>NC_134353.1:144803567-145116781 GCF_048569485.1 Anomaloglossus baeobatrachus | reverse complement strand
AGAAATCCAAGATGGCCGCGCGCACAGCAGCGCGCCGGCCGCATTCACCCTACTCCTCTGAATTCTGTCGCATGTGCCATGACACATGCGACAGAAAACTCCTCCCCAGGCCCTGCCAGGTCACCCCCTATAACCCCACCGGTGTTCCCCGGTGTCCCACGGTACCTGTGTAGCGTTGATCCCCCGCGACCCTTTCCTTCACAATAGACGCTGCCGCATGCACAGAGCGGCTGTCAGCTCAGCTTCCTGTGTTCAGACACAGTGAGTGGTGGTTATGCATCTGTAAGCTAAATCGGCGGCACGGTGGCTCAGTGGTTAGCACTGCAGTCTTGCAGCGCTGAGGTCCTAGGTTCAATTCTCACCAAGGACACCATCTGCAAGGAGTTTGTATGTTCTCCCCGTGTTTGTGTGGGTTTCCTCCCACACTCCAAAGACATACAGTGCTATGGAATTAATAACGCTATATAAATGAATAAATTATTATTATTACTGCAATGCCCTGCTCATGAGGTAAGGAACATAATTGATCAGGAGAGCTAAACTACATTTCCAAATGGAGGGATTTGCTTTTATAGATGCCCTGCTGAATGACTACCATTATACGCCACAAGAAAACACATCTAAATAGCGAGCTCTGTTGTTAAGTATTCATTCAGCTGGATAACTGGACTTAAAGGGGTATTCCATCTCCAAGATCCTATCCCCAATATATAGTAGGTGGAATAGCAATAATATCAGCAAATACCAATATTTGGAAATGTAGAATAGTTCTCCTGATTAGGCATGCCCTTACCTCATGAGCAGGGCATTGCAGCTTTGGTAGCAACCATTACGACATGGACTCTACTGCTGTGGACCCGGGGAGAGTGAGTGCAGATTCATTGCACCCACACTCCTCACATAAAGGGTCCGCACTCCTAGAAAATGGGGGATACGTTCCCTGAGTGTCTCCCCCCCATATTCTAGACGGTCCAGAGTCGTCGTGGGACCCCTTTATTTTTTTTCTTACAATAAATTGGTGAAAGAGGAAATGTTTTGAGGACTGTTTTTTCAAATACATTTCTTTTGTCGATTTTTTTTTTTTTTGCTAGTACTGACAGTTTATGATGTTGGGTATCTAATAGACGCCATGACATCACAAACTGCTGGGCTTGATGTCAGGTGACCTTACAGCTAGTATCAACTTGATTTATTACCCCATTTGCCACTGCACCAGGGCACGGGATGAGCTAAGGTGAAGCGCCAGGATTGGCGCATCTAGTGGATGCGCCACGTCTGGGGTGCCTGCGGCCTGCTATTTTTAGGCTGTGAAGGCCCAATAACTATGGACCTTCCCACCCTGAGAATACCAGACCACAGCTGTCCGCTTTACCTTGGCTGGTGATCCAATTTGGGGGGACCACACTTTTTTTGTGTAATTATTAATATTTATAAAATAATTATAAAAAAAGAGCCTGGGGGGACCTCCACATTGGATCCCCAAACACGGTAAAGCTGCCAGCTGTGGTTTTCGGGCTACAGCCGTCTGCTTTACCCTAGCTGGCTATCAAAAATGGGGGGACCCAACGTCATTTTTTTTTTAACTATTTTTTAAATAGAAAAAATTAATGAGCTTCCCTGTATTTTGATTGCCAACCAAGGTAACACCAGGCAGATGGGGGTGGCAACCCATAGCTGTCTGCTTTATCTGCGCTGAGAATCGAAAAAATACCGCGGAGCGCTACGTCATTTTTTTTAAAGATTTATTTTTACAGCACTGTGATGTCCAGCAATCAAAATACAGGGAAGCCCATTTTGTTTTTAGTTATTTAAATAAATAATTAAAAAAAATATATATGGGCTCCCGCTGCATTTTTTGTATTGCTAGCTAAGGGTAATCCAAGCAGCTACTGACTGCTAACCCCCACTGCTTGGTGTTACCTTTACTGGCAATGGAAAATCCAGGGAAGCATTTTTTATTTTTTTTGCCAAAAAAACTACAAAAAAAGGACGTGAGCTTCGCCATATTTTTGTATGCTAGCTAGGTATAGCAGGCAGGTGCTGGAAGAGTTGGATACAGCGCCAGAAGATGGCACTTCTATGAAAGTGCCATTTTCTGAGGCGGCTGCACACTGCAATTTGCAGCAGTGGAGCCCAGAAAGCTCAGGCCAACCTTTGCTGCGGATTCCAATCCCCAGCTGCCTAGTTGTACCTGGCTGGACACAAAAATGGGGCGAAGCCTATGTCATTTGTTTTCTAATTATTTCATGAAATTCATGAAATAATAAAAAAGGGCTTCCCTTTATTTTTGGTTCCCAGCCGGGTACAAATAGGCAGCTGGGGGTTGGGGGCAGACGTATCTGCCTGCTGTACCTGGCTAGCATACAAAAATATGGCGAAGCCCACATAATTTTTTCAGGGGGCAAAAAACTTCTGCATACAGTCCTGGATGGAGTATGATGAGCCTTGTAGTTCTGCAGCTGCTGTCTGTCTGTATGGAGAAGAGCAGACAGCAGCTGCAGAACTACAAGGCTCAGCATACTCCATCCAGGACTGTATGCAGAAGTTTTTTGCCCAGCAAAAAAATGACGTGGGCTTCGCCATATTTTTGTATGCTAGCCAGGTACAGCAGGCAGCCACGGGCTGCCTCCAACCCCCAGTTGCCTATTTGTACCCGGCTGGGAACCAAAAATATAGGGAAGCCCGTTTTTTTTAATTATTTCACTTATTTCATGAAATAATTAAAAAAAAAATGACGTGGGCTTCGCCCCATTTTTGTGTCCAGCCGGGTACAATTAGGCAGCTGGGGATTGGAATCCGCAGCACAGGTTAGCCCGAGGTTTCTGGGCGCCTCTGCTGTGAATTGCAGTCTGCAGCCGCCCCAGAAAATGGCGCTTTCATAGAAGCGCCATCATCTGGCGCTGTATCCAACTCTTCCAACAGCCCTGAAGCCGGGTGGCTTGTTGGGTAATCATGAGTTAATACTGGCTTTGTTTTACTAGCCAGTATTAAGCCAGAGATTCTTAATGTCAGGCACGTTTGACCCGGCCATTAAGAATCTCCAATAAAGGGTTAAAAAAAAACACCACACAGAGAAAAAATACTTTAATAGAAATAAATACACAGACACATTAGAGACTCCATGTTTATTACTCACTGTCAGCCCTCCACGATCCATGGTCTTCTGTCTTTCTCGTTCAACAAATGCAGCTCTGCTACATCACTGCTGCATGGGGGAAGACGCTGCTTCCCCCATGAAGTGAAGTGAAGCAGCGTGCAGCCTTCACTCCGTGAGTGATCAGTGCTGCTGGCTGTCAGCGGTAACAGCGGTAACACTGACAGACGCGTTACCATAGCAACTGTGCTCCCGGAGCTGCGGTTAGCGGTGACGTCACCGCTAACTGCGTTGCTATGGCAACGGTGATCTCCGTTAATGACCGGCTGTGTCAGCCGGTCCCTAACGGAACGGGGAGTCGACCGTGTGCTACAGCATGTCGCCGGTACACGGCGATACAGAAATGTGCACCGTGTACCGGAGAGATGCACTCGCAGGTCCTACATGACGCGTCATAGTCATGTGACCAGTCTGTAATTAATGAGATAATAGCCACGTGACTGGTCACATGGCTATTTTGACGTCACGATATGTCCTGCATCTTTGCTGGCAGTGCCGGTCACCGGGATTATTCAGCGATCATCGGATGGAACAGAGGCAGGAGACAGAGTGCAGGAGGGATCGCGGGGACCGGTAAGTGTTATGGCAATGTTTATTAACTGTTTGTGTACATTTATCATGCATTTTTATGTGTTTGTGATTGCCTCCCATTATATCCTATAGGTTCGAGTTTGGTTCGTCGAACGTTCGACGAACTGAACTCGAACGATACCTCCGTTCGGCGAACCGAACTCGAGCCGAACCACGGCCAGTTCGCTCATCTCTATTCCTGACGGTCCTGAGGAAGGGGGCAGTGGCTCCTGAAACGCGTAGACCTGGATGAAAATAAAGATACATTAATCTAAACATCTGTCCCAGTGATCTTTTGGCGCAGTATTGAACACCCCTCTCTTTTGCTCTCTGTTGTCTGCCGTTTTGGGTGGCTGCAGCCTTTAATCAAACTCTACATGCGATTACAGTGGTTGTGACTTTCACAACGATATCTGGTGAGTAGTTTCCCCCTCCTCCCACCCCTTACATACTGGGGTAAGACCCTATATGCGCTTTCTTTCCACAGCTTTCTCGTCCAAGCGATAATATTGAAATGGAAGGGGTATCATACCACTGCAAATCTACCAAGACCTGGCCGTACATCCAAACTTTCATCTCAAACAAGGAGCAGACTGATCAGAGATGCAGCCAAGAGGCCCATGATCACTCTGGATGAACTTCAGAGATCTACAGCTGAGGTGGGAGAGTCTGTCCATAGGACAACAATTAGTCGTACACAGCACAAATCTGACCTTTATAGAAGAGTGGCAAAAAGAAAGCCATTTCTCAAAAAATGTCTATAAAAAGTGTTGTTTAAAGTTTGCCACAAGCCACCTGGGAGACACACCAAACATGTGGAAGAATGTGCTCTGGTCAGATGACACCAAAATCAAACTATTTGGGCACAATGCCAAAAGATTAGAGATGAGCGAACCGGTCCCGGTTCGGCTCGAGGTCGGTTCGCCGAACGGAGGTCCCGTTCGAGTTCGGCTCGTCGAACGTTCGACGAACCGAACTCGAGCCAATAGGAAACAATGGCAGGCAATCACAAACACAGAAAAACACCTAGAAAACACCCTCAAAGGTGTCCAAAAGGTGACAAACAACTCACAACACATGGGAAAGTAACAAGGACATATACTCATGCGAAAACAAAAGAGCTGGACAAGGAAAAAGAGGAGGACACACAGATATATGAGTATATGCAAGGAAACATCGATTCCATTATTGTGCAACTTGAGCCCTGCTCATTTTAGGCTTCCAATCTGGATAAATTGCCTGAGCTCGCCACGTACGCCTTGGGGATCTTGTCGTGTCCTGCAGCCAGCGTTCTCTCAGAACCTGTCTTCAGTGCTGCTGGGGGTCTGCTGGCAGATAAGCACACGTGTCTGTCCACTGACAATGTGGACATGGCTCTCAGAGGACTTTTCTTCCCCTGGGTCATCCAGGGGACGGGAAAGGCACGCGTATTTTTGAGAGTGCTTCATGCAAAGCATCTTTTTCATCTTGAAAATTGGGTCAACTGATGCCAGTCAAGTGGGGTGTGTGTGGCCCAATTAGTGTCAACGAGGGAGACTGTGGTTGGAGTCCCCTCGCTGTGTTTCTGAAAGAATCAAGATGAACAAGTCATGGCTCTCAGAGGACTTTTCTTCCCCTGGGTCATCCAGGGGACGGGAAAGGCACGCGTATTTTTGAGAGTGCTTCATGCAAAGCATCTTTTTCATCTTGAAAATTGGGTCAACTGATGCCAGTCAAGTGGGGTGTGTGTGGCCCAATTAGTGTCAACGAGGGAGACTGTGGTTGGAGTCCCCTCGCTGTGTTTCTAAAAGAACCAAGATGAACACGTCATGGCTCTCAGAAGACTTTTCTTCCCCTGGGTCAGCCAGGGGACGGGAAAGGCACGCGTATTTTTGAGAGTGCTTCATGCAAAGCATCTTTTTCTTTTTCAAAAGGGGGGTCAACCGATGCCAGTCAAGTGGGGTGTGTGTGGCCCAGTTAGTGGAAACGAGGGAGACTGTGGTTGGAGTCCCCTCGCTCTGTTTCTAAAAGAACCAAGATGAACAAGTCATGGCTCTCAGAGGACTTTTCTTCCCCTGGGTCAGCCAGGGGACGGGAAAGGCACGCGTATTTTTGAGAGTGCTTCATGCAAAGCATCTTTTTCATCTTGAAAATGGGGGTCAACTGATGCCAGTCAAGTGAGGTGTGTGTGGCCCAATTAGTGTCAACAAGGGAGACTGTGGTTGGAGTCCCCTTGCTGTGTTTCTAAAAGAACCAAGATGAACAAGTCATGGCTCTGAGAGGACTTTTCATCCCCTGGGTCAGCCAGGGGACGGGAAATTCACGCGTATTTTTGAGAGTGCTTCATGCAAAGCATCTTTTTCATCTTGAAAATGGGGGTCAACTGATGCCAGTCAAGTGGGGTGTGTGTGGCCCAATTAGTGGAAACGAGGGAGACTGTGGTTGGAGTCCCCTCGCTGTGTTTCTAAAAGAACCAAGATGAACAAGTCATGGCTCTCAGAGGACTTTTCTTCCCCTGGGTCATCCAGGGGACGGGAAAGGCACGCGTATTTTTGAGAGTGCTTCATGCAAAGCATCTTTTTCATCTTGAAAATGGGGGTCAACTGATGCCAGTCAAGTGGGGTGTGTGTGGCCCAATTAGTGTCAACGAGGGAGACTGTGGTTGGAGTCCCCTCGCTGTGTTTCTAAAAGAACCAAGATGAACAAGTCATGGCTCTCAGAGGACTTTTCTTCCCCTGGGTCATCCAGGGGACGGGAAAGGCACGCGTATTTTTGAGAGTGCTTCATGCAAAGCATCTTTTTCATCTTGAAAATTGGGTCAACTGATGCCAGTCAAGTGGGGTGTGTGTGGCCCAATTAGTGTCAACGAGGGAGACTGTGGTTGGAGTCCCCTCGCTGTGTTTCTAAAAGAACCAAGATGAACAAGTCATAGCACTCAGAGGACTTTTCTTCCCCTGGGTCATCCAGGGGATGGGAAAGGCACGCGTATTTTTGAGAGTGCTTCATGCAAAGCATCTTTTTCATCTTGAAAATTGGGTCAACTGATGCCAGTCAAGTGGGGTGTGTGTGGCCCAATTAGTGTCAACGAGGGAGACTGTGGTTGGAGTCCCCTCGCTGTGTTTCTAAAAGAACCAAGATGAACAAGTCATGGCTCTCAGAGGACTTTTCTTCCCCTGGGTCAGCCAGGGGATGGGAAAGGCACGCGTATTTTTGAGAGTGCTTCATGCAAAGCATCTTTTTCTTTTTCAAAAGGGGGGTCAACCGATGCCAGTCAAGTGGGGTGTGTGTGGCCCAGATAGTGGAAACGAGGGAGACTGTGGTTGGAGTCCCCTCGCTGTGTTTCTAAAAGAACCAAGATGAACAAGTCATGGCTCTCAGAGGACTTTTCTTTCCCTGGGTCATCCAGGGGACGGGAAAGGCACGCGTATTTTTGAGAGTGCTTCATGCAAAGCATCTTTTTCATCTTGAAAATGGGGGTCAACTGATGCCAGTGAAGTGGGGTGTGTGTGGCCCAATTAGTGGAAACGAGGGAGACTGTGGTTGGAGTCCCCTCGCTGTGTTTCTAAAAGAACCAAAATGAACAAGTCATGGCTCTCAGAGGACTTTTCTTCCCCTGGGTCATCCAGTGGATGGGAAAGGCACGCATATTTTTGAGAGTGCTTCATGCAAAGCATCTTTTTCATCTTGAAAATTGGGTCAACTGATGCCAGTCAAGTGGGGTGTGTGTGGCCCAATTAGTGTCAACGAGGGAGACTGTGGTTGGAGTCCCCTCGCTGTGTTTCTAAAAGAACCAAGATGAACAAGTCATGTCTCTCAGAGGACTTTTCTTCCCCTGGGTCATCCAGGGGACGGGAAAGGCACGCGTATTTTTGAGAGTGCTTCATGCAAAGCATCTTTTTCATCTTGAAAATGGGGGTCAACTGATGCCAGTCAAGTGGGGTGTGTATGGCCCAATTAGTGTCAACGAGGGAGACTGTGGTTGGAGTCCCCTCGCTGTGTTTCTAAATGAACCAAGATGAACAAGTCATGGCTCTCAGAAGACTTTTCTTCCCCTGGGTCAGCCAGGGGACGGGAAAGGCACGCGTATTTTTGAGAGTGCTTCATGCAAAGCATCTTTTTCTTTTTCAAAAGGGGGGTCAACCGATGCCAGTCAAGTGGGGTGTGTGTGGCCCAGTTAGTGGAAACGAGGGAGACTGTGGTTGGAGTCCCCTCGCTGTGTTTCTAAAAGAACCAAGATGAACAAGTCATGGCTCTCAGAGGACTTTTCTTCCCCTGGGTCAGCCAGGGGACGGGAAAGGCACGCGTATTTTTGAGAGTGCTTCATGCAAAGCATCTTTTTCATCTTGAAAATGGGGGTCAACTGATGCCAGTCAAGTGGGGTGTGTGTGGCCCAATTAGTGTCAACGAGGGAGACTGTGGTTGGAGTCCCCTCGCTGTGTTTCTAAAAGAACCAAGATGAACAAGTCATGGTTCTCAGAGGACTTTTCTTCCCCTGGGTCAGCCAGAGGATGGGAAAGGCACGCGTATTTTTGAGAGTGCTTCATACAAAACATCTTTTTCATCTTGAAAATTGGGTCAACTGATGCCAGTCCAGTGGGGTGTGTGTGGCCCAATTAGTGTCAACGAGGGAGACTGTAGTTGGAGTCCCCTCGCTGTGTTTCTGAAAGAACCAAGATGAACAAGTCATGGCTCTCAGAGGACTTTTCTTCCCCTGGGTCATCCAGGGGACGGGAAAGGCACGCGTATTTTTGAGAGTGCTTCATGCAAAGCATTTTTTTCATCTTAAAAATTGGGTCAACTGATGCCAGTCAAGTGGGGTGTGTGTGGCCCAATTAGTGTCAACGAGGGAGACTGTGGTTGGAGTCCCCTCGCTGTGTTTCTAAAAGAACCAAGATGAACAAGTCATGGCTCTCAGAGGACTTTTCTTCCCCTGGGTCAGCCAGGATACGGGAAAGGCACGCGTATTTTTGAGAGTGCTTCATGCAAAGCATCTTTTTCTTTTTCAAAAGGGGGGTCAACCGATGCCAGTCAAGTGGGGTGTGTGTGGCCCAGTTAGTGGAAACGAGGGAGACTGTGGTTGGAGTCCCCTCGCTGTGTTTCTAAAAGAACCAAGATGAACAAGTCATGGCTCTCAGAGGACTTTTCTTCCCCTGGGTCAGCCAGGGGACGGGAAAGGCACGCGTATTTTTGAGAGTGCTTCATGCAAAGCATCTTTTTCATCTTGAAAATGGGGGTCAACTGATGCTAGTCAAGTGGGGTGTGTGTGGCCCAATTAGTGTCAACGAGGGAGACTGTGGTTGGAGACCCCTCGCTGTGTTTCTAAAAGAACCAAGATGAACAAGTCATGGCTCTCAGAGGACTTTTCTTCCCCTGGGTCAGCCAGGGGACGGGAAAGGCACGCGTATTTTTGAGAGTGCTTCATGCAAAGCATCTTTTTCATCTTGAAAATGGGGGTCAACTGATGCCAGTCAAGTGGGGTGTGTGTGGCCCAATTAGTGGAAACGAGGGAGACTGTGGTTGGAGTCCCCTCGCTGTGTTTCTAAAAGAACCAAGATGAACAAGTCATGGCTCTCAGAGGACTTTTCTTCCCCTGGGTCATCCAGGGGACGGGAAAGGCACGCGTATTTTTGAGAGTGCTTCATGCAAAGCATCTTTTTCATCTTGAAAATGGGGGTCAACTGATGCCAGTCAAGTGGGGTGTGTGTGGCCATATTAGTGTCAATGAGGGAGACTGTGGTTGGAGTCCCCTCGCTGTGTTTCTAAAAGAACCAAGATGAACAAGTCATGGCTCTCAGAGGACTTTTCTTCCCCTGGGTCATCCAGGGGACGGGAAAGGCACGCGTATTTTTGAGAGTGCTTCATGCAAAGCATCTTTTTCATCTTGAAAATTGGGTCAACTGATGCCAGTCAAGTGGGGTGTGTGTGGCCCAATTAGTGTCAACGAGGGAGACTGTGGTTGGAGTCCCCTCGCTGTGTTTCTAAAAGAACCAAGATGAACAAGTCATAGCTCTCAGAGGACTTTTCTTCCCCTGGGTCATCCAGGGGACGGGAAAGGCACGCGTATTTTTGAGAGTGCTTCATGCAAAGCATCTTTTTCATCTTGAAAATTGGGTCAACTGATGCCAGTCAAGTGGGGTGTGTGTGGCCCAATTAGTGTCAACGAGGGAGACTGTGGTTGGAGTCCCCTCGCTGTGTTTCTAAAAGAACCAAGATGAACAAGTCATGGCTCTCAGAGGACTTTTCTTCCCCTGGGTCAGCCAGGGGACGGGAAAGGCACGCGTATTTTTGAGAGTGCTTCATGCAAAGCATCTTTTTCTTTTTCAAAAGGGGGGTCAACCGATGCCAGTCAAGTGGGGTGTGTGTGGCCCAGTTAGTGGAAACGAGGGAGACTGTGGTTGGAGTCCCCTCGCTGTGTTTCTAAAAGAACCAAGATGAACAAGTCATGGCTCTCAGAGGACTTTTCTTCCCCTGGGTCATCCAGGGGACGGGAAAGGCACGCGTATTTTTGAGAGTGCTTCATGCAAAGCATCTTTTTCATCTTGAAAATGGGGGTCAACTGATGCCAGTCAAGTGGGGTGTGTGTGGCCCAATTAGTGTCAACGAGGGAGACTGTGGTTGGAGTCCCCTCGCTGTGTTTCTAAAAGAACCAAGATGAACAAGTCATGGCTCTCAGAGGACTTTTCTTCCCCTGGGTCAGCCAGGGGACGGGAAAGGCACGCGTATTTTTGAGAGTGCTTCATGCAAAGCATCTTTTTCATCTTGAAAATGGGGGTCAACTGATGCCAGTCAAGTGGGGTGTGTGTGGCCCAATTAGTGTCAACGAGGGAGACTGTGGTTGGAGTCCCCTCGCTGTGTTTCTGAAAGAACCAAGATGAACAAGTCATGGCTCTCAGAGGACTTTTCTTCCCCTGGGTCATCCAGGGGACGGGAAAGGCACGCGTATTTTTGAGAGTGCTTCATGCAAAGCATTTTTTTCATCTTAAAAATTGGGTCAACTGATGCCAGTCAAGTGGGGTGTGTGTGGCCCAATTAGTGTCAACGAGGGAGACTGTGGTTGGAGTCCCCTCGCTGTGTTTCTAAAAGAACCAAGATGAACAAGTCATGGCTCTCAGAGGACTTTTCTTCCCCTGGGTCAGCCAGGATACGGGAAAGGCACGCGTATTTTTGAGAGTGCTTCATGCAAAGCATCTTTTTCTTTTTCAAAAGGGGGGTCAACCGATGCCAGTCAAGTGGGGTGTGTGTGGCCCAGTTAGTGGAAACGAGGGAGACTGTGGTTGGAGTCCCCTCGCTGTGTTTCTAAAAGAACCAAGATGAACAAGTCATGGCTCTCAGAGGACTTTTCTTCCCCTGGGTCAGCCAGGGGACGGGAAAGGTACGCGTATTTTTGAGAGTGCTTCATGCAAAGCATCTTTTTCATCTTGAAAATGGGGGTCAACTGATGCTAGTCAAGTGGGGTGTGTGTGGCCCAATTAGTGTCAACGAGGGAGACTGTGGTTGGAGACCCCTCGCTGTGTTTCTAAAAGAACCAAGATGAACAAGTCATGGCTCTCAGAGGACTTTTCTTCCCCTGGGTCAGCCAGGGGACGGGAAATTCACGCGTATTTTTGAGAGTGCTTCATGCAAAGCATCTTTTTCATCTTGAAAATGGGGGTCAACTGATGCCAGTCAAGTGGGGTGTGTGTGGCCCAATTAGTGGAAACGAGGGAGACTGTGGTTGGAGTCCCCTCGCTGTGTTTCTAAAAAAACCAAGATGAACAAGTCATGGCTCTCAGAGGACTTTTCTTCCCCTGGGTCATCCAGGGGACGGGAAAGGCACGCGTATTTTTGAGAGTGCTTCATGCAAAGCATCTTTTTCATCTTGAAAATTGGGTCAACTGATGCCAGTCAAGTGGGGTGTGTGTGGCCCAATTAGTGTCAACGAGGGAGACTGTGGTTGGAGTCCCCTCGCTGTGTTTCTAAAAGAACCAAGATGAACAAGTCATAGCTCTCAGAGGACTTTTCTTCCCCTGGGTCATCCAGGGGACGGGAAAGGCACGCGTATTTTTGAGAGTGCTTCATGCAAAGCATCTTTTTCATCTTGAAAATTGGGTCAACTGATGCCAGTCAAGTGGGGTGTGTGTGGCCCAATTAGTGTCAACGAGGGAGACTGTGGTTGGAGTCCCCTCGCTGTGTTTCTAAAAGAACCAAGATGAACAAGTCATGGCTCTCAGAGGACTTTTCTTCCCCTGGGTCAGCCAGGGGACGGGAAAGGCACGCGTATTTTTGAGAGTGCTTCATGCAAAGCATCTTTTTCTTTTTCAAAAGGGGGGTCAACCGATGCCAGTCAAGTGGGGTGTGTGTGGCCCAGTTAGTGGAAACGAGGGAGACTGTGGTTGGAGTCCCCTCGCTGTGTTTCTAAAAGAACCAAGATGAACAAGTCATGGCTCTCAGAGGACTTTTCTTCCCCTGGGTCATCCAGGGGACGGGAAAGGCACGCGTATTTTTGAGAGTGCTTCATGCAAAGCATCTTTTTCATCTTGAAAATGGGGGTCAACTGATGCCAGTCAAGTGGGGTGTGTGTGGCCCAATTAGTGTCAACGAGGGAGACTGTGGTTGGAGTCCCCTCGCTGTGTTTCTAAAAGAACCAAGATGAACAAGTCATGGCTCTCAGATGACTTTTCTTCCCCTGGGTCATCCAGGGGATGGGAAAGGCACGCGTATTTTTGAGAGTGCTTCATGCAAAGCATCTTTTTCATCTTGAAAATTGGGTCAACTGATGCCAGTCAAGTGGGGTGTGTGTGGCCCAATTAGTGTCAACGAGGGAGACTGTGGTTGGAGTCCCCTCGCTGTGTTTCTAAAAGAACCAAGATGAACAAGTCATGGCTCTCAGAGGACTTTTCTTCCCCTGGGTCATCCAGGGGATGGGAAAGGCACGCGTATTTTTGAGAGTGCTTCATGCAAAGCATCTTTTTCATCTTGAAAATTGGGTCAACTGATGCCAGTCAAGTGGGGTGTGTGTGGCCCAATTAGTGTCAACGAGGGGGACTGTGGTTGGAGTCCCCTCGCTGTGTTCCTAAAAGAACCAAGATGAACAAGTCATGGCTTTCAGAGGACTTTTCTTCCCCTGGGTCAGCCAGGGGACGGGAAAGGCACGCGTATTTTTGAGAGTGCTTCATGCAAAGCATCTTTTTCTTTTTCAAAAGGGGGGTCAACCGATGCCAGTCAAGTGGGGTGTGTGTGGCCCAGTTAGTGGAAACGAGGGAGACTGTGGTTGGAGTCCCCTCGCTGTGTTTCTAAAAGAACCAAGATGAACAAGTCATGGCTCTCAGAGGACTTTTCTTCCCCTGGGTCAGCCAGGGGACGGGAAAGGCACGCGTATTTTTGAGAGTGCTTCATGCAAAGCATCTTTTTCATCTTGAAAATGGGGGTCAACTGATTCCAGTCAAGTGGGGTGTGTGTGGCCCAATTAGTGTCAACGAGGGAGACTAAGGTTGGAGTCCCCTCGCTGTGTTTCTAAAAGAACCAAGATGAACAAGTCATGGCTCTCAGAGGACTTTTCTTCCCCTGGGTCAGCCAGGGGACGGGAAAGGCACGCGTATTTTTGAGAGTGCTTCATGCAAAGCATCTTTTTCATCTTGAAAATGGGGGTCAACTGATGCCAGTCAAGTGGGGTGTGTGTGGCCCAATTAGTGGAAACGAGGGAGACTGTGGTTGGAGTCCCCTCGCTGTGTTTCTAAAAGAACCAAGATGAACAAATCATGGCTCTCAGAGGACTTTGCTTCCCCTGGGTCATCCAGGGGACGGGAAATGCACGCGTATTTTTGAGAGTGCTTCATGCAAAGCATCTTTTTCATCTTGAAAATGGGGGTCAACTGATGCCAGTCAAGTGGGGTGTGTGTGGCCCAATTAGTGTCAACGAGGGAGACTGTGGTTGGAGTCCCCTCGCTGTGTTTCTAAAAGAACCAAGATGAACAAGTCATGGCTCTCAGAGGACTTTTCTTCCCCTGGGTCATCCAGGGGACGGGAAAGGCACGCGTATTTTTGAGAGTGCTTCATGCAAAGCATCTTTTTCATCTTGAAAATTGGGTCAACTGATGCCAGTCAAGTGGGGTGTGTGTGGCCCAATTAGTGTCAACGAGGGAGACTGTGGTTGGAGTCCCCTCGCTGTGTTTCTAAAAGAACCAAGATGAACAAGTCATGGCTCTCAGAGGACTTTTCTTCCCCTGGGTCAGCCAGGGGACGGGAAAGGCACGCGTATTTTTGAGAGTGCTTCATGCAAAGCATCTTTTTCTTTTTCAAAAGGGGGGTCAACCGATGCCAGTCAAGTGGGGTTTGTGTGGCCCAGTTAGTGGAAACGAGGGAGACTGTGGTTGGAGTCCCCTCGCTGTGTTTCTAAAAGAACCAAGATGAACAAGTCATGGCTCTCAGAGGACTTTTCTTCCCCTGGGTCATCCAGGGGACGGGAAAGGCACGCGTATTTTTGAGAGTGCTTCATGCAAAGCATCTTTTTCATCTTGAAAATGGGGGTCAACTGATGCCAGTCAAGTGGGGTGTGTGTGGCCCAATTAGTGTCAACGAGGGAGACTGTGGTTGGAGTCCCCTCGCTGTGTTTCTAAAAGAACCAAGATGAACAAGTCATGGCTCTCAGAGGACTTTTCTTCCCCTGGGTCATCCAGGGGATGGGAAAGGCACGCGTATTTTTGAGAGTGCTTCATGCAAAGCATCTTTTTCATCTTGAAAATTGGGTCAACTGATGCCAGTCAAGTGGGGTGTGTGTGGTAGAGTTGAGCGCGGTTCGTGGTTCGAGGTTCTCCAGTTCGAGGTTCGAGTGATTTTGGGCCATGTTCTAGATCGAACTAGAACTCGAGCTTTTTTCAAAAGCTCGATAGTTCTAGAAACGTTCGAGAACGGTTCTAGCAGCAAAAAGCAGGGCTTTTTACAGCTACAGTGTGCAGGAGCCATCGCTGGCAGCCTGCCACAAGCTGGTAACCAAGATAAACATCGGGTATCCAAGCAAAGCGCTTTGGTTAGTAACCCGATGTTTATCCTAGTTACGTGCAGGAAGCCGACACTTCCCCGCTCAGCTCGCTCCGCCCCCTCCTGCCCGCGGCATGTACACATACATATACACACACACACACACACACACACACACACACACACACACACACACACACACACACACACACACACACACACACACACACACACACACACACACGGTCCCGCTCGGCTTACCTGCGGTCGGTCCGGAGGCAGCAGTCCTTGGCACTGGAAACTGTGGCTGCCGGCCCTTTAAGGGTGTGTTCTCCTTCATTGAGCATCATCTGTGGGCGGAGCTACCGCCCGGCGTCCTGCTCGGTCGCACAGATGAAGGAGTCACAGTGCCAGCCAGCGACCCCCAGCACATCGCTTCCCTCCGGCGCTGTGTGGGCCCCATCTGCACCGTGACCTGATCAGTATGTGGGACATCACTCCCTCCCCGCCCCTCCCTGTCCCCCCGTGCGTGTGTGGCCCCCTGAGCCGCGTGTGTGGGCCCCACAGAGCCGTGTGTGTGGCCCCCGGAGCCGCGTGTGTGGGCCCCGCAGAGCAAGGTGTGTGTTTGTATGTATGTATATATGCAGCAGAGCAGTATGCGTGTCTATATGTATGTATATATGCAGCAGAGCAGTATGCGTGTCTATATGTATGTATATATGCAGCAGAGCAGTATGCGTGTCTATATGTATGTATATATGCAGCAGAGCAGTATGCGTGTCTATATGTATGTATATATGCAGCAGAGCAGTATGCGTGTCTATATGTATGTATATATGCAGCAGAGCAGTATGCGTGTCTATATGTATGTATATATGCAGCAGAGCAGTATGCGTGTCTATATGTATGTATATATGCAGCAGAGCAGTATGCGTGTCTATATGTATGTATATATGCAGCAGAGCAGTATGCGTGTCTATATGTATGTATATATGCAGCAGAGCAGTATGCGTGTCTATATGTATGTATATATGCAGCAGAGCAGTATGCGTGTCTATATGTATGTATATATGCAGCAGAGCAGTATGCGTGACTATATGTATGTATATATGCAGCAGAGCAGTATGCGTGTCTATATGTATGTATATATGCAGCAGAGCAGTATGCGTGTCTATATGTATGTATATATGCAGCAGAGCAGTATGCGTGTCTATATGTATGTATATATGCAGCAGAGCAGTATGCGTGTCTATATGTATGTATATATGCAGCAGAGCAGTATGCGTGTCTGTATGTATGTATATATATATGCAGCAGAGCAGTATGCGTGTCTATATGTATGTATATATGCAGCAGAGCAGTATGCGTGTCTATATGTATGTATATATGCAGCAGAGCAGTATGCGTGTCTATATGTATGTATATATGCAGCAGAGCAGTATGCGTGTCTATATGTATGTATATATGCAGCAGAGCAGTATGCGTGTCTGTATGTATGTATATATATATGCAGCAGAGCAATATGCGTGTCTATATGTATGTATATATGCAGCAGAGCAGTATGCGTGTCTATATGTATGTATATATGCAGCAGAGCAGTATGCGTGTCTATATGTATGTATATATGCAGCAGAGCAGTATGCGTGTCTATATGTATGTATATATGCAGCAGAGCAATATGCGTGTCTATATGTATGTATATATGCAGCAGAGCAGTATGCGTGTCTATATGTATGTATATATGCAGCAGAGCAGTATGCGTGTCTATATGTATGTATATATGCAGCAGAGCAGTATGCGTGTCTATATGTATGTATATATGCAGCAGAGCAGTATGCGTGTCTATATGTATGTATATATGCAGCAGAGCAGTATGCGTGTCTATATGTATGTATATATGCAGCAGAGCAGTATGCGTGTCTATATGTATGTATATATGCAGCAGAGCAGTATGCGTGTCTATATGTATGTATATATGCAGCAGAGCAGTATGCGTGTCTATATGTATGTATATATGCAGCAGAGCAGTATGCGTGACTATATGTATGTATATATGCAGCAGAGCAGTATGCGTGTCTATATGTATGTATATATGCAGCAGAGCAGTATGCGTGTCTATATGTATGTATATATGCAGCAGAGCAGTATGCGTGACTATATGTATGTATATATGCAGCAGAGCAGTATGCGTGTCTATATGTATGTATATATGCAGCAGAGCAGTATGCGTGTCTATATGTATGTATATATGCAGCAGAGCAGTATGCGTGTCTATATGTATGCATGTATATATGCAGCAGAGCAGTATGCGTGTCTATATGTATGTATATATGCAGCAGAGCAGTATGCGTGTCTATATGTATGCATGTATATATGCAGCAGAGCAGTATGCGTGTCTATATGTATGTATATATGCAGCAGAGCAGTATGCGTGACTATATGTATGTATATATGCAGCAGAGCAGTATGCGTGTCTATATGTATGTATATATGCAGCAGAGCAGTATGCGTGTCTATATGTATGTATATATGCAGCAGAGCAGTATGCGTGTCTATATGTATGTATATATGCAGCAGAGCAGTATGCGTGTCTATATGTATGCATGTATATATGCAGCAGAGCAGTATGCGTGTCTATATGTATGTATATATGCAGCAGAGCAGTATGCGTGACTATATGTATGTATATATGCAGCAGAGCAGTATGCGTGTCTATATGTATGTATATATGCAGCAGAGCAGTATGCGTGTCTATATGTATGTATATATGCAGCAGAGCAGTATGCGTGTCTATATGTATGTATATATGCAGCAGAGCAGTATGCGTGACTATATGTATGTATATATGCAGCAGAGCAGTATGCGTGTCTATATGTATGTATATATGCAGCAGAGCAGTATGCGTGTCTGTATGTATGCATGTATATATGCAGCAGAGCAGTATGCGTGTCTGTATTTATATATATATATATGCAGCAGAGCAATATGCGTGTCTGTCTGTATGTATGCATGTATGTATGCAGCAGAGCAGTATACGTGTCTGTATGTATGCATGTATGTATGCAGCAGAGCAGTATGCGTGTCTGTATGTATGCATGCATGTATGTATGCAGCAGAGCAGTATGCGTGTCTGTATGTATGTATGTATATATGTAGCAGAGTAGTATGCGTGTTTGTATGTATATATATATATGCAGCAGAGCAATATGCGTGTCTGTCTGTATGTATGCAGCAGAGCAGTATGCGTGTCTGTATGTATGTATGTATGTATGCAGCAGAGCAGTATGCGTGTCTGTATGTATGTATGTATATATGTAGCAGAGTAGTATGCGTGTCTGTATGTATGTATATATATATATGCAGCAGAGCAATATGCGTGTCTGTATGTATGCATGTATGTATGCAGCAGAGCAGTATGCGTGTCTGTATGTATGCAGCAGAGCAGTATGCGTGTATGTATGTATGCATGTATGTATGCAGCAGAGCAGTATGCGTGTCTGTCTGTATGTATGTATGCAGCAGAGCAGTGTGTGTGTGTGTCTGTCTGTATGTATGCAGCAGAGCAGTATGTGTGTGTCTGTCTATATGTATGTATGTAGCAGAGCAGTGTGTGTGTCTGTCTGTATGTATGTATGCAGCAGAGCAGTGTGTGTGTGTGTCTGTCTGTATGTATGCAGCAGAGCAGTGTGTGTGTGTGTGTCTGTATGTATGTATGCAGCAGAGCAGTATGTGTGTGTCTGTCTATATGTATGTATGTAGCAGAGCAGTGTGTGTGTCTGTCTGTATGTATGTATGCAGCAGAGCAGTGTGCGTGTCTGTCTGTATGTATGCAGCAGAGCAGTGTGTGTGTCTGTATGTATGTATGCAGCAGAGCAGTATGTGTGTGTCTGTCTGTATGTATGTATGTAGCAGAGCAGTGTGTGTGTCTGTCTATATGTATGTATGCAGCAGAGCAGTATGTGTGTGTCTATCTGTATGTATGTATGCAGCATAGCAGTGTGTGTCTCTGTATGTATGCATGTATGATGTGTATCTATGTATGTCAGTGTATATGACTGTATAGATTTGTCTGTTTATATGTATTTTTGTGAGTTTGTCTTTAAATATGTATATGTACGTGTATGTATCTGTGTATGTGTGTGTGTCTCCGTGTTTATGGGGCCCACTGGGACTCTTCCGCCCGGGGCCCACAAAAACCTGGAGCCGGCCCTGCCTGCGGTGATGAAGTCCCGCCATCCCGACCTCAGCGCTGTCACTGTCCTCCATGGCCGCCGCTTGTCACATCACCTCTCGCTTCCGACCCGAGACTGACTAGCGGTGACGTCACGGGCCTCTCGCGAGACTTGGTGTGAAGGCGGCGGTCATTGACCTCAGTGACAGGGGCTGTCAGTGTGCTGGAGATCAGCGCAGGTAATGTACCTCGCTGACAGCAGCACTTGTCATGCCCTGCAGTGACCTGGGCTGACCCATTGATGTTAGCTCAGGTCACTGCACTGCTCTCCCAGCCAATGGGGAACATCCTGCTCTTCATTGACTGGGACAGTGTGGATCGTCATGGCAACCCCTTGGATTACAGCAGACCTGGATTTGTTTTTCATTCTAATAAATTGGTTAAAGAGGGAATGTTTTGGGGAGTGTTTTTTCAAATAAAAATGTGTTTGTCGTCTATTTTTTTTTATTACTGACTGGGTTGGTGATGTCGGGTATCTGATAGACGCCTGACCTCACCAACCCCAGGGCTTGATGCCAGGTGACATTACACATCTGGTATTAACCCCATATATTACCCCGTTTGCCACCGCACCAGGGCGCGGGATGAGCTGGGGCGAAGCACCAGGATTGGCGCATCTAATGGATGCGCCACTTCTGGGGCGGCTGCGGCCTGCTATTTTTAGGCTGGGGAGAGTCCAATAACCATGGACCTCCCTAGTCTGAGAATATCAGGCCCCAGCTGTCTGCTTTACCTTGGCTGGTGATCCAATTTTGGGGGACCCCTACGTGTTTTTTTTTTTAATTATTTATTTAATTTAAAATAACAGCGTGGGGTGCCCTCAGTTTTGGATTACCAGCCAAGGTGAGGTTGCCAGCTGTGGTCTGCAGGCTGCAGCCGTCTGCTTTACCCTAGCTGACTACAAAACTAGGGGGAACCCTATGTCATTTTTTTTTTTTCATTTTCTGGCTAAATACAAAGCTAAGCACCCCTTAGTGCCACATGAAAGGCACCAAAGGGTGCTCCACTTATTCTCCACTTTTTCTCCACTTTTTCTCCATTTTTTTCTCCACTTTTTCTCCACTTTTTCTCCACTTTTTCTCCACTTATTCTCCACTTTTTCTCCACTTTTTCTCCACTTTTTCTCCACTTTTTTCTCCACTTTTTCTCCACTTTTTCTCCACTTTTTTCTCCACTTTTTTCTCCATTTTTTCTCCACTTTTTCTCCACTTTTTCTCCACTTTTTCTCCACTTATTCTCCACTTATTCTCCACTTTTTCTCCAATTTTTCCTCCACTTTTTTCTCCACTTTTTCTCCACTTTTTCTCCACTTTTTCCTCCACTTTTTCTCCACTTTTTTCTCTACTTTTTCTCCACTTTTTCTCCACTTTTTCTCCACTTTTTCTCCACTTTTTCTCCACTTTTTCTCCACTTTTTCTCCACTTTTTCCTCCACTTTTTCTCCACTTTTTCTCCAATTTTTCCTCCACTTTTTCTCCACTTTTTCTCCATTTTTTCTCCACTTTTTCTCCGTTCTTTTTCTATGGTCGGTCTACCCATTAGCTCTGCCATGCATACTGTAGCTCTACACCTACTGCACATGTTACTTTATGATTGACATCTTTTTCGTACCAGAGCTGTCTAAGCCTACTCTGACCCCATATTTGTCATTACTATATTGTCCTTGTACTTTATTATGACATTTGTATCATGTGTTTCATTTCTTGCTGTGTTGCAATTTTTTTGCTGCATCCCAATTGTACCTCTACATTGTTCGAGTTTATGTTATTGTTCTCTCACTCTTATGTGATACTGATTATTGTCATTTTTCATGATTACATGCAGATAAGTCCAATCTGACGAAGGCTCAGGCCGAAACGTCATTTGTAACTTGTTTTGGACAAAAACATATATGCTTATGAAAAAATTTTTTTTCTTAATACGGACCAATAAAGAGTGATTTTGCATTACTATCCGTTGTGACTTACTGACTTAGTCTGGGAGATTTAGAGTGCCGAGGTTACTCACTAATTTTATCTATTATTACCTCTGAGCATCTATATACCAGTGAGCAGAGCTTCCTCTACAGTAGTTCTCCTGATTAGGCATGCCCTTACCTCATGAGCAGGGCATTGCAGCTTTGGTAGCAACTATTACGACATGGACTCTGCTGCTGTGGACCCGGGGAGAGTGAGTGCAGATTCATTGCACCCACACTCCTCACATGAAGGGTCCGCACTCCTAGAAAATGGGGGATACGTTCCCTGAGTGTCTCCCCCCCATATTCTAGACGGTCCAGAGTCGTCGTGGGACCCCTTTATTTTTTTTCTTACAATAAATTGGTGAAAGAGGAAATGTTTTGGGGACTGTTTTTTCAAATAAATTTCTTTTGTCGATTTTTTTTTTTTTGTTAGTACTGACAGTTTATGATGTTGGGTATCTAATAGACGCCATGACATCACAAACTGCTGGGCTTGATCTCAGGTGACTTTACAGCTAGTATCAACCCGATTTATTACCCCGTTTGCCACTGCACCAGGGCACGGGATGAGCTGGGGTGAAGCGCCAGGATTGGCGCATCTAGTGGATGCGCCACGTCTGGGGTGCCTGCGGCCTGCTATTTTTAGGCTGTGAAGGCCCAATAACTATGGACCTTCCCACCCTGAGAATACCAGACCACAGCTGTCCGCTTTACCTTGGCTGGTGATCCAATTTGGGGGAGACCCTACTTTTATTGTGTAATTATTAATATTTATAAAATAATTATAAAAAAGAGCCTGAGGGGACCTCCACATTGGATCCCCAACCACGGTAAAGCTGCCAGCTGTGGTTTTCAGGCTACAGCCGTCTGCTTTACCCTAGCTGGCTATCAAAAATGGGGGGACCCAATGTCATTTTTTTTTTAACTATTTTTTAAATAGAAAAAATTAATGGGCTTCCCTGTATTTTGATTGCCAACCAAGGTATCGGCAGGCAGACTGGGGTGGCAACCCATAGCTGTCTGCTTTATCTGCGCTGAGAATCAAAAATACCGCGGAGCGCTACGTCATTTTTTTAAAGATTTATTTTTACAGCACTGTGATGTCCAGCAATCAAAATACAGGGAAGCCCATTTTATTTTTAGTTATTTAAATAAATAATTAAAAAAAATATATATGGGCTCCCGCTGCATTTTTTGTATTGCTAGGTAAGGGTAATCCAAGCAGCTACTGGCTGCTAACCCCCACTGCTTGATGTTACCTTCACTGGCAATGGAAAATCCAGGGAAGCATTTTTTATTTTTTTTGCCAAAAAACTACAAAAAAAAGGACGTGAGCTTCGCCATATTTTTGTATGCTAGCCAGGTATAGCAGGCAGGTGCTGGAAGAGTTGGATACAGCGCCAGAAGATGGCGCTTCTATGAAAATGCCATTTTCTGAGGCGGCTGCAGACTGCAATTCGCAGCAGTGGTGCCCAGAAATCTCAGGCCAACCTGTGCTGCGGATTCCAATCCCCAGCTGCCTAGTTGTACCTGGCTGGACACAAAAATGGGGCGAAGCCTACGTCATTTGTTTTCTAATTATTTCATGAAATTCATGAAATAATAAAAAAAGGGCTTCCCTTTATTTTTGGTTCCCAGCCGGGTACAAATAGGCAACTGGGGGTTGGGGGCAGCCGTACCTGCCTGCTGTACCTGGCTAGCATACAAAAATATGGCGAAGCCCACATAATTTTTTCAGGGGGCAAAAAACTTCTGCATACAGTCCTGGATGGAGTATGCTGAGCCTTGTAGTTCTGCAGCTGCTGTCTGTCTGTATGGAGAAGAGCAGACAGCATCTGCAGAATTACAAGGCTCAGCATACTCCATCCAGGACTGTATGCAGAATTTTTTTTCCCACCAAAAAAATGACGTGGGCTTCGCCATATTTTTGTATGCTAGCCAGGTACAGCAGGCAGCCACGGGCTGCCTCCAACCCCCAGTTGCCTATTTGTACCCGGCTGGGAACCAAAAATATAGGGAAGCCCGTTTTTTTTAATTATTTCACTTATTTCATGAAATAATTAAAAAACAAATGACGTGGGCTTCGCCCCATTTTTGTGTCCAGCCAGGTACAACTAGGCAGCTGGGGATTGGAATCCGCAGCACAGGTTAGCCCGAGGTTTCTGGGCGCCTCTGCTGCGAATTTCAGTCCGCAGCTGTCCCAGAAAATGGCGCTCTCATAGAAGCGCCATCATCTGGAGCTGTATCCAACTCTTCCAACAGCCCTGCAGCCGGGTGGCTTGTTGGGTAATCATGAGTTAATACTGGCTTTGTTTTACTAGCCAGTATTAAGCCAGAGATTCTTAATGTCAGGCACGTTTGACCCGGCCATTAAGAATCTCCAATAAAGGGTTAAAAAAAAACACCACACAGAGAAAAAATACTTTAATAGAAATAAATACACAGACACATTAGAGACTCCATCTTTATTACCCCCTGTCAGCCCTCCACGATCCTGCTCTTCTGTCTTCTTTCTTTCTAGTGTAGTAGTAGTGACGATTGTAGTGAGGATGAGTTTACCCAGCTCATAACTTGGGGCTGGGGAACCTCATCCTCACTACAATCATCACTACAAACGGGAAGCAGCGTGCAGCGTGCAGATCAGTGCTGGCTGTCAGCGGTAACAGCGGTAAAGGCCCCGTCACACTAAGGCTAAGTTCACATTTCCGCTAAAATGTATCAGTCACAATCCGCTGCTCTTGTAAACAGCGGAATCCGTTTAGCGGATTCCGCTGCTCCCATAGACTTGTATGAGCAGCGGATTGTGACTGATGATGCTGCGTTGCACCCTCCGCCCGACTGATCAGTCGTGGAACGACTGACCGCCGGGCGGGAGGAACGCAGCATGTAACGTTTTTTGAGCAGCGAGATCCGTCGGATTTCGCTGCGCATGCTCTCTGGCTCCCTGCACACGTCACCAGCTTTGGTTGGTTACCCGATATTTACCCTGGTTACGGTGCAAGGAGCCAGCGCTAAGCGGTGTAGGCCCGTAACCAAGGTAAATATCGGGTAACCAAGGTAAACATCGGGTGCTTTGCTGTTACCCGATATTTAGGCTGGTTACGTGTGCAGGGAGGCCGACACTTCCCCGCTCGGCCCCGCCCCCTCCCGCACTCCGCACATGTATGTACACACACACACACACACACCTGTCCCCAGCCATGCAGACAAGCACTGCCACTGACACCCTCGTCTGGCCCCGCCCCCTGCTCGGCTCCGCCCCCTCCCGCACTTTGCATGTGCACACACATACATACATACATGCACATACATACATACATGCACATACACACACTCACTCACAGATACACTCACCTGTCCCCAGCCATGCAGACCGCAGCACTTCTACTGACATCCTCAGCGCCTGGCCCCGCCCCCCGCTCGGCTCCGCCCCCTCCCGCACTTTGCATGTGCACACACATACATACATACATGCACATACATACATACATGCACATACACACACTCACTCACACATACACTCACCTGTCCCCAGCCATGCAGACCGCAGCACTTCTACTGACATCCTCAGCGTCTGGCCCCGCCCCCCGCTCGGCTCTGCCCCCTCCCGCACTTTGCATGTGCACACACATACATACATACATGCACATACACACACTCACTCACTCACAGATACACTCACCTGTCCCCAGCCATGCAGACCGCAGCACTTCCACTGACATCCTCAGCGCCTGGCCCCGCCCCCCGCTCGGCTCCGCCCCCTCCCGCACTTTGCATGTGCACACACATACATACATACATACATACATGCACATACATACATACATGCACATACACACACTCACTCACTCACAGATACACTCACCTGTCCCCAGCCATGCAGACCGCAGCACTTCTACTGACATCCTCAGCGCCTGGCCCCGCCCCCCGCTCGGCTCCGCCCCCTCCCGCACTTTGCATGTGCACACACACACATACATACATACATACATGCACATACACACACTCACTCACAGATACACTCACCTGTCCCCAGCCATGCAGACCGCAGCACTTCCACTGACATCCTCAGCGTCTGGCCCCGCCCCCCGCTCGGCTCCGCCCCCTCCCGCACTTTGCATGTGCACACACACACATACATACATACATACATGCACATACACACACTCACTCACAGATACACTCACCTGTCCCCAGCCATGCAGACCGCAGCACTTCCACTGACATCCTCAGCGCCTGGCCCCGCCCCCCGCTCGGCTCCGCCCCCTCCCGCATTCAGCATGTGTATACACACACACACTCACACACTCACACACACACTCACCTGTCCTGCAGTCACTGCGGCACTGACGTCCTCAGTGCCACGGCCCCGCTCGGCTCCTCCCCTCCCCCCCGAACTCCGCCCCCCGCACACAACGGAATCCGACAAAGAATTCTGTTCTTTGTCATCCGTTGTACAGCGTTGAACAGCGCATCAGTCACATGCGTCAAGCGACGCATGTGACTGATACAAATCAACGGAAATGTGAACTTAGCCTTAGCAACTTACCAGCGATCCCAGCAACGATAGGGATCGCTGGTAAGTTGCTAGAAGGTTGCTGGTGAGATGTCACACTGCGACGCTCCAGCGATCCCACCAGCAACCTGACCTGGCAGGGATCGCTGGAGCGTGGCTACACGAGTTGCTGGTGAGCTCACCAGCAACCAGTGACCAGCCCCCAGCGCCGCGTGGAAGATGCTGCGCTTGGTAACTAAGGTAAATATCGGGTAACCAACCCGATATTTACCTTGGTTACCACCGCACGCAGCTACACGTGCAGAGAGCAGGGAGCAGCGCACACTGAGCGCTGGCTCCCTGCTCTCCTAGTTACAGCACACATCGGGTTAATTACCCGATATGTGCTGCAGCTACACGTGCACAGAGCAGGGAGCAGCGCACACCGCTTAGCGCTGGCTCCCTGCTCTCAGACGCTGACAGACGCGTTACCATAGCAACGGTGCTCTCGGAGCCGCGGTTAGCGGTGACGTCACCGCTAACTGCGTTGCTATGGCAACCTCCGTTAATGACCGGCTGTGTCAGCCGGTCCCTAACGGAACGGGGAGTCGACCGTGTGGTAGAGCATGTCGCCGGTACACGGCGATACACATATGTGCACCGTGTACCGGAGAGATGCACTCGCAGGTCCTACATGACTCGTCATAGTCATGTGACCAGTCTGTAGCCAATGAGATAATAGCCACGTGACTGGTCACATGGCTATTTTGACGTCACTATAGGTCCTGCATCACTGCTGGCAGTGCAGGTCACCGGGAGGATTCAGCGATCATCGGATGGAATAGCGGCAGGAGACAGAGTGCAGAAGGGATCGCGAGGACCGGTAAGTGTTATGGCAATGTTTATTAACTGTTTGTGTACATTTTTAATGCATTTTTATGTGTTTGTGATTGCCTCCCATTATAGCCTATTGGTTCGAGTTCGGTTCGTCGAACGTTCGACGAACCGAACTCGAACGGGACCCCCGTTCGGCGAACCGACCTCGAGCCGAACCGCGACCGGTTCGCTCATCTCTAGTGTGTGGCCCAATTAGTGTCAACGAGGGAGACTGTGGTTGGAGTCCCCTCGCTGTGTTTCTAAAAGAACCAAGATGAACAAGTCATGGCTCTCAGAGGACTTTTCTTCCCCTGGGTCATCCAGGGGATGGGAAAGGCATGCGTATTTTTGAGAGTGCTTCATGCAAAGCATCTTTTTCATCTTGAAAATTGGGTCAACTGATGCCAGTCAAGTGGGGTGTGTGTGGCCCAATTAGTGTCAACGAGGGGGACTGTGGTTGGAGTCCCCTCGCTGTGTTCCTAAAAGAACCAAGATGAACAAGTCATGGCTCTCAGAGGACTTTTCTTCCCCTGGGTCAGCCAGGGGACGGGAAAGGCACGCGTATTTTTGAGAGTGCTTCATGCAAAGCATCTTTTTCTTTTTCAAAAGGGGGGTCAACCGATGCCAGTCAAGTGGGGTGTGTGTGGCCCAGTTAGTGGAAACGAGGGAGACTGTGGTTGGAGTCCCCTCGCTGTGTTTCTAAAAGAACCAAGATGAACAAGTCATGGCTCTCAGAGGACTTTTCTTCCCCTGGGTCAGCCAGGGGACGGGAAAGGCACGCGTATTTTTGAGAGTGCTTCATGCAAAGCATCTTTTTCATCTTGAAAATGGGGGTCAACTGATTCCAGTCAAGTGGGGTGTGTGTGGCCCAATTAGTGTCAACGAGGGAGACTAAGGTTGGAGTCCCCTCGCTGTGTTTCTAAAAGAACCAAGATGAACAAGTCATGGCTCTCAGAGGACTTTTCTTCCCCTGGGTCAGCCAGGGGACGGGAAAGGCACGCGTATTTTTGAGAGTGCTTCATGCAAAGCATCTTTTTCATCTTGAAAATGGGGGTCAACTGATGCCAGTCAAGTGGGGTGTGTGTGGCCCAATTAGTGGAAACGAGGGAGACTGTGGTTGGAGTCCCCTCGCTGTGTTTCTAAAAGAACCAAGATGAACAAATCATGGCTCTCAGAGGACTTTGCTTCCCCTGGGTCATCCAGGGGACGGGAAATGCACGCGTATTTTTGAGAGTGCTTCATGCAAAGCATCTTTTTCATCTTGAAAATGGGGGTCAACCGATGCCAGTCAAGTGGGGTGTGTGTGGCCCAGTTAGTGGAAACGAGGGAGACTGTGGTTGGAGTCCCCTCGCTGTGTTTCTAAAAGAACCAAGATGAACAAGTCATGGCTCTCAGAGGACTTTTCTTCCCCTGGGTCAGCCAGGGGACGGGAAAGGCACGCGTATTTTTGAGAGTGCTTCATGCAAAGCATCTTTTTCATCTTGAAAATGGGGGTCAACTGATTCCAGTCAAGTGGGGTGTGTGTGGCCCAATTAGTGTCAACGAGGGAGACTAAGGTTGGAGTCCCCTCGCTGTGTTTCTAAAAGAACCAAGATGAACAAGTCATGGCTCTCAGAGGACTTTTCTTCCCCTGGGTCAGCCAGGGGACGGGAAAGGCACGCGTATTTTTGAGAGTGCTTCATGCAAAGCATCTTTTTCATCTTGAAAATGGGGGTCAACTGATGCCAGTCAAGTGGGGTGTGTGTGGCCCAATTAGTGGAAACGAGGGAGACTGTGGTTGGAGTCCCCTCGCTGTGTTTCTAAAAGAACCAAGATGAACAAATCATGGCTCTCAGAGGACTTTGCTTCCCCTGGGTCATCCAGGGGACGGGAAATGCACGCGTATTTTTGAGAGTGCTTCATGCAAAGCATCTTTTTCATCTTGAAAATGGGGGTCAACTGATGCCAGTCAAGTGGGGTGTGTGTGGCCCAATTAGTGTCAACGAGGGAGACTGTGGTTGGAGTCCCCTCGCTGTGTTTCTAAAAGAACCAAGATGAACAAGTCATGGCTCTCAGAGGACTTTTCTTCCCCTGGGTCATCCAGGGGACGGGAAAGGCACGCGTATTTTTGAGAGTGCTTCATGCAAAGCATCTTTTTCATCTTGAAAATTGGGTCAACTGATGCCAGTCAAGTGGGGTGTGTGTGGCCCAATTAGTGTCAACGAGGGAGACTGTGGTTGGAGTCCCCTCGCTGTGTTTCTAAAAGAACCAAGATGAACAAGTCATGGCTCTCAGAGGACTTTTCTTCCCCTGGGTCAGCCAGGGGACGGGAAAGGCACGCGTATTTTTGAGAGTGCTTCATGCAAAGCATCTTTTTCTTTTTCAAAAGGGGGGTCAACCGATGCCAGTCAAGTGGGGTTTGTGTGGCCCAGTTAGTGGAAACGAGGGAGACTGTGGTTGGAGTCCCCTCGCTGTGTTTCTAAAAGAACCAAGATGAACAAGTCATGGCTCTCAGAGGACTTTTCTTCCCCTGGGTCATCCAGGGGACGGGAAAGGCACGCGTATTTTTGAGAGTGCTTCATGCAAAGCATCTTTTTCATCTTGAAAATGGGGGTCAACTGATGCCAGTCAAGTGGGGTGTGTGTGGCCCAATTAGTGTCAACGAGGGAGACTGTGGTTGGAGTCCCCTCGCTGTGTTTCTAAAAGAACCAAGATGAACAAGTCATGGCTCTCAGAGGACTTTTCTTCCCCTGGGTCATCCAGGGGATGGGAAAGGCACGCGTATTTTTGAGAGTGCTTCATGCAAAGCATCTTTTTCATCTTGAAAATTGGGTCAACTGATGCCAGTCAAGTGGGGTGTGTGTGGCCCAATTAGTGTCAACGAGGGAGACTGTGGTTGGAGTCCCCTCGCTGTGTTTCTAAAAGAACCAAGATGAACAAGTCATGGCTCTCAGAGGACTTTTCTTCCCCTGGGTCATCCAGGGGATGGGAAAGGCATGCGTATTTTTGAGAGTGCTTCATGCAAAGCATCTTTTTCATCTTGAAAATTGGGTCAACTGATGCCAGTCAAGTGGGGTGTGTGTGGCCCAATTAGTGTCAACGAGGGGGACTGTGGTTGGAGTCCCCTCGCTGTGTTCCTAAAAGAACCAAGATGAACAAGTCATGGCTCTCAGAGGACTTTTCTTCCCCTGGGTCAGCCAGGGGACGGGAAAGGCACGCGTATTTTTGAGAGTGCTTCATGCAAAGCATCTTTTTCTTTTTCAAAAGGGGGGTCAACCGATGCCAGTCAAGTGGGGTGTGTGTGGCCCAGTTAGTGGAAACGAGGGAGACTGTGGTTGGAGTCCCCTCGCTGTGTTTCTAAAAGAACCAAGATGAACAAGTCATGGCTCTCAGAGGACTTTTCTTCCCCTGGGTCATCCAGGGGACGGGAAAGGCACGCGTATTTTTGAGAGTGCTTCATGCAAAGCATCTTTTTCATCTTGAAAATGGGGGTCAACTGATTCCAGTCAAGTGGGGTGTGTGTGGCCCAATTAGTGTCAACGAGGGAGACTAAGGTTGGAGTCCCCTCGCTGTGTTTCTAAAAGAACCAAGATGAACAAGTCATGGCTCTCAGAGGACTTTTCTTCCCCTGGGTCAGCCAGGGGACGGGAAAGGCACGCGTATTTTTGAGAGTGCTTCATGCAAAGCATCTTTTTCATCTTGAAAATGGGGGTCAACTGATGCCAGTCAAGTGGGGTGTGTGTGGCCCAATTAGTGGAAACGAGGGAGACTGTGGTTGGAGTCCCCTCGCTGTGTTTCTAAAAGAACCAAGATGAACAAATCATGGCTCTCAGAGGACTTTGCTTCCCCTGGGTCATCCAGGGGACGGGAAATGCACGCGTATTTTTGAGAGTGCTTCATGCAAAGCATCTTTTTCATCTTGAAAATGGGGGTCAACTGATGCCAGTCAAGTGGGGTGTGTGTGGCCCAATTAGTGTCAACGAGGGAGACTGTGGTTGGAGTCCCCTCGCTGTGTTTCTAAAAGAACCAAGATGAACAAGTCATGGCTCTCAGAGGACTTTTCTTCCCCTGGGTCATCCAGGGGACGGGAAAGGCACGCGTATTTTTGAGAGTGCTTCATGCAAAGCATCTTTTTCATCTTGAAAATTGGGTCAATTGATGCCAGTCAAGTGGGGTGTGTGTGGCCCAATTAGTGTCAACGAGGGAGACTGTGGTTGGAGTTACCTCGCTGTGTTTCTAAAAGAACCAAGATGAAGAAGTCATGGCTCTCAGAGGACTTTTCTTCCCCTGGGTCAGCCAGGGGACGGGAAAGGCACGCGTATTTTTGAGAGTGCTTCATGCAAAGCATCTTTTTCATCTTGAAAATGGGGGTCAACTGATGCCAGTCAAGTGGGGTGTGTGTGGCCCAATTAGTGTCAACGAGGGAGACTGTGGTTGGAGTCCCCTCGCTGTGTTTCTAAAAGAACCAAGATGAACAAGTCATGGCTCTCAGAGGACTTTTCTTCCCCTGGGTCAGCCAGGGGACGGGAAAGGCACGCGTATTTTTGAGAGTGCTTCATGCAAAGCATCTTTTTCATCTTGAAAATTGGGTCAACTGATGCCAGTCAAGTGGGGTGTGTGTGGCCCAATTAGTGTCAACGAGGGAGACTGTGGTTGGAGTCCCCTCGCTGTGTTTCTAAAAGAACCAAGATGAACAAGTCATGGCTCTCAGAGGACTTTTCTTCCCCTGGGTCAGCCAGGGGACGGGAAAAGCACGCGTATTTTTGAGAGTGCTTCATGCAAAGCATCTTTTTCTTTTTCAAAAGGGGGGTCAACCGATGCCAGTCAAGTAGGGTGTGTGTGGCCCAGTTAGTGGAAACGAGGGAGACTGTGGTTGGAGTCCCCTCGCTGTGTTTTACATGCTTTTAGAAGGGCATGACATGGCTTGGAGGTTGACTTTCAGCATCTGCAAACTGTTGCCTACCAAAATGCTGCTTTTCCAACACCTGTGGTTATAGACAATGAGGAACATATTGATGAAGATGAGACGCAGATACCCGATTGGGATGACAACTTAAATATTCGGTCAGGGCAAGAAGAGGCTCGTTCTGAGGGGGAGGGGAGTGCAAACACAACAATTGATGATGAAGTTCTAGATCCCACCTACTGTCAACCCACAGTCAGACACTCGAGGAGGTCAACAGAGGCGGTAGAGGAGGATGCAACCGACGACGAAGTTACCTTGCGCCTTCCTGGACAGAGTCGGAGCACTGGTAGCACGTCTACAACTGCATCCTCAGCCACCACTCTGCCTCTGAGCATTATTCGGGGTGGATCAACAGGTCGCATGGCCTCTAAGCCTTGCCTAGCCTGGTCCTTTTTTGACATAGAAAAAGATCGCCCAAATTATGTGATCTGTAAAATTTGTCATGGTTCTCTTAGTAGAGGTCAAAACCTCAGCAGTTTGACAACTTCTTCCATGAATCGTCACATGAATAAATATCATATGGCCCGGTGGGAAGCTCACCGTGCTGCAATGCGGCCTAGCGGAGCGAACCATCCACCGCCTGCCCCTTCCAGTGCATCCGCGCGCTCGTCATCTTCTAGGACTGTGGGGACAGCTGTCACACCTGTTTTTCCACCCACAACTTCCACCACTGTAACCGCAACAGTCAGTTTGCTTGGTAGGTCGTCAGTTGGTTTGGAAGGGGAAACAAGTGAGTGTGTACAGCTCTCTCAGACATCAATAGCACCAACGTTGGATGAAGGCAACATCATGTCTCCGCCTGCACTTTCCTCACAAACCTGCATTTTTCCATGGACACCCTACTCAACACCGTCTACACACAGCAGCCAGATCTCTGTCCCTCAGATGTGGTCAAATAAAAGGCCACTTCCTGCGACCCATGACAAAGCGAAGAGGTTGACTCTATCCGTCTGTAAGCTGTTGGCTACCGAAATGCTGCCTTTCCGCCTAGTGGACACACAGGATTTTAGAGACCTTATGTCTGTCGCTGTGATCCAGTACAAGATGCCCAATCACCACTGCTTCTCCAAGAACAGCATGCCCGCGCTACACCAGCATGTCACACACAACATCACCACTTCCTTGAGAAACTCTGTGTGCGACACGGTGCATTTCAACACAGATACTTGGACCAGTAAGCATAGACAGGGTCATTACATGTCACAGACTGGGCACTGGCAAACTATGGTGAGAGATGGAGAAGGGTCTGCTGTCCAAGTCTTGCCGTCCCCACGAGTTGTTTCAATCCTTCTTCTGTATGTAGAAGTTAATACACTGCTTCTGCCTCTTCAACCTCGTGTGGGTCCTCCACCTTGGCGCAAACCCTGTGTGGTCAGGCCACCCTTCCTTGTAACTGCGCACAAGCACTACCCCACACCTCCTTACTATGCTGGCAGCAGAGCTCAATGCCATCAAGCGGTCAAAGTTTTACTTTGAAATGTATGGGAAATGTGAGTCACACCGCTGAGAAGTTGTGGACGGTTAGCTCTGGATACCGAGTTTCATCAATGGTTGTCTCCACTCAACCAGCAGCCAGGGAAGGCCGGGTGCGACAATGATGCAAACATGGGTGCGGCCCTTCGCTGTGACAATGTGACACACATGGCTTGTGTGGTTCACGTGTTGAACCTGGTTGTCCAGCAATTTTTAAAGCACTATCCTGGACCACATGGCCTTCTGCAGAGAGCACGGTGTAACGCCTTCCTTGATCCACACACTCAGATGGGCTGTTAATGATAGGCTAGAGGGAAGCCACTCACCAAGCAGGACCCCTAGAACCCTGAAACCCTTTAACCCCTATACAGGGATTAGGAATTGCACAGGGCCCAAGGTGATTAATACCTGTGGAAGGCTGCAGTTCCAGAGAATAGTAGTCAGGCAGGGTCAAAACATTAATTGAGGAACAGGAACAGAATGGGATGGCCAGGACTTAATCAGAAAACAAGCAGAGGTGAAATGCGGATCGGCCAACAAGGTACATAAACAGCAAGCAGGAAAAGTAGTCAGGTAACGAGCACACAAAATCATAAAACTGAACTGGGGGTAAAAGTAACCAGAGGTCATAGCTATGTCTGGCAGTGGTCTGCAGACAGGATGGGCATAAAAAAGGGTGTGGTGTCTTCCCATTGGTTGTAGCTGAATGATGGTATTTCATCTGTGAGATACCCACCAGCTACATTCAGCCAGAGATTCTGCATCTGTCAAGGTAATGCAGCCCAGTGGGTGAGCATAACCTGCGTCCACCTGCGCCGCTGGCATCGACTCCTCTCCCATCATCAGCACTATTCATGAAAGGAACACGTTGTCACCTGGCGACCGGAGTACAAATTGACGGAGCGGACTCCGTTGGTGACTTAACAGCCGTGTGCGGCAATGATGCAAACCTGGCTGCGGGCCATCCTCAGGGCAATGTGACACACGTGCCTTGTATGGCTCACGTGTTGAACCGAATTCTCCAGCAATTTTTAAAACACCATCCCGGCCTACATGGCCTTGTGCAGCGGGCACGCTCGCTATGTGCTCACTTCCATCGTGCGCATACAGCAGCTCAACAACTTTCATCACTCCGGAAGTCTTAGGGTCTGGCAGTTAAACGCCGGAAATGCGATGTTCCGACACGCAGGAATTGGAATCTGCACATGTTGGAGCGTGTGTGGCAGCACCGCAGAGCCCTGCTGAAATACGGTATGACATATAGCCTGGGATAACTTGATCAAGAGGTGGTGCAGATCACGCTGCTGGAGTGGTGTCAGATCAAGGACCTATGCACCCTGCTACACAGTTTACAAATGTCGACGAAGATGTTTAGCACTGGCAATGTCATTCTCAGCGTGACAATCCTGGTCATCTACATGATGGAGCACACTGTAATTATTATTCAGAGTCAGGTGTTGGGACAAGAGGAAGGGGAGGAAGTACAGGAGGAGTCATATGCGGAAGGGATAACAAGATCTACGAGGTCCAGATGGTCAGCGGCACCTATGCGGCATTCATGGTGAGGGAGAGGGATTAACAAGGGCGCATAGTATCAGCAAAAAGTGTTGATGAAAGTGCAGGAGCCCATGAAGAAATGGAGGACGAACTGGCGATGGGCATGGAAGACTCAGCAGATGAGTGAGAGCTTGCTCACATTTCGGTTGTGCGAGGTTGTGGGGAGAGGGCAGAGGAAGGATGCACGATTCTCACCTCTCTGCCACCAACACATCAAGGACTTGGTCCTCCTGGATGCACAAGACACATGAGCGCCTTCTTGCTGCACTACCTACATGACCCTCGGATTGTATGAATTCGAAGTAATCCTGAATACTGGGTTGCCACACTGTTAGATCCCCGGTACAAGACAAAATTTGGCAAACTAATTCCTGCCATAGAAATGGACGCACGTATACAGGAGTATCTGCAGAATGTGGTACGCAATCTTAGATCTACTTTTCCACTAAACACCAGTGCTGCACAGAGTGAATCTCAACGCTTTGTCATGGATAGGAGGAAATGGTCTTTTACTTGTCCACATCGGAGGGACCGAGGGATGGCTGCTGTGCTGAGATGGCGTTGAGTACGGTGTCCCTGCAGAGTTGCACTTTTGGTCATATACCAAAATGAGTTGAAAAAGGACAGATGCTGGTGGAAAGGGGAACAGGTGGGTTGGAAAGGGGAAAAAAGTTTGGGTCCGTGGATTTGGTGGTTAAGCAACTGTAACATTTGCTGAAGAAACACCATCTGTTACAGTGGGACTGGCAGATTTGGATAAAGTGGTATATACTATGTTACCGCTATATAACGAAAATTAATAAGAAAAGAAAGAGAAAGGTATATATCCCCATCAGCAGTCAGTGTCCACCGTGCTCCCAGTTGGAAAAGGAGAGGTTGGCAACTGGAAGGTTTGGTGGAGGATACAGAGCTGTGTGGCTATGAAACTAATAGTAGCCTGAACCGAGTTAGACGCCATTCGGATCTGGAGACTGTGAGCCCTGTTAGCGTCACAGGGTCCACATGCCCACACAGCCCAGGAACTCCCTGTTAACAACACAGGGGCCATTGAGTACGCTGACCATGTGCGTAGGGGCACACCTGTGGACAGCAGGCGCATCAGCAGCAGCAGGCCTGTTAATGCCACTGGGCTGCACAAGCAGGACTGGTAGGACACGAGCTGGTCTTAACCGTTCTGCGTTACCAACTGTGGTGGTGGCCTGCATCGACACCCTATCCCTGCCTACCTCTGGCCTAAAGCCGCAATGGGTTCAACACATGGAGGTGTGCTCTTTCGTAGCATAATAGAAGACTGCGCACCTCCTTGTTGGCTCCAGCCCCTTTTATAACCTGGGTCCGCCCCAAACCAGGGTGAACCACAATGCACCTCCTGGAGACAAAAGTAGAGTGACACGTCATGAGTGGCATAACTAGCGTCCTATTTGGAACCGCAACTTCAATGATGACCTCATGGCTGCCATGACCCAAACACCTCACCAGTCATCGTCTGACCATCAATAATGCGGTGACAAGTCATAGGGGTGGGCCTCTGCAAGCCATTTGGGAGGACACCTGATGCCCTGTGGTCTATATGGGACCCTAACATCAGGGGCAGGGCCAAAGAGTTCATTACCGGACCTAGTCTCTGATGCAGGAAGTGCCTGAGCATGCTCAGTAGCATGAAATACAGTCTCTGAAAAAAGACTATCAGCTTTAGCATGGTGTCTAGGCACAAAACAGGACTTAGACCCGGCACGGAATGCAAGCACCTGTGCAAAGAGGCTTTTCACACTTAGTGTGGGAGCATGCGCTGTATCCCGAAATGAAGACTTAGCGTCAGGAATAACACAGTCAGGCTGAGCATACTCACTAGGCGAAACACTGTAATTAGGCTGCAGCTGGGGTAAATCGGCACACGCATGTGCACTAGCTGCCTCTCCACACTTAGACGTGGAGGGAAAATTGCTCTTGGAGATGCTGTCTATGAACAGAAGGAAAAGCTAAAGGAAGCCTGACTTTCTATCCCTCCGAATTATGAAATGCAGCAATGAATTCCATGAGTTTGCTATAACATTAGCGTAGCAAAATGTGCATGAGGGTGTCATTTAGAGGTGCTATAAATAGCTTGTCACCAGTGGGGCACTAATGGAATACAACAGCCAGTTCTATGATGCCACTAAATGGCAGTATTTTTTGCTATCATTATAGCTTATTAAAAACAGAGCAGGAGGGTGTCCTGCACAGGTGCTAGAAATAGCTTGGCACCAGTGGGACAATAATGAAAATCAACAGCCAGTTCTATGATGCCACTAAATGGCAGTATTTTTTGCTATCATTATAGCTTATTAAAAACAGAGCAGGAGGGTGTCATGTAGAGGTGCTATAAATAGCTTGTCACCAGTGGGGCACTAATGGAATACAACAACCAGTTCTATGATGCCACTAAATGGCAGAATTTTTTGCTATCATTATAGCTTATTAAAAACAGAGCAGGAGGGTGTCATGCAGAGGTGCTGCACATAGATTTGCAGTAGTGTGAATAGACAAAAGTACAATAGCCACTTTTAGGATGCCACTAGGTTCACTGACTGTTTGCTAGTATAATGGCTTAGTTAAAAAGAGTTGGAGTGTGCAATGCAGGCAGACGTGCTGCAAATATCTTTACAATAGTGTGAATAGACAAAAGTACAATAGCCACGTTTAGGATGCCACTAGGTACACTGACTGTTTGCTAGTATAATGGCTTAGTTAAAACGAGTTGGAGTGTGCAATGCAGGCAGACGTGCTCTGCAAATGTCTTTGCACTAGTGGGACTATAGCAAAGTCCAATAGCCACATTTAGGATGCCACTAGGTATACTGACTGTTTGCTAGTATAATGGCTTAGTTATAATGAGTTGGAGTGTGCAATGCAGGTAGAGGTGCTGCAAATGTCTTTGCACTAGTGGGACTATAGCAAAGTCCAATAGCCACGTTTAGGATGCCACTAGGTACACTGACTGTTTGCTAGTATAATGGCTTAGTTAAAAAAAGTTGGAGTGTGCAATGCAGGCAGACGTGCTGCAAATATCTTTACAATAGTGTGAATAGACAAAAGTACAATAGCCACTTTTAGGATGCCACTAGGTACACTGACTGTTTGCTAGTATAATGGCTTAGTTATAATGAGTTGGAGTGTGCAATGCAGGCAGACATGCTGCAAATATCTTTACAGTAGTGTGAATAGACAAAAGTACAATAGCCACGTTTAGGATGCCACTAGGTACACTGAGTGTTTGCTAGTGTAATGGCTTAGTTTAAAAAAGTTGGAGTGTGCAATGCAGGCAGACGTGCTGCAAATATCTTTACAATTGTGTGAATAGACAAAAGTACAATAGCCACGTTTAGGATGCCACTAGGTACACTGAGTGTTTGCTAGTATAATGGCTTAGTTTAAAAAAGTTGGAGTGTGCAATGCAGGCAGACGTGCTGCAAATATCTTTACAATAGTGTGAATAGACAAAAGTACAATAGCCACGTTTAGGATGCCACTAGGTACACTGAGTGTTTGCTAGTATAATGGCTTAGTTTAAAAAAGTTGGAGTGTGCAATGCAGGCAGACGTGCTGCAAATATCTTTACAATAGTGTGAATAGACAAAAGTACAATAGCCACTTTTAGGATGCCACTAGGTACACTGACTGTTTGCTAGTATAATGGCTTAGTTATAATGAGTTGGAGTGTGCAATGCAGGCAGACATGCTGCAAATATCTTTACAATAGTGTGAATAGACAAAAGTACAATAGCCACGTTTAGGATGCCACTAGGTACACTGAGTGTTTGCTAGTATAATGGCTTAGTTTAAAAAAGTTGGAGTGTGCAATGCAGGCAGACGTGCTGCAAATATCTTTACAATTGTGTGAATAGACAAAAGTACAATAGCCACGTTTAGGATGCCAATAGGTACACTGAGTGTTTGCTAGTATAATGGCTTAGTTTAAAAAAGTTGGAGTGTGCAATGCAGGCAGACGTGCTGCAAATATCTTTACAATTGTGTGAATAGACAAAAGTACAATAGCCACGTTTAGGATGTCACTAGGTACACTGACTGTTTGCTAGTATAATGGCTTAGTTAAAAAGAGTTGGAGTGTGCAATGCAGGCAGACGTGCTCTGCAAATGTCTTTGCACTAGTGGGACTATAGCAAAGTCCAATAGCCACGTTTAGGATGCGACTAGGTACACTGACTGTTTGCTAGTATAATGGCTTAGTTAAAAAGAGTTGGAGTGTGCAATGCAGGCAGACGTGCTCTGCAAATGTCTTTGCACTAGTGGGACTATAGCAAAGTCCAATAGCCACGTTTAGGATGCCACTAGGTACACTGACTGTTTGCTAGTATAATGGCTTAGTTAAAAAGAGTTGGAGTGTGCAATGCAGGCAGACGTGCTGCAAATATCTTTACAATAGTGTGAATAGACAAAAGTCCAATAGCCATGTTTAGGATGCCACTAGGTACACTGACTGATTGCTAGTATAATGGCTTAGTTAAAAAGAGTTGGAGTGTGCAATGTAGGCAGACGTGCTCTGCAAATGTCTTTGCACTAGTGGGACTATAGCAAAGTCCAATAGCCACGTTTAGGATGCCACTAGGTACACTGACTGTTTGCTAGTATAATGGATTAGTTAAAAAAAGTTGGAGTGTGCAATGCAGGCAGACGTGCTGCAAATGTCTTTACAATAGTGTGAATAGACAAAAGTACAATAGCCACTTTTAGGATGCCACTAGGTACACTGACTGTTTGCTAGTATAATGGCTTAGTTATAATGAGTTGGAGTGTGCAATCCAGGCAGACATGCTGCAAATATCTTTACAGTAGTGTGAATAGACAAAAGTACAATAGCCACGTTTAGGATGCCACTAGGTACACTGAGTGTTTGCTAGTATAATGGCTTAGTTTAAAAAAGTTGGAGTGTGCAATGCAGGCAGACGTGCTGCAAATATCTTTACAATTGTGTGAATAGACAAAAGTACAATAGCCACGTTTAGGATGCCACTAGGTACACTGAGTGTTTGCTAGTATAATGGCTTAGTTTAAAAAAGTTGGAGTGTGCAATGCAGGCAGACGTGCTGCAAATATCTTTACAATAGTGTGAATAGACAAAAGTACAATAGCCACTTATAGGATGCCACTAGGTACACTGACTGTTTGCTAGTATAATGGCTTAGTTATAATGAGTTGGAGTGTGCAATGCAGGCAGACATGCTGCAAATATCTTTACAATAGTGTGAATTGACAAAAGTACAATAGCCACGTTTAGGATGCCACTAGGTACACTGAGTGTTTGCTAGTATAATGGCTTAGTTTAAAAAAGTTGGAGTGTACAATGCAGGCAGACGTGCTGCAAATATCTTTACAATTGTTTGAATAGACAAAAGTACAATAGCCACGTTTAGGATGCCACTAGGTACACTGAGTGTTTGCTAGTGTAATGGCTTAGTTTAAAAAAGTTGGAGTGTGCAATGCAGGCAGACGTGCTGCAAATATCTTTACAATTGTGTGAATAGACAAAAGTACAATAGCCACGTTTAGGATGACACTAGGTACACTGAGTGTTTGCTAGTATAATGGCTTAGTTTAAAAAAGTTGGAGTGTGCAATGCAGGCAGACGTGCTGCAAATATCTTTACAATAGTGTGAATAGACAAAATTACAATAGCCACTTTTAGGACGCCACTAGGTACACTGACTGTTTGCTAGTATAATGGCTTAGTTAAAAAGAGTTGAAGTGTGCAATGCAGGCAGACGTGCTCTGCAAATGTCTTTGCACTAGTGGGACTATAGCAAAGTCCAATAGCCACGTTTAGGATGCCACTAGGTACACTGACTGTTTGCTAGTATAATGGCTTAGTTAAAAAAAGTTGGAGTGTGCAATGCAGGCAGACGTGCTGCAAATGTCTTTACAATAGTGTGAATAGACAAAAGTACAATAGCCACTTTTAGGATGCCACTAGGTACACTGACTGTTTGCTAGTATACTGGCTTAGTTATAATGAGTTGGAGTGTGCAATGCAGGCAGACATGCTGCAAATATCTTCACAGTAGTGTGAATAGACAAAAGTACAATAGCCACGTTTAGGATGCAGCTAGGTACACTGAGTGTTTGCTAGTATAATGGCTTAGTTTAAAAAAGTTGGAGTGTGCAATGCAGGCAGACGTGCTGCAAATATCTTTACAATTGTGTGAATAGACAAAAGTACAATAGCCAAGTTTAGGATGCCACTAGGTACACTGAGTGTTTTCTAGTATAATGGCTTAGTTTAAAAAAGTTGGAGTGTGCAATGCAGGCAGACGTGCTGCAAATATCTTTACAATTGTGTGAATAGACAAAAGTACAATAGCCACTTTTAGGATGCCACTAGGTACACTGAGTGTTTGCTAGTATAATGGCTTAGTTTAAAAAAGTTGGAGTGTGCAATGCAGGCAGACGTGCTGCAAATATCTTTACAATTGTGTGAATAGACAAAAGTACAATAGCCACGTTTAGGATGCCACTAGGTACACTGAGTGTTTGCTAGTATAATGGCTTAGTTTAAAAAAGTTGGAGTGTGCAATGCAGGCAGACGTGCTGCAAATATCTTTACAATAGTGTGAATAGACAAAAGTACAATAGCCACTTTTAGGATGCCACTAGGTACACTGACTGTTTGCTAGTATAATGGCTTAGTTATAATGAGTTGGAGTGTGCAATGCAGGCAGACATGCTGCAAATATCTTTACAATAGTGTGAATAGACAAAAGTACAATAGCCACGTTTAGGATGCCACTAGGTACACTGAGTGTTTGCTAGTATAATGGCTTAGTTTAAAAAAGTTGGAGTGTGCAATGCAGGCAGACGTGCTGCAAATATCTTTACAATTGTGTGAATAGACAAAAGTACAATAGCCACGTTTAGGATGCCACTAGGTACACTGAGTGTTTGCTAGTGTAATGGCTTAGTTTAAAAAAGTTGGAGTGTGCAATGCAGGCAGACGTGCTGCAAATATCTTTACAATTGTGTGAATAGACAAAAGTACAATAGCCACGTTTAGGATGCCACTAGGTACACTGAGTGTTTGCTAGTATAATGGCTTAGTTTAAAAAAGTTGGAGTGTGCAATGCAGGCAGACGTGCTGCAAATATCTTTACAATAGTGTGAATAGACAAAAGTACAATAGCCACATTTAGGATGCCACTAGGTACATTGAGTGTTTGCTAGTATAATGGCTTAGTTTAAAAAAGTTGGAGTGTGCAATGCAGGCAGACGTGCTGCAAATATCTTTACAATAGTGTGAATAGACAAAAGTACAATCGCCACTTTTAGGATGCCACTAGGTACACTGAGTGTTTGCTAGTATAATGGCTTAGTTTAAAAAAGTTTGAGTGTGCAATGCAGGCAGACGTGCTGCAAATATCTTTACAATTGTGTGAATAGACAAAAGTACAATAGCCACGTTTAGGATGCCACTAAGTACACTGAGTGTTTGCTAGTATAATGGCTTAGTTTAAAAAAGTTGGAGTGTGCAATGCAGGCAGACGTGCTGCAAATATCTTTACAATTGTGTGAATAGACAAAAGTACAATAGCCACGTTTAGGATGCCACTAGGTACACTGAGTGTTTGCTAGTATAATGGCTTAGTTTAAAAAAGTTGGAGTGTGCAATGCAGGCAGACGTGCTGCAAATATCTTTACAATAGTGTGAATAGACAAAAGTACAATAGCCACGTTTAGGATGCCACTAGGTACACTGAGTGTTTGCTAGTATAATGGCTTAGTTTAAAAAAGTTGGAGTGTGCAATGCAGGCAGACGTGCTGCAAATATCTTTACAATAGTGTGAATAGACAAAAGTACAATAGCCACTTTTAGGATGCCACTAGGTACACTGACTGTTTGCTAGTATAATGGCTTAGTTAAAAAGAGTTGGAGTGTGCAATGCAGGCAGACGTGCTCTGCAAATGTCTTTGCACTAGTGGGACTATAGCAAAGTCCAATAGCCACGTTTAGGATGCCACTAGGTACACTGACTGTTTGCTAGTTTTTCGGCTTAGTTAAAAAGAGTTGGAGTGTGCAATGCAGGCAGACGTGCTCTGCAAATGTCTTTGCACTAGTGGGACTATAGCAAAGTCCAATAGCCACGTTTGGGATGCCACTAGGTACACTGACTGTTTGCTAGTATAATGGCTTAGTTAAAAAGAGTTGGAGTGTGCAATGCAGGCAGACGTGCTGCAAATATCTTTACAATAGTGTGAATAGACAAAAGTCCAATAGCCACGTTTAGGATGCCACTAGGTACACTGACTGTTTGCTAGTATAATGGCTTAGTTAAAAAGAGTTGGAGTGTGCAATGCAGGCAGACGTGCTCTGCAAATGTCTTTGCACTAGTGGGACTATAGCAAAGTCCAATAGCCACGTTTAGGATGCCACTAGGTACACTGACTGTTTGCTTTTATAATGGCTTAGTTATAATGAGTTGGAGTGTGCAATGCAGGCAGACGTGCTGCAAATGTCTTTGCACTAGTGGGACTATAGCAAAGTCCAATAGCCACGTTTAGGATGCCACTAGGTACACTGACTGTTTGCTAGTATAATGGCTTAGTTAAAAAAAGTTGGAGTGTGCAATGCAGGCAGACGTGCTGCAAATATCTTTCCACTATTGTGACTACACAAAAGTACAATAGCCACGTTTAGGATGCCACTAGGTACACTGACTGTTTGCTAGTATAATGGCTTAGTTAAAAAGAGTTGGAGTGTGCAATGCAGGCAGACGTGCTCTGCAAATGTCTTTGCACTAGTGGGACTATAGCAAAGTCCAATAGCCACGTTTAGGATGCCACTAGGTACACTGAGTGTTTGCTAGTATAATGGCTTAGTTATAATGAGTTGGAGTGTGCAGAGGACAGGAGGGTACAGTGCCAGGATTGTGGGTATGGGTAGAGGAATGGAAGCCTGCCTTTCTATTCCCTCCTAATGGTGAAATGCAGCGACGAAATCCCTGACCTTGGCTACACAGACGCTGTCTCTGTTTTCAGGACCTGTCACCTATGGCTCTCTGACCCTGCCGGTTTGAGCCCTTAAAAGGACTGCTAGAAAGTGCTCTCCCTAAGCTGTCTAACGCTGTGTATGGAGCGCATACAGCTGTATCGGCGATAGGACTCAGGAGGACGGAGCTGCGACAGTGATGTCTGACACCAAAGACGCAGAAGAGATAATGGCGTCCTGGAGGAAAATGTCCGGTTTTATAATGCAGGGACATGTGACATGGACATCCTATCACACATGCCGTTGCTTCTCTGGCTAAAAGTCCACTTAGCTGTGTGTGTGTCTGGGATTGGCTGACATGCTGGCCCGCCCCACTACACGCGCGCTTAGGGAAGGAAGACAAGGAAAAAAAAAAAAAAAATGGCGATCGCCATTATAGAAACAGTAGTGATCTGAAGGCGCTGTTCACGCACACTATACACTGAAATGTCATAATAGTGTGATTCACAGAGTGACTTACACTATTACAGCAGAAACCAAGCTAGGATTTAGCTGTTTTTTTGCTGCTAGAACCGTTCTTGAACGTTTCTAGAACTATCGAGCTTTTGCAAAAAGCTCGAGTTCTAGTTCGATCTAGAACAGGCCCCAAAATCACTCGAGCCTAGAACTGGAGAACCTCGAACCACGAACCGCGCTCAACTCTACAAAAGATATGTTTTGTGGAAAAGCAACACAGCTCATCACCCTGAACACACCATCCCCACTGTCAAACATGGTGGTGGCAGGATCATGGTTTGGGCCTGCTTTTCAGCAGGCACAGGGAAGATGGTTAAAATTGATGGGAAGATGGATGAAGCCAAATACAGGACAATTCTTGAAGAAAAGCTGTTGGAGTCTGCAAAACACCAGAGACTGGAATGGAGATTTGTCTTCCAACAAGACAATAATTCCAAACATAAAGCAAAATCTACAATGGAATGGTTCACAAATAAATATATCCAGGTGTTAGAATGGCCAAGTCAAAGTCCAGACCTGAATCCAATCGAGAATCTGTGGAAAGAGCGAAAAACTGCTGTTCACAAAGACTCTCCATCCAACCTCACTCAGCTCGAGCTGTTAGCAAAGGAAGAATGGGCAAGAATTTCAGTCTCTATTAATTGCTTTGAAATGTCGCAAAACTTTTGGCAAATCAAAGTTGTGCATAAAAAAAAATCACAACTTTTGGAATTTTCACACCAATTTCACCGAACTTATCCAAAATGGGCAGAGTTGGATGGGGACAGGGATGCAACAGGTTCTTAACACCACAGTCTCTCTAATTGATGGCAAGCTGTGACATGCTTTATGTCACAAATCTTGCTCCATATATTGACTATAGAAAGATTTAAAAAAAGACGGACCATAGGGAATAAATTATGACGTATTTACTGTGAGTGTGCAGTGAATATGTTGTGTTTGTAGTATTCAGACTTATTACTCATCTTCAAAAAGTGTTAGCAGTTTTCCTTATCGTTTGGGTTATACTGTGTATGTCTTATCTACCATACTTACATGATATCCTGAGTGAGCAGTAGGTGTAAGATCGAGCTTTTAAGTAGTGTTTTATCACTCCTTAGTCCTCATCCACATTACGCGTTCTAAAACATCATCCATTCCGAAATATTAATGACTTATTTTGTATGTTATTAAAGGGAATCTGTCAGTAGTCTTTTGCTATGTCGCGTGTGAACAGCAATCTTCAAGTCTGACCACAGATTCTTATTTGGATTAAGCTCTGTGCTGTGTTTAGGCCACTACAATACATTTGCACATTTCCCCTTAAGTCACTCGAGTGTTGCTGTAATGGTATGCTTTGGGTTATTCTCTAGCTGGAAGGTGAACATCCGTTGCAGCCTCAAATAACAGGCTGAAACAGATTTTGCTAAAAAATATCTCTATATTTTGTACTGGCCATCTTCTCCTCAATTTGGACCATTTCCCCTGTCCCTGCTGCCTAAAAAAAAAAAAAAATCACAACATAATGCTACTACTACCATGTTTCACTGACCATGAGACATTTAGTTTGCATAAAGGTGGACTTCCTTTCACTAAGCATCTGACTTATGAAGGTAATTGCTTGCACCAGAAAATGTTAGAGGCCTCATAGCAAAAGGGGTGAATACATATACACATGGCAAATTTCATTTATTTTATTCCCCAAATTTAATTTTTGCCTATATTTTTCTCACTTCACTTCTCCAACTTAGAATATTTAATGCTGATACATCACATAGAAATCAGTTTAGAAACATATTTGAACACAGATTGTAATGTAACAAAATAGGTAAAAAGCCAGTTGGATGAATACTTTTGCAAAGTAATCATCAATACCATCCCCCAAGTTTATTAACATAATAACAATAATTTGCAGTTATCATCCTTAATATGCCATTCACCATACCAATTGCGCTCCCAAAGTTTATTCTCCAGGCAGTAGCCATGTTACATGCAATAATTATCCTTCACATGCTCGTGGTGGATGTACACTGTAGATAATCATGCAGTTCAAGTAAACTACTAATAACCAGATGAACATGCAAAACTTTCTAATTTAAGATGTTCAGTGGTCAATTGTGCTGTACGGGGTAAAAATTTTCTGCATTAACCCCTTAAGCCCCTGGGCGTTTTGCGTTTTTCCATTTTTTTTCCCTCTCTATCTTCCGAAAGCCGTAATGTTTTTATTTTTCTGTCAATCTTGCCATATAAGGGCTTGTTTTCAGGATGAGTTGTAGTTTTAAATAAAACCATAAGTTTTACCATATATAGTGTACTGGAAAACAGAAAAAAATTCCAAGTGTGGAAAAACTGCAAAAAAAGTTTAATCGCACAATAGTGTTTGGGATATTTTAGTCATCATGTTCACTATATGATAAAACTGATGTGTCTCTGTGATGTCTGACGTTGGTGCGAGTTTGTAGACACCAAACATGAATAGGTTTACTTGTATCTAAGGGGTTAAAAAAATTCACAATTTGTTAAAAAAAAAAAGTGGTGCATGTTTTGCGCCATTTTCCAAAACCTGTAGTGTTCTCATTTTTCGGGATCTTTGGCTCAGTGATGACTTATTTTTTTGTGTCTTGAGCTGATGTTTTTAATGGTACCATTTTTGTGCAGATGCTACATTTTGATCGACTGTTATTGCATTTTGCGCAAAATTTGCGTCAACCAAAAAACATAATTTTGCTGTTTGGAACTTTTTTGCCGCTACACTGTTTACCGATCAGATTAATTGATTTTATATTTTGATAGATCGGGCATTTCTGAACGCGGCGAGACCAAATATGTGTATATTTTTTATTATTTTGACCCTTTAATTTTTAATGGGGCGAAAGTGAAGGGGTTTTGAAGTTTTAGGGTTTTTTATTTTTTAAAACTTTTCTTTAACTTTTTTTTATTTTGCTAGGTCCCTTAGGGAACTACAACAATCAGCAATCTGATTGCTCTTCCATATCTTCAGATCACAGCTACAGAGCTGAGATCTGCAGATATGCTGCTTTAGTTTCAATGCTGGCACTATACCGCTACTGAGAGAAATTGACTCATGTTAGCTACAGGTGTCACCACATGATCCTGTGCTACCATGGCAACCACCGAAAGTCACGTGATCACGCACGTGAGTTCCGATGGGGGCGGGGTAAGTCAAAGTTATGGCCGCACGCATATACATCTCGCTGCCACTATTTGGCAGCAAGATGTAAGGGATTATTAGTCGCAGGTGGAATGCGATTCCACTCGCAACTAGCAGGCACACATGTCAGCTGTTGAAATCAGCCGATATGTGTACGGATCGCCGCGGACTGCCCATGGCAGCCCACGGCGATCATAGTGACACGATCCATGATGTACCCAATGCGTAATGGGTCGCTAAAGGGTTAATATATATTTTTGGAATCAAGGTATACTTATACATTTATCCATGTCACAGTTATAAAACAAGTCTATGCACCAACAATAGATACCATGCAGGAAGATGTTGAACTATTCTACGATCACATTCAAGAAGAAATCAACAAGACACCAAAGCCAGACTAAAGGGTACTTTACCTGCTGCGACATCGCTAGCAATCTCGTTAGCGATGTGAAATTCTAAATCGCAATTGCGATCTTTCGAGGTCGCACATAGGTCATTTTACGCATGTGCGATCTTGAAAGATTGCAATTGCGATCTAGAATTTCACATCGCTAACGAGATTGCTAGCGATTTCGCAGTGTGTAAAGTACCCTTTACTCATTATTATAGGAGACTTGAATGCTAAAGTGAGCCATGGAAAATATGGACTCATCATTGGAAACTTTGGACTTGATGAACAAAATGAGGCTGGAGACCGATTTATTGACTTTAGCATGACAAATCAACTCTACACCTTCTTCCAAAATCACAAACGGAGACTTTACTCATGGACATCACTGAATGGTGACTATAAGTATCAGATTGATGTGTTTAACAACAATAGAGGTCGTCCATCATTCCAGTGAAAACAATCATGAACTTTTGACAGCAAAGATTTAAGTGAAGCTGTGCAAAATCAGTAGACAACACTTCTTTTCCAACTTCGATTTTACCAACATACCTGAAGTTTTTTTGAACAGTCTGCACAAGCAATTTATCTTTACTAGACATGGATGAAAGGAATCCTGAGGAGTTTTGGACACATATAAAGGATATCGTTACTGAAAAAGTTAGAAAGACAATAAACAATAGACAGAAGAGTCCCCCTCAGCTATGGGAGTGGGAATGTTGGAAGACGGCAACAGAAGAAAACTGAGCAGGAACAGACCAAGGAAAGATGTAAAGAATACATAGAACACCTCTACAAGAATGACTTGATATGGTAAAAAAACTGAAGTCCTCAGTACATTTTAATGGCTAACTGAAAAGATGGTAATAATAGCAAGCTTTCGAGACTGCTCAGGTCTCTTCTTCAGGCTCAATATAACACAAAATCTAAAGAGTCACATAGTTATACACAACAGGAAATAGAATGGGGCAGTAAATAAAACAAGTTATGTGAAGCAGAATTATCAGTATGGCAAGAGGACAAACTGTTGTGGCCATAAATATTGCTGCAGTTCAGTGTGAAAGTATTACTGTCCTCTGATTAGAGTCGGGTCCAGGCTGTGATGCCAACCCCCCCCCCTCCCAAAGATGGTCAGAGGAGCACATCTCTTAATTGATGTAAAAAGACATGAATCCATGTGACACATTCATTCCTGCTCTGAATGTGTCAGAGGTCATCATAGTTTGTACTCCCATAGTCTCCTAAATCTCTGGGACTTGAAATTTCCTTTCAATACCAGCAATTTCATGTCCATGATGCTGTGGTCTGGGTTACAAAAATGTTTGGCCAAAGGTAGATCTATCCTTTTTGCTCTAATTGTGTGGCGGTGAGAATTCATCCTTGTCCTGAGCTGCTGTCCTGTCTCCCTTACATACAGACCCCCAGTTGGACATTTTGTACATATAATCAAGTACACCACATTAGTTGTGGTGCAGCTGAAGGTACCTGGGATCTTGTAGTCCTGATGTGATCTGAGAATCTTTATCTCGTTCGTTGTCAGTATAAATGGACAGATCTTACATTTTTTCTGGTTGCAGGGAAGTGTTCCTGTTGTTGTTGGAGAGGACAGGGAGCTTCTGACAATGATGCTTCTTAGATTTGGTGGTTATCAAAAACACAGAAGTGGGGGGTCTGGAAAAATAGATTTTAACCGGGCATCTTTTTGCAGTAATGGTTGTGCTTTCCGTGTAGCTCCTCTTTAACACCTCCAGATGTGGATTGTAGGTGATTACAAGAGGGACCCGGTTGTTTTCTGCTTTACACCTTACGATATCACATACGATATCGTATGCGATCGTACCCGCCCCATCGTATGTGCGGCACGTTCAATTTGTTGACCGTGTCGCACAAACAATTATTTCCCGCCAAACGTACTTACCCTTCCATACGACCTCGATGTGGGCGGCGAACATCCACTTCCTGGAGTGGGAGGGACGTTCAGCGTCACAGCGACATTACGCGGCAGCCGGCCAATAGAAGCGGAGGGGCGGAGATGAGCGGGACGTAAACATCCCGCCTACCTCCTTCCTTCCACATTGCCGGCAGGAGCCGCAGAACGCAGGTAAGATCTGTTCATCGTTCCCAGGGTGTCACACACTGCGATGTGTGGTACCTCGGGAACATTGAACAACCTGACGTGCAATTTTAAGGAAATGAACGATGTGTATGCGATGAACAGTTTTACATTCAATCGCAATCGCACAAAGCTGTCACACGCTACACTAACACTAACGATGCCGGATGTGCGTCACTTACAACGTGACCCTGCCGACACATCGTTAGATTTGTTGTAGCGTGTAAAGCCTGATTTAGTTTTATAATGTTGAAGATGGTTTCTTGGTATTCTGGTGGCTCTTGTAATCTGGTTTTCAATTGTTCTTGGGTGGTAGCCTTGATTCAGAAAGGTCTTTCTGAGGCCCTCAAGGTGATTGTCTCTATCTGTAGTGTTGGAACATATCCGATTGTACCTGATAGCCTGGCTGTATACAATAGAGTTTTTTATGTGTTTTGGATGAAAACTGTCCCATTTCAGGTATGCTGAACGGTCAATTGGCTTCTTGTACAGGGATGTCTCTATTTCATTGTTCCGTAGTTTAATGATGTTGTCCAAGAAGTTGATTTCAGTGCAGGAGTAGTTGAGTGTTAAGTTGATGATGGGATGAAATTAATTAAAGTGTTCATGGAAGGTCTTCAGCTGCTCCTTCGACTCTGTCCAGATGATTAAAATATCGTCAATGTAACGGTAGTAGGCCAGAGGCCTGATAGGACAAGAGGATAAAAAGTCACTCTCAAGCTTGGCCATGAAAAGATTTGCATATTGTGGTGCCATTTTGCTCCCCATTGCAGTCCCAGTCCCCTGTAGATATATGTTATTGTCAAATGCAAAGTAATTATGGGTGAGGATGAATTTTGTAAGCTTCACCACAGAATCGGCATCAATTCCTGTATTTTCCAGGAAGACTTTGCAGGCATTCAATCCATCCTGGTGTGGAATATTCGAGTACAAGGATTTCACATCCATGGTAGCAAGGATGGTTCCCTCTGGAAGAGAACCTATTGCTGATAGTTTTTTCAATTGGTCAGTAGTGTTCTGGATGTAGCTGGTTGTATCCCTTACCAAGGGTTTAAGGAAACCCTCTACCCATCCAGAGACTTGTTCAGTGAGGGTGCCCACACATGAAATGATGGGTCTTCCTGGGTTTACTGGCAAACACGGTACAAAGATATATTTTACCTGTATTGATATGGGAAGAAATGTAGACTGAAAATGATAGCGAACCAAACATCTTGAAAGACGAAGTTGTTGCTATGATAAAGCTTCTGTCAAAAAACAAAGCACCTGGATATGACAATATTCAAATATTACTAATAAAGTTTTCTGAAGCAGCAGTTGATGTAATCACATGAACTGATATGGAAAGCTAGTAAATGGCCCAAGGTCTAGACAAGATCAGTGTTTATTCCTAGTTTGAAAAAGGGAGATGCTACTTACTGTGGAAACTATTGGACTACTGTACTCATACCTTATGACAGCAAAATACTACTGAAGATCCTACAAAGATGGCTACAGTCTTACGTAGACAAATAGCTGCCAGAAGAACAAACAGGATTCCAAAATAAGCAGAAGCACAAGAGATATAATTGCTTACATTATATGGATTATGGAAAAGGCCAAAGAATATATCTAGGAACTCTATTTTTTTGCTTTATTGACTACAGCAAAACATTTGACTTTGTTGATAACTAAAAACGTTGGAATACCATGAAAAATATGGGAGTGACAAACTATCTGATCAACCTTATCAGGAACCTTTGCTTCACTCTAGAAGCAATAATTTGAATGGAAAATGGTGACAAGGCATGGTTCAAAGTAGAGCAAGACGTAAGACAAGGCTGCATCCTGCCACCATTTCTCTTTAATTATTTTGTAGAAGCTTTTTTCATGAAGGCTGGACTTGCTGAAAAAAAAAGGACTCCAAATTTTTGGAATAATCATCAACAATCTTAAATATGTAAACAATACAACGTTAATAGCAAAAACTATAGATAGAATGAAGGACTTATTACAAAGTGTCAAGACGGAAAGCTCAAACATGGGAATCCTACTCAATAAAAAGAAGTAAAAAATATAGATTACTGACAGGTATGACCGGGACAAACTTGAGATGGACGGCGATGAACTGGAAGTTCTAAAGGATTTAATCATTCTCGGATCAGTGATGACTCAAGATGCAGCAACAAAACCGGAAGTCAATAGAAAAATAGCTATGGGCAAATCAACAATGAAGTCAATGGACAAGGTCCTAAAATTGAGAAAAATTTATCCGGTGATGAAGACATAGCTTGTTCAGAGTCTGGTCTAATTTGTATTCACATATGGATGGGAAATCTGGAAAATAAAGAAGCAAGACAGATGAAGAAACAACTCGTTTGAAATATTGTGCTGGAAAAGGATGTTATCAATACCATGGATGGCAAAAAGAACAAAAAAAAAACAATTTTGAAGCAAATCAAGCCACACATGTCACTATAAGTAAGGATCACTAAGCTACAACTTGCCTACTTTGGACACATCATTCGAAGAGAGCAATCACTAGAGAGGCACATCATGGTTATAAAAATAGAAGGAATAAGGTGAAGAAGAAGACCAGCAAACGGATGGCTTGATACTATCAAAATAATGGTGAAGACCGTGGTTGACCTATCTAGGCTTGCATAAGATTAATCTTCCTACAGAGCGTTCATCCATCAAGTCACGATGGCTTGAAATCAAGCTGAAAGCAGTTAAAAGAAAGAAAAGTTAGGTTAAAAATATCTGTATGAAGCAAACATTAACACTTCAAGACTAACAGGGACCACTATAGATACGGTTATTTAAATAATGCTATTATATAGAATACTAATTGTCAATATTCATAAAATACAGAAAATATTATTGTAACCCAATCACATTGAAGTTTTCAGGACTAATGTATTACTTTTTAACTTTACACATTTACCATAATTTGCATAAAGATTAAAGTTTTCTTTTTTAAATTAGTACATTTGCAGGAATTCTGTAATGTGGAAAAGCTAATTTTTAATAAACACTAAACAAAGCAACACCATTACTGTTCACACTTTTAATTCTAGGTCATGTGTGCCTGGAATTAAGTGAATAATCTTTACACCTTGGATAGCAAGGAAAAGCAAATTAAATCTAGTTTCTCAGACAAATTAAAGCAGCAATGATAGTTTTTTTGAACAGTTAAAGAAAATGGAATATTTTCTCCACCACTCCAAAATTACTCTACTGCAAAATAAGTAAATAAATAAATATGAGAGCTGATATACTGTATACTTTTACAGTTGTTGATCCACAAATCTTTACTTAACTGCTGTATGCTCTCCCCAAACTCCATAACTCTCCAAACAAATAATTAACTCACCTTCCCTCTTACCCCCTCCACTTGAACTCAACTGCTGATTTGCGCTGAAGCCTCCGATTTCTCCTTGTAAAAAACAAAACAAGTCAGGTGTTATCCTTCTCCCAGTTCTTTGCTCTGTCTACTTCTCCTCACTGCTGGCAATATACAGTATCTCCCAATCACAGACCTAAATAGATGAAACCCTCCATTATTTCTCTTTCCTATCACTTCCCACCTACTAGAAAAAAACACAACCTCGCCAACAAAAAACACATTCACTTGAACCCTTTTTTGGCTGTTCCCTCTCCCTGGAGAACATTGCAATAAGCTCCACGTAAGTTTCAACTTCTTCCTGGGCCTCACTGAAGCTTAGCTGAGACCCTTAGGCACAGCTTGCTTTGCTGTTCTAACAGTGGCCTTCACATCCCCGACACTCCTTACCCTGGCAATAGACATGGTAGAGGAGTTGATCATCTCCTTTCTAATAATTGCATCTTGAAACTAATCTCATCTCTACCCTTCCTTATCCTGCATTCTTTTGAAGTGCATTCTGTCCATATCCACTCATCCTTTAACCTCCATGTAGCCCTGCCACCACTCTTAGCAATCATTTTTCACCTGACTTTTACACCTTCTCTCTCCTGACATTCCCACCAACATCATCGGTGACTTCAACATCCCCATTTACACCAGCCAGTCGGCAGCCTCCAAGCATCTGTTAGTTGCTTAAACTTATTTTCAATCTTTGCAATAGTCCTTCATAGTCTATCACTAGAGTTGAGCGATGTTCGAGGTTCGAGGTTCGCCAATTTCATGTTCGAGTCATTTTGGGGGGTGCTCGAGATTGAACTCAAACTCGAGCTTTTTTGCTAAAAGCTCGACAATTCGAGTTAGGTTCGAGAACGGTTCGATCAACATAAATGTGGCTTTTCACAGTAATGCTATGTGCACATCTTGCTATCTGCATGCGTCCTGCGTCCTCAGTACAATCCCTCTCCCTTTCCTACTCACCAATCACGGGTGCTCGCTCCACGTCTGTCACAAATCTGTGGTGTCTTTTCCTCTTTAGAAAATGGCTGCCGCTCATTAGTCAATTAGTTATTCCGTGCTTTCCCCGCCCACTGGCGCCTATGATTGGTTGCAGTCAGACACGTCCCCAAGCTGAGTGACAGCTGTCTCACTGCAACCAATCACAGCCGCCGGCGGGCGGGTCTATATCGTGCAGTAAAATAAATAAATAAACAATAATAAAAAAAAAAAAATGCGGTTCCCTCATATTTGATACCAGCCAGGATAAAGCCGCACGGCTGGAGGCTGGTATTTTTAGGATGGGGAGCGCCACGGTATGGGGAGCCCTCCAGCCTAACAATATCACCCAGCAGCCGGCCAGAATAGCCACATCCATTAGATGCGACAGTCCCGGACTCTACTCAGCTCATCCCGAATTGCCCTGGTGCAGTGGCAATTGCGGTAAAAACGGAGATGATCATGCCAGGCGTCTCCCCGAGACACCTTCTATGATCAACCTGAAAGTGAAAGTAAATAAACACACCGCAAAAAATCCTTTATTTGGAATAAAAGACAAAAAACCACCCTGTTTCACCCCTTTATTAATCACCAAATACCCCTCCAGGTCCGACGTAATCCACACGACACTGTCAGTTCTGCTCCCTAAAGATGTAGCAGCACCGTAGAACACCATAGCGCTGTATCAGGTCCACGTAGCAATGAAGTGAATCGCGCTGTCAGCAGAGACTTCAGTCAGCACTGCAGGCTTCAAGGTTACAAAATCTGCCCATCTTTATCAATAGAGGCAATAGCTCAGTGGATAGAGAGCTTCCATATGAAGCATTAGGTTGCGAGTTCTATCCCCAGTGAAGAATTTTTTATTTTTAATTATATCGTGCAGTAAAATAAGTAAATAAATAAATAAATAAATAAATAAAAAAATGCGGTTCCTCCCATATTTGATACCAGCCAGGATAAAGCCGCACGGCTGGAGGCTGGTATTGTCAGGATGGGGAGCGCCACGGTATGGGGAGCCCACCACCCTAACAATATCAACAGCAGACGCCCGGAATAGCCGCATCCATTAGATGCGAGAGTCCCGGAACTCTACCCAGCTCATCCCGAATTGCCCTAGTGCGGTGGCAATCGGGGTAATAATGAGTTTAATCATGCCAGGCGTCTCCCCGAGACACCTTTCATGATTAAACTGAAAGTTAAAGTAAAGAAAAACACACCGCGAAAAATCCTTTATTTGGAATATAAGACAAAAAAACACCCTGTTTCACCCCTTTATTAATCCTTAACCTTCGTCCGGCTGAGTAGGTACAATTGTAACTATTCCGTTTTAAAATTGCAATAACTTTTTTCGAAAAGCCGTAGAGGGCTGAAATTTCGTGACATCTCTGCAGTTTTGGTCCAGAATATATTGGCCAAATTTCAATAAAATATCTCCCCCCCTTCCGAGATAAGGGGTTGAGATATTTTTGCATCCATAACAAGCTGCATAGGTGCAAATGTACCCTCATATATTTTGAATGAAGATAGTACAAGGAAAAAAGAATAATATTTTTTTTAATGATAATGCTATTTTATTATTATAAACAAGTAAAACAACTGTTCATTTACATTATAAAAGAAAATGTAAGAAACTTATTTTTATTGATTTTCTTCGCAAGTAATGCATGTTGTCTTTGCTACCGAGTGTTCATCGCAAATGGGTTTCACACAAACCACACAAGACTTTCTAGTCTTACGTTGTTTTCGCCTCAGGTCGCGGCAGACATAGCTAGAGTTGAGCGCGGTTCGTGGTTCGTGGTTCTCCAGTTCTAGGCTCGAGTGATTTTGGGGCATGTTCTAGATCGAACTAGAACTCGAGCTTTTTGCAAAAGCTCGATAGTTCTAGAAACGTTCGAGAACGGTTCTAGCAGCCAAAAAACAGCTAAATCTTAGCTTGGTTTCTGCTGTAATAGTGTAAGTCACTCTGTGAATCAAACTATTATCACATTTCAGTGTATAGTGTGCGTGAACAGCGCCTTCAGATCACTGCTGTTTCTATAATGGCGATCGCCATTTTTTTTTTTTTTCTTGTCTTCCTTCCCTAAGCGCGCGCGTCTTGTGGGGCTGGCCAGCATGTCAGCCAATCACAGACACACACACACCTAAGTGGACTTTGAGGCAGAGAAGCAACGGCATGTGTGATAGGATCTGCATGTCACATGTCCCTGCATTATAAAACCGGACATTTTCTTCACGATCGCCATTATCTGCCTTCTGCGTCTTTGGTGTCAGACATCACTGTCGCAGTTCCGTCCTTTGTCCTATCGCCGATACAGCTGTATGCGCTGCATACACAGCGTTAGACAGCTTAGGGAGAGCACATTCTAGCAGTCCTTTTAAGGGCTCGTACCGGCAGGGTCAGAGAGCCATAGGTGACAGGTCCTGCAAACAGCAACAGCGTCTGTGTAGCCCAGGTCAGGGATTTCCTCCCTGCATTTCACCATTAGGAGGGAATAGAAAGGCAGGCTTCCATTCCTCTACCCAGAGCACCACAATCCTGCCACTGTACCCTCTTGTCCTCTGCACACTCCAACTCATTCTAAGTAAGCCATTATACTAGCAAACACTCAGTGTACCTAGTGGCATCCTATCTGTGGCTATTGGACTTTGCTATAGTCCCACTAGTGCAAAGACATTTGCAGAGCACATCTGCCTGCATTGCACACTCCAAGTTTTTTAAACTAAGCAATTTTACTAGCAAACACTCAGTGTACCTAGTGGCATCCTATACGTGGCTATTGGACTTTGCTATAGTCCCACTAGTGCAAAGACATTAGCAGAGCACATCTGCCTGCATTGCACACTCCAAGTTTTTTAAACTCAGCCATTATACTAGCAAACACTCAGTGTACCTAGTGGCATCCTATACGTGGCTATTGGACTTTGCTATAGTCCCACTAGGGCCAAGACATTTGCAGAGCGCATCTGCCTGCGTTGCACACTCCAACAAATTATAACGAAGCCATTATACTAGCAAACACTCAGTGTACCTAGTGGCATCCTATACGTGGCTATTGGACTTTGCTATAGTCCCACTAGTGCCAAGACATTTGCAGCACGTCTGCCTGCGTTGCACACTCCAACGAATTATAACTAAGCCATTATACTAGCACACACTCAGTGTACCTAGTGGCATCCTATACGTGGCTATTGGACTTTGCTATAGTCCCACTAGTGCAAAGACATTAGCAGAGCACATCTGCCTGCATTGCACACTCCAAGTTTTTTAAACTCAGCCATTATACTAGCAAACACTCAGTGTACCTAGTGGCATCCTATACGTGGCTATTGGACTTTGCTATAGTCCCACTAGTGCCAAGACATTTGCAGAGCGCATCTGCCTGCGTTGCACACTCCAACTAATTATAACGAAGCCATTATACTAGCAAACACTCAGTGTACCTAGTGGCATCCTATACGTGGCTATTGGACTTTGCTATAGTCCCACTAGTGCCAAGACATTTGCAGAGCGCATCTGCCTGCGTTGCACACTCCAACAAATTATAACGAAGCCATTATACTAGCAAACACTCAGTGTACCTAGTGGCATCCTATACGTGGCTATTGGACTTTGCTATAGTCCCACTAGTGCCAAGACATTTGCAGAGCGCATCTGCCTGCGTTGCGCACTCCAACTAATTATAACGAAGCCATTATACTAGCAAACACTCAGTGTACCTAGTGGCATCCTATACGTGGCTATTGGACTTTGCTATAGTCCCACTAGTGCCAAGACATTTGCAGAGCGCATCTGCCTGCGTTGCACACTCCAACAAATTATAACGAAGCCATTATACTAGCAAACACTCAGTGTACCTAGTGGCATCCTATACGTGGCTATTGGACTTTGCTATAGTCCCACTAGTGCCAAGACATTTGCAGCACGTCTGCCTGCGTTGCACACTCCAACGAATTATAACTAAGCCATTATACTAGCACACACTCAGTGTACCTAGTGGCATCCTATACGTGGCTATTGGACTTTGCTATAGTCCCACTAGTGCAAAGACATTAGCAGAGCACATCTGCCTGCATTGCACACTCCAAGTTTTTTAAACTCAGCCATTATACTAGCAAACACTCAGTGTACCTAGTGGCATCCTATACGTGGCTATTGGACTTTGCTATAGTCCCACTAGTGCCAAGACATTTGCAGAGCGCATCTGCCTGCGTTGCACACTCCAACTAATTATAACGAAGCCATTATACTAGCAAACACTCAGTGTACCTAGTGGCATCCTATACGTGGCTATTGGACTTTGCTATAGTCCCACTAGTGCCAAGACATTTGCAGAGCGCATCTGCCTGCGTTGCACACTCCAACAAATTATAACGAAGCCATTATACTAGCAAACACTCAGTGTACCTAGTGGCATCCTATACGTGGCTATTGGACTTTGCTATAGTCCCACTAGTGCCAAGACATTTGCAGAGCGCATCTGCCTGCGTTGCGCACTCCAACTAATTATAACGAAGCCATTATACTAGCAAACACTCAGTGTACCTAGTGGCATCCTATACGTGGCTATTGGACTTTGCTATAGTCCCACTAGTGCCAAGACATTTGCAGAGCGCATCTGCCTGCGTTGCACACTCCAACAAATTATAACGAAGCCATTATACTAGCAAACACTCAGTGTACCTAGTGGCATCCTATACGTGGCTATTGGACTTTGCTATAGTCCCACTAGTGCCAAGACATTTGCAGAGCGCATCTGCCTGCGTTGTACACTCCAACTCATTATAACTAAGCCATTATACTAGCAAACACTCAGTGTACCTAGTGGCATCCTATACGTGGCTATTGGACTTTGCTATAGTCCCACTAGGGCCAAGACATTTGCAGAGCGCATCTGCCTGCGTTGCACACTCCAACTAATTATAACGAAGCCATTATACTAGCAAACACTCAGTGTACCTAGTGGCATCCTATACGTGGCTATTGGACTTTGCTATAGTCCCACTAGTGCCAAGACATTTGCAGAGCGCATCTGCCTGCGTTGCACACTCCAACTAATTATAACGAAGCCATTATACTAGCAAACACTCAGTGTACCTAGTGGCATCCTATACGTGGCTATTGGACTTTGCTATAGTCCCACTAGTGCCAAGACATTTGCAGAGCACATCTGCCTGCATTGCACACTCCAAGTTTTTTAAACTCAGCCATTATACTAGCAAACAGTCAGTGTACCTAGTGGCATCCTAAACGTGGCTATTGTACTTTTGTCAATTCACAGTATTGGAACGTTATTTGCAGCACGTCTGCCTGCATTGCACACTCTAACTTTTTTAAACTCAGCCATTATACTAGCAAACAGTCAGTGTACCTAGTGGCATCCTAAACGTGGCTATTGTACTTTTGTCAATTCACAGTATTGGAACGTTATTTGCAGCACGTCTGCCTGCATTGCACACTCTAACTTTTTTAAACTCAGCCATTATACTAGCAAACACTCACTGTACCTAGTGGCATCCTAAACGTGGCTATTGTACTTTTGTCAATTCACAGTATTGGAACGTTATTTGCAGCACGTCTGCCTGCATTGCACACTCTAACTTTTTTAAACTCAGCCAATATACTAGCAAACACTCACTGTACCTAGTTGTATCCTAAACGTGGCTATTGTACTTTTGTCAATTCACAGTATTGGAACGTTATTTGCAGCACGTCTGCCTGCATTGCACACTCTAACTTTTTTAAACTCAGCCATTATACTAGCAAACACTCACTGTACCTAGTTGTATCCTAAACGTGGCTATTGTACTTTTGTCAATTCACAGTATTGGAACGTTATTTGCAGCACGTCTGCCTGCATTGCACACTCTAACTTTTTTAAACTCAGCCATTATACTACCAAACAGTCAGTGTACCTAGTGGCATCCTAAACGTGGCTATTGTACTTTTGTCAATTCATAGTATTGGAACGTTATTTGCAGCACGTCTGCCTGCATTGCACACTCTAACTTTTTTAAACTCAGCCATTATACTACCAAACAGTCAGTGTACCTAGTGGCATCCTAAACGTGGCTATTGTACTTTTGTCAATTCACAGTATTGGAACGTTATTTGCAGCACGTCTGCCTGCATTGCACACTCTAACTTTTTTAAACTCAGCCATTATACTAGCAAACAGTCAGTGTACCTAGTGGCATCCTAAACGTGGCTATTGTACTTTTGTCAATTCACAGTATTGGAACGTTATTTGCAGCACGTCTGCCTGCATTGCACACTCTAACTTTTTTAAACTCAGCCATTATACTAGCAAACAGTCAGTGTACCTAGTGGCATCCTATACGTGGCTATTGTACTTTTGTCAATTCACAGTATTGGAACGTTATTTGCAGCACGTCTGCCTGCATTGCACACTCTAACTTTTTTAAACTCAGCCATTATACTAGCAAACAGTCAGTGTACCTAGTGGCATCCTAAACGTGGCTATTGTACTTTTGTCAATTCACAGTATTGGAACGTTATTTGCAGCACGTCTGCCTGCATTGCACACTCTAACTTTTTTAAACTCAGCCATTATACTAGCAAACAGTCAGTGTACCTAGTGGCATCCTAAACGTGGCTATTGTACTTTTGTCAATTCACAGTATTGGAACGTTATTTGCAGCACGTCTGCCTGCATTGCACACTCTAACTTTTTTAAACTCAGCCATTATACTACCAAACAGTCAGTGTACCTAGTGGCATCCTATACGTGGCTATTGGACTTTGCTATAGTCCCACTAGTGCCAAGACATTTGCAGAGCGCATCTGCCTGCGTTGCACACTCCAACTAATTATAACGAAGCCATTATACTAGCAAACACTCACTGTACCTAGTTGTATCCTAAACGTGGCTATTGTACTTTTGTCAATTCACAGTATTGGAACGTTATTTGCAGCACGTCTGCCTGCATTGCACACTCTATCTTTTTTAAACTCATCCATTATACTAGCAAACACACAGTGTACCTAGTGGCATCCTATACGTGGCTATTGGACTTTGCTATAGTCCCACTAGTGCCAAGACATTTGCAGAGCGCATCTGCCTGCGTTGCACACTCCAACAAATTATAACGAAGCCATTATACTAGCACACACTCAGTGTACCTAGTGGCATCCTATACGTGGCTATTGGACTTTGCTATAGTCCCACTAGTGCAAAGACATTTGCATAGCACGTCTGCCTGCATTGCACACTACAACTTTTTTAAACTAAGCAATTTTACTAGCAAACACTCACTGTACCTAGTTGTATCCTAAACGTGGCTATTGTACTTTTGTCAATTCACACTACTGCAAATCTATGTGCAGCACCTCTGCATGACAACCTCGTGCTCTGTTTTTAATAAGCTATAATGATAGCACAAAATACTGCCATTTTGTGGCATCATAGAACTGGCTGTTGTATTCCATTAGTGCCCCACTGGTGACAAGCTATTTCTAGCACCTCTACATCACACCCTCATGCACATTTTGCTACGCTAATGTTATAGCAAACTCATGGAATTCATTGCTGCATTTCATAATTCGGAGGGATAGAAAGTCAGGCTTCCTTTAGCTTTTCCTTCTGTTCATAGACAGCATCTCCAAGACAAATTTCCCCTCCACGTCTAAGTGTGGAGAGGCAGCTAGTGCGCATGCGTGTGCCGATGTACCCCAGCTGCAGCATAATTACAGTGTTTCGCCTAGTGAGTATGCTCAGCCTGACTGTGCCATTCCTGACGCTAAGTTTTCATTTCGGGATACAGCGCATGCTCCCACACTAAGTGTGAAAAGCCTCTTTGCACAGGTGCTTGCATTCCGTGCCGGGTCTAAGTCCTGTTTTGGGCATAGACACCATGCTAAAGCTGATAGTCTTTTTTCAGAGACTGTATTTCATGCTACTGAGCATGCTCAGGCACTTCCTGCATCAGAGACTAGGTCCGGTAATGAACTCTTTGGCCCTGGCCCTGATGTGGGGGTCCCATATAGACCACAGGGCATCAGGTGTCCTCTCAAATGGCTTGCAGAGGCCCACACCTATGACTTGTCACCGCATTATTGATGCTCAGACGATGACTGGTGAGGTGTTTGGGTCATGGCAGCCATGAGGTCATCATTGAAGTTGCGGTTCCAAATAGGACGCTAGTTATGCCACTCATGACGTGTCACTCTACTTTTGTCTCCAGGAGGTGCATTGTGGTTCACCCTGGTTTGGGGCGGACCCAGGTTATAAAAGGGGCTGGAGCCAACAAGGAGGTGCGCAGTCTTCTATTATGCTCCGAAAGAGCACACCTCCATGTGTTGAACCCATTGCGGCTTTAGGCCAGAGGTAGGCATGGATCGGGTGGTGGATGCAGGCCACCACCACAGTTGGTAACGCAGAACGGTTAAGACCAGCTCCTGTCCTAACAGTCCTGCTTGTGCAGCCCAGTGGCATTAACAGGCCTGCTGCTGCTGATGCGCCTGCTGTCCACAGGTGTGGCCCCTACGCACACGGTCAGCGTACTCAATGGCCCCTGTGTTGTTAACAGGGAGTTCCTGGGCTGGGTGGGCATGTGGACCCTGTGACGCTAACAGGGCTCACAGTCTCCAGATCCGAATGGCGTCTAACTCGGTTCAGGCTACTATTAGTTTCATAGCCACACAGCTCTGTATCCTCCACCAAACCTTCAAGTTGCCAACCTCTCCTTTTCCAACTGGGAGCACGGTGGACACTGACTGCTGATGGGGATATATACCTTTCTCTTTCTTTTCTTATTAATTTTCGTTATATAGCGGTCACAGATTATATACCACTTTATCCAAATCTGCCAGTCCCACTGTAACAGATGTTGTTTCTTCAGCAAATGTTACAGTTGCTTCACCACCAAATCCACGGACCAAAACTTTTTTCCCCTTTCCAACACACCTGTTCCCCTTTCCAACAGCATCTGTCCTTTTTCAACTCATTTTGGGATATGACCAAAAGTGCAACTGTGCAGGGACACCGTACTCAACGCCATCTCAGCACAGCAGCCATCCCTCGGTCCCTCCGATGTGGACAAGTAAAAGACCATTTCCTCCTATCCATGACAAAGCGTTGAGATTCACTCTGTGCAGCACTGGTGTTTAGTGGACAAGTAGATCTAAGATTGCGTACCACATTCTGCAGATACTCCTGTATACGTGCGTCTATTTCTATGGCAGGAATTAGTTCGCCAAATTTTGTCTTGTACCGGGGATCTAACAGTGTGGCAACCCAGTATTCAGGATTAGTTCAAATTCATACAATCCGAGGGTCATGTAGGTAGTGCAGCAAGAAGGCGCTCATGTGTCTTGTGCATCCAGGAGGACCAAGTCCTTGGTGTGTTGGTGGCAGAGAGGTGAGAATCGTGCATCCTTCCTCTGCCCTCTACCCACAACCTCGCACAAGCGAAATGTGAGCAAGCTCTCACTCATCTGCTGAGTCTTCCATGCCCATCGCCAGTTCGTCCTCCATTTCTTCATGGGCTCCTGCACTTTCATCAACACTTTTTGCTGATACTATGCGCCCTTGTTAATCCCTCTCCCTCACCATGAATGCCGCATAGGTGCCGCTGACCATCTGGACCTCGTAGATCTTGTTATCCCTTCCGCATATGACTCCTCCTGTACTTCCTCCCCTTCCTCTTGTCCCAACACCTGACTCAGAATAATAATTACAGTGTGCTCCATCATGTAGATGACCAGAATTGTCACGCTGAGAATGACATTGCCAGTGCTAAACATCTTCGTCGACATTTCAAAACTGTGTAGCAGGGTGCATAGGTCCTTGATCTGACACCACTCCAGCAGCGTGATCTGCACCACCTCTGGATCAAGTTATCCCAGGCTATATGTCTTACCGTATTTCAGCAGGGCTCTGCGGTGCTGCCACACACGCTGCAACATGTGCAGATTCCAATTCCTGCATGTCGAAACATCGCATTTACGGCGTTTAACTGCCAGACCCTAAGACTTCCGGAGTGATGAAAGTTGTTGAGCTGCTGTGTGCGCACGATGGAAGTGAGCACATAGCGAGCGTGCCCACTGCACAAGGCCATGTAGGCCGTGATGGTGTTTTAAAAATTGCTGGCGAATTCGGTTCAACACGTGAGCCCTAAAAGGCACGTGTGTCACATTGCCCTGAGGATGGCCTGCAGCCAGGTTTGCATCATTGCCGCACACGGCTGTTAAGTCACCAACGTAGTCCGCTCCGTCAATTTGTACTCCGGTTGCCAGGTGACAACGTGTTCCTTTCATGAATAGTGCTGATGATGTGAGAGTAGTCGATGCCAGCGGCGCAGGTGGACGCAGGTTATGCTCACCCACTGGGCTGCATTACCTTGACAGATGCAGAATCTCTGGCTGAATGTAGCTGGTGGGTATCTCACAGATGAAATACCATCATTCAGCTACAACCAATGGGAAGACACCACACCCTTTTTTATGCCCATCCTGTCTGCAGACCACTGCCAGACATAGCTATGAACCTCTGGTTAATTTTACCCCCAGTTCAGTTTTATGATTTTGTGTGCTTGTTACCTGACTACTTTTCCTGCTTGCTGTTTATGTACCTTGTTGGCCGATACGCATTTCAACTCTGCTTGTTTTCTGATTCTTTCCTGGCCGTCCCATTCTGTTCCTGTTCCTCAATTAATGTTTTGACCCTGCCTGACTACTATTCTCTGTAATAGCGGTGTGACTCACATTTCCCATACATTTCAAAGTAAAGCTTTGACCGCCTGATGGCATTGAGCTCTGCTGCCAGCATAGTAAGGAGGTGTGTGGTAGTCCTTGTGCGCAGTTGCAAGGAAGGGTGGCCTGACCACACAGGGTTTGCGCCAAGGTAGAGGACCCACACGAGGTTGAAGAGGCAGAAGCAGTGTATTAACTTCTACATACAGAACAAGGATTGAAACAACTCGTGGGGACGGCAAGACTTGTACAGCAGACCCTTCTCCATCTCTCACCATAGTTTGCCAGTGCCCAGTCAGTGACATGTAATGACCCTGTCTATGCTTACTGGTCCAAGTATCTGTGTTGAAATGCACCCTGTCGCACACAGATTTTCTCAAGGAAGTGGTGATGTTGTGTGCGACATGCTGGTGTAGCGCGGGCATGCTTTTCTTGGAGAAGCAGTGGTGATTGGGCATGTGGTACTGGGGCACAGCGACAGACATAAGGTCTGTAAAATCCTGTGTGTCCACTACGCGTAAAGGCAGCATTTCGGTAGCCAACAGCTTACAGAGGGATAGAGTCAACCACTTAGCTTTGTCATGGGTCGCAGTAAGTGGCCTTTTATTTGACCACATCTGAGGGAAAGAGATCTGGCTGCTGTCTGTAGACGGTGTTGAGTAGGGTGTCCCTGGAAAAATGCAGGTTTGTGAGAAAAGTGCAGGCGGAGACATGATGTTGCCTTCATCTTGCCTTCAGATCTGTTCATCTTGTATCATTTTTAAAAAACACATCAAGCAGGGGTTACTCCAAGCGGAGTCTACCTTTTTTCCCAACATTGGGCACACAGACACCCCATCAGTGGCAGCACTTGTGCCCTAGTTGCAAACAGGATGTTTTGATTTGCATCAAGCACATTCCAAATCCACAAGCATTTACTCTCCCCAGGATGACACAGGGGTAGTAAATTCCTTCTGGATCCATGACTTGTTCATTTTGATGAACGTCAGTGTGTCCACATTGTCACTGGACAGACGCGTGCGCTTATCTGTCAGCACACACCCAGCAGCACTGAAGAAGACACGTTCAGAGACAACGCTGGCAGCTGCACACGACAAAATCTCCAAGGCGTAACTGGAGAGCTCTGTCAATTTTTCTAGATTTGAAGCCCAAAAGGAGCAAGGCTCCATTTGCAAAGTCATTGCATCGATGTTCATTTGGAGATACTCCTGTATCATCCTCTCCATCCGTTGACTATGTGTCAGACTTGTTGTCTCTGGTGGCCTTGCAAAGGAGGGTCTAAAAAAATTATGAAAATATTCCATAAAATTGCTGTTACCAGCACCAGATACGGTCCTACTGGTACGGGTAGACTGTTGAAGATGACGATGCCGTCCCATGTTTGTCAAGTTACAACTGGGAGAATCACTCCCTTCACCTGCACGGTTGTTTGGTGTAAAAGCCGAGCTAAGATCGAGTAACAGCTTATGCTGATACTCCAGCATACGTGCGTCCCTTTCTATGGGTGGAATTATGTCACAAAATTTGGACTTGTCCCGGGGATCTAATAGTGTGGCAAGCCAGTAGTCATCATCACTTCTAATTTTGACAATCCGAGGGTCATGTTGGAGGTAGTGCAACAAGAAGGCACTCATGTGTCTTGCGCAGCCATGCGGACCAAGTCCACGCTGTGTTTGTGGCATAGAGGTGCTAACCGTTCTTTCTTCCTCTGACATCTCCCCCCAACCTCTTTCAACTGAATTTTGACCAAGGTCTCCCTCATCCGCTGAGTCTTCCATGTCCATGGACAGTTCGTCCTCCATATCTTCATGTCCTCCTGCACCTTCCTCAACATCTCGCCTGCTACCATGCGCCCTTGTTGATCCCTGTCCCCCATGGTCCCATGCCTGCCGCGTTGGTGATGATGAACGTCTGGACCTTGGTGATGTTGTTGTGTCTTGCGCATATGAATCCTCCTGTAGTTCCTCCCCTTCCTGTTGTCCCACCCCCTGACTCCGAATAGTGTTTAGCGTGTGCTCCAGCATGTAAATGACTGTAATCGTCATGCTGATAATGGCATTGTCAGCGCTAAACATATTCGTCGCCATGTCGAAACTGTGCAGAACGGTGCATAGGTCCTTGATCTGAGATCACTCCATCAGGGTGATCTGCCCCACTTCTGCATCTCGTTGGCCCAGGCTATACATCATGACGTATTGCACCAGGGCTCGCCGGTGCTGCCACAGTCGCTGTAACATGTGGAGAGTTGAATTCCAGCGTGTCGCCACATCGCATTTCAGGCGATGAACCGGCAGGCCGAAAGACTTCTGGAGCGATGCAAGTCGCTCAGCTGCGGCGGTTGAACGGCGGAAGTGAGCACTGCAGACAGTTTACGTGCCTTGGTCAGAAGGCCATCTAGGCCGGGATAGTGTTTTAAAAATTGCTGGACAACAAGGTTCAACACGTGAGCCATACAAGGCACGTGTGTCACCTTGCCCAGGCGAAGGGCCGCACCCAGGTTTGCAGCATTGTCGCACACGGCCTTACCAGGCTGCAGGTTGAGTGGAGACAACCATTTATTAAACTCGGACCGCAGAGCTGACCACAACTCCTCAGCTGTGTGACTCTTATTCCCAAGACATGTCAAGCTAAAGACCGCCTGATGCCGTTGCGCTCTGCTGCCAGCATAGTAATGAGGGGTGCGTGATTCCTTCTGCGCAGTGAGAACGCTGGTGGCCTGACCAGGCAGGCTTGGGGCGGAGGTGGAGGACCCAGATGAGGTGGAGGATGCAGAAGCAGTGGCGGAACTTGGACAGACAGAGGATTGACACACAAGTCGTGGGGACGGCAAGACTTGTGCAGCAGACCCTTCACCATCTATCAACATAGTTACCCAGTGCCCAGTCAGCGACATGTAACGTCCCTGTCCATGCTTACTGGTCCAAGTATCGGTGGTGAAATGCACCCGTTCACACACAGAGTTTCTCAAGGAAGCGGTGATGTTGTGTGCGACATGCTGGTGTAGCGCGGGCACACCTTTCTTAGAGAAGTAGTGGCGACTAGGCATCTGGTACTGGGGCACAGCGACAGACATAAGGTCTCTAAAATCCTGTGTGTCCACTAGGCGGAAAGGCAGCATTTCGGTAGCCAACAGCTTACAGAGGGATAGAGTCAACCTCTTAGCTTTGTCATGGGTCGGAGGAAGTGGCCTTTTATTTGACCACATCTGAGGGACAGAGATCTGGCTGCTGTGTGTAGACGGTGTTGAGTAGGGTGTCCCTGGAAAAATGCAGGTTTGTGAGGAAAGTGCAGGCGGAGACATGATGTTGCCTTCATCCAACGTAGGTGCTATCGATGTCTGAGAGAGCTGTACACACTCACTTGTTTCCCCTTCCAAACCAACTGACGACCTACCAAGCAAACTGCCTGTTGCGGTTACAGTGGTGGAAGTTTTGCGTGGAAAAACAGGTGTGACAGCTGTCCCCACAGTCCTAGAAGATGAAGAGCGCGCGGATGCACTGGAAGGGGCGGGCGGTGGATGGTTCGCTCCGCTAGGCCGCATTGCAGCACAGTGAGCTTCCCACCGGGACATATGATATTTATTCATGTGACGATTCATGGAAGAAGTTGTCAAACTGCTGAGGTTTTGACCTCTACTAAGAGAATCATGACAAATTTTACATATCACATGATTTGGGCGATCTTTTTCTATGTCAAAAAAGGAACAGGCTAGGCAAGGCTTAGAGGCCATGCGACCTGTTGATGCACCCCGAATAATGCTCATAGGCAGAGTGGTGGCTGAGGATGCATTTGTAGACGTGCTACCAGTGCTCCGACTCTGTCCAGGAAGGCGCAAGGTAATTTCGTCGTCGGTTGCATCCTCCTCCACCGCCTCTGTTGACCTCCTCGAGTGCCTGACTGGGGGTTGACAGTAGGTGGGATCTAGAACTTCATCATCAATTGTTGTGTTTGCACTCCCCTCCCCCTCAGACCGAGCCTCTTCTTGCCCTGACCGAATATTTAAGTTGTCATCCCAATCGGGTATCTGCGTCTCATCTTCATCAGTATGTTCCTCATTGCCTATAACCACAGTTGTTGGAAAGGCAGCATTTTGGTAGCCAACAGTTTGCATTTTATGAAAGTCAACCTCCAAGCCATGTCATGCCCTTCTAAAAGCATGTATAACACAGCGAGGGGACTCCAACCACAGTCTCCCTCGTTTCCACTCACTGGGCCACACACACCCCACTTGACTGGCATCGGTTGAGCTCCCTTTTGAAAAAGAAAAAGATGCTTTGCATGAAGCACTCTCAAAAATACGCGTGCCTTTCCCGTCCCCTGGCTGACCCAGGGGAAGAAAAGTCCTCTGAGAGCCATGACTTGTTCATCTTGGTTCTTTTAGAGACACAGCGAGGGGACTCCAACCACAGTCTCCCTCGTTGCCACTCACTGGGCCACACACACCCCACTTGACTGGCATCGGTTGAGCTCCCTTTTGAAAAAGAAAAAGATGCTTTGCATGAAGCACTCTCAAAAATACGCGTGCCTTTCCCGTCCCCTGGCTGACCCAGGGGAAGAAAAGTCCTCTGAGAGCCATGACTTGTTCATCTTGGTTCTTTTAGAGACACAGCGAGGGGACTCCAACCACAGTCTCCCTGGTTGCCACTCACTGGGCCACACACACCCCACTTGACTGGCATCGGTTGAGCTCCCTTTTGAAAAAGAAAAAGATGCTTTGCATGAAGCACTCTCAAAAATACGCGTGCCTTTCCCGTCCCCTGGCTGACCCAGGGGAAGAAAAGTCCTCTGAGAGCCATGACTTGTTCATCTTGGTTCTTTTAGAGACACAGCGAGGGGACTCCAACCACAGTCTCCCTCGTTGCCACTCACTGGGCCACACACACCCCACTTGACTGGCATCGGTTGAGCTCCCTTTTGAAAAAGAAAAAGATGCTTTGCATGAAGCACTCTCAAAAATACGCGTGCCTTTCCCGTCCCCTGGCTGACCCAGGGGAAGAAAAGTCCTCTGAGAGCCATGACTTGTTCATCTTGGTTCTTTTAGAGACACAGCGAGGGGACTCCAACCACAGTCTCCCTCGTTTCCACTCACTGGGCCACACACACCCCACTTGACTGGCATCGGTTGAGCTCCCTTTTGAAAAAGAAAAAGATGCTTTGCATGAAGCACTCTCAAAAATACGCGTGCCTTTCCCGTCCCCTGGCTGACCCAGGGGAAGAAAAGTCCTCTGAGAGCCATGACTTGTTCATCTTGGTTCTTTTAGAGACACAGCGAGGGGACTCCAACCACAGTCTCCCTCGTTTCCACTCACTGGGCCACACACACCCCACTTGACTGGCATCGGTTGAGCTCCCTTTTGAAAAAGAAAAAGATGCTTTGCATGAAGCACTCTCAAAAATACGCGTGCCTTTCCCGTCCCCTGGCTGACCCAGGGGAAGAAAAGTCCTCTGAGAGCCATGACTTGTTCATCTTGGTTCTTTTAGAGACACAGCGAGGGGACTCCAACCACAGTCTCCCTCGTTTCCACTAACTGGGCCACACACACCCCACTTGACTGGCATCGGTTGAGCCCCCTTTTGAAAAAGAAAAAGATGCTTTGCATGAAGCACTCTCAAAAATACGCGTGCCTTTCCCGTCCCCTGGCTGACCCAGGGGAAGAAAAGTCCTCTGAGAGCCATGATTTGTTCATTTTGGGTCTTTTAGAAACACAGCGAGGGGACTCCAACCACAGTCTCCTTCGTTGCCACTCACTGGGCCACACACACCCCACTTGACTGGCATCGGTTGAGCTCCCTTTTGAAAAAGAAAAAGATGCTTTGCATGAAGCACTCTCAAAAATACGCGTGCCTTTCCCGTCCCCTGGCTGACCCAGGGGAAGAAAAGTCCTCTGAGAGCCATGACTTGTTCATCTTGGTTCTTTTAGAGACACAGCGAGGGGACTCCAACCACAGTCTCCCTCGTTGCCACTCACTGGGCCACACACACCCCACTTGACTGGCATCGGTTGAGCTCCCTTTTGAAAAAGAAAAAGATGCTTTGCATGAAGCACTCTCAAAAATACGCGTGCCTTTCCCGTCCCCTGGCTGACCCAGGGGAAGAAAAGTCCTCTGAGAGCCATGAATTGTTCATCTTGGTTCTTTTAGAGACACAGCGAGGGGACTCCAACCACAGTCTCCCTCGTTGCCACTCACTGGGCCACACACACCCCACTTGACTGGCATCGGTTGAGCTCCCTTTTGAAAAAGAAAAAGATGCTTTGCATGAAGCACTCTCAAAAATACGCGTGCCTTTCCCGTCCCCTGGCTGACCCAGGGGAAGAAAAGTCCTCTGAGAGCCATGACTTGTTCATCTTGGTTCTTTTAGAGACACAGCGAGGGGACTCCAACCACAGTCTCCCTCGTTTCCACTCACTGGGCCACACACACCCCACTTGACTGGCATCGGTTGAGCTCCCTTTTGAAAAAGAAAAAGATGCTTTGCATGAAGCACTCTCAAAAATACGCGTGCCTTTCCCGTCCCCTGGCTGACCCAGGGGAAGAAAAGTCCTCTGAGAGCCATGACTTGTTCATCTTGGTTCTTTTAGAGACACAGCGAGGGGACTCCAACCACAGTCTCCCTCGTTTCCACTCACTGGGCCACACACACCCCACTTGACTGGCATCGGTTGAGCTCCCTTTTGAAAAAGAAAAAGATGCTTTGCATGAAGCACTCTCAAAAATACGCGTGCCTTTCCCGTCCCCTGGCTGACCCAGGGGAAGAAAAGTCCTCTGAGAGCCATGACTTGTTCATCTTGGTTCTTTTAGAGACACAGCGAGGGGACTCCAACCACAGTCTCCCTCGTTGCCACTCACTGGGCCACACACACCCCACTTGACTGGCATCGGTTGAGCTCCCTTTTGAAAAAGAAAAAGATGCTTTGCATGAAGCACTCTCAAAAATACGCGTGCCTTTCCCGTCCCCTGGCTGACCCAGGGGAAGAAAAGTCCTCTGAGAGCCATGACTTGTTCATCTTGGTTCTTTTAGAGACACAGCGAGGGGACTCCAACCACAGTCTCCCTGGTTGCCACTCACTGGGCCACACACACCCCACTTGACTGGCATCGGTTGAGCTCCCTTTTGAAAAAGAAAAAGATGCTTTGCATGAAGCACTCTCAAAAATACGCGTGCCTTTCCCGTCCCCTGGCTGACCCAGGGGAAGAAAAGTCCTCTGAGAGCCATGATTTGTTCATTTTGGGTCTTTTAGAAACACAGCGAGGGGACTCCAACCACAGTCTCCTTCGTTGCCACTAACTGGGCCACACACACCCCACTTGACTGGCATCGGTTGAGCCCCCTTTTGAAAAAGAAAAAGATGCTTTGCATGAAGCACTCTCAAAAATACGCGTGCCTTTCCCGTCCCCTGGCTGACCCAGGGGAAGAAAAGTCCTCTGAGAGCCATGACTTGTTCATCTTGGTTCTTTTAGAGAAAAAACGAGGGGACTCCAACCACAGTCTCCCTCGTTTCCACTCACTGGGCCACACACACCCCACTTGACTGGCATCGGTTGAGCTCCCTTTTGAAAAAGAAAAAGATGCTTTGCATGAAGCACTCTCAAAAATACGCGTGCCTTTCCCGTCCCCTGGCTGACCCAGGGGAAGAAAAGTCCTCTGAGAGCCATGACTTGTTCATCTTTGTTCTTTTAGAGACACAGCGAGGGGACTCCAACCACAGTCTCCCTCGTTGCCACTCACTGGGCCACACACACCCCACTTGACTGGCATCGGTTGAGCTCCCTTTTGAAAAAGAAAAAGATGCTCTGCATGAAGCACTCTCAAAAATACGCGTGCCTTTCCCGTCCCCTGGCTGACCCAGGGGAAGAAAAGTCCTCTGAGAGCCATGACTTGTTCATCTTGGTTCTTTTAGAGACACAGCGAGGGGACTCCAACCACAGTCTCCCTCGTTTCCACTCACTGGGCCACACACACCCCACTTGACTGGCATCGGTTGAGCTCCCTTTTGAAAAAGAAAAAGATGCTTTGCATGAAGCACTCTCAAAAATATGCGTGCCTTTCCCGTCCCCTGGCTGACCCAGGGGAAGAAAAGTCCTCTGAGAGCCATGACTTGTTCATCTTGGTTCTTTTAGAGACACAGCGAGGGGACTCCAACCACAGTCTCCCTCGTTTCCACTCACTGGGCCACACACACCCCACTTGACTGGCATCGGTTGAGCTCCCTTTTGAAAAAGAAAAAGATGCTTTGCATGAAGCACTCTCAAAAATACGCGTGCCTTTCCCGTCCCCTGGCTGACCCAGGGGAAGAAAAGTCCTCTGAGAGCCATGACTTGTTCATCTTGGTTCTTTTAGAGACACAGCGAGGGGACTCCAACCACAGTCTCCCTGGTTGCCACTCACTGGGCCACACACACCCCACTTGACTGGCATCGGTTGAGCTCCCTTTTGAAAAAGAAAAAGATGCTTTGCATGAAGCACTCTCAAAAATACGCGTCCCTTTCCCGTCCCCTGGCTGACCCAGGGGAAGAAAAGTCCTCTGAGAGCCATGTCCACATTGTCAGTGGACAGACACGTGTGCTTATCTGCCAGCAGACCCACAGCAGCACTGAAGACAGGTTCCGAGAGAACGCTGGCTGCAGGACACGACAAGATCCCCAAGATGTACGTGGCGAGCTCAGGCAATTTATCAAGATTGGAAGCCAAGAATGAGCAGGGCTCAAGTTGCACATTAATGGAATCGATGTTTCCTTGCATATACTCATATATCTGTGTGTCCTCCTCTTTTTCCTTGTCCAGCTCTTTTGTTTTCGCATGAGTATATGTCCTTGTCACTTTCCCATGTGTTGTGAGTTGTTTGTGACCTTTTGGACACCTTTGAGGGTGTTTTCTAGGTGTTTTTCTGTGTTTGTGATTGCCTGCCATTGTTTCCTATGCAGTTCGAGTTCGGTTCGTCGAACGTTCGACGAACCGAACTCGAACGGGAGGTCCGTTCGGCGAACCAACCTCGAGCCGAACCGCGACCGGTTCGCTGATCTCTAGACATAGCAACTACCAACAACAGGGGAGGGTCCACGACTACCATGAGGTATTTGAGGGCCAGCTGCTGCTTGCGATGCTACCAGAATGCATCATCCAAGCACCATTTCTACTGCACCTCGAAGAAAATGGTTTCTCATCATCATTCGGTTTGTACTACGATCTTCAATTGCAGGCATACACAGCTGATTTGCGAGATCTTTCAGGAACTTTCTTCGTTGATCCTTTGTCCTGAAGATTGGATTGTGTTCTCTGTAGATGATGTAGGATGCTAACCCAGTGATGTCAATCATATTGTAGAAAAATGCCAGAGGCCAACGTCGTTTCACAGTGTACTCTCCCAACATTTTATCCATAACATCAACTCCGCCTTTTGTTTTGTTGTAGTATTTTATTATCTCTGGCTTGGCTGCTAGTGTCTTTTCAACTTCTCCCGTCATGTGCATAGATGATAGAAGCAAGACTGATTTGCTCTTCTTTGGTACATATGAACAGACTGTTGCATCATGATTGTAGGCAAAATTTGTCGAGTTTACAGGCCTTTCTTTGGCAGGCTGCATGTTGCTAGGTAGGAACCTTTTGGTTTTTCTCACTATACCAACTAGTGTCATGTTCCAGGAGTTCAATACCTAGTTCCATGGTTGTAAAGAAGTTATCGGTGGTGACATTTCTTCCAGAGCCTTTATATGAGCTCACTATGTCCAATACTGTTCATTCACCAATGTTTACTTGTCGAGGACCATCAGTTGGTTTCCCAGTGTAGAGCTGACCTTGTAATGGGTAGGCGTTTGACGAGTCACAAGCCCAGAAAATCTTTATGCCATATTTAGCTGGTTTTGAAGGTATATACTGGGTAAATTTAGTATTGCCTCTAAATGGAAATAATTGCTCGTCGACAGTGATACAATTATATGGCTTGTAGGCTCTCTTCAGATTTCTGTTCAGCATTGTCCAGATGTCCCATATTGGTGCAGCTTTATCTGTTTGCACACGTTCTGCACGTGTATTTTCGTTGTCAAATCTGATAAATCTGAGTATCATCTTGAAGCGGTCACGAGACATGGCTGCACGTATAAGAGGCAGAGCAGCAACATTCCACATTTCCTCCATATTCTCTTTGTTGTCTCTGTGCACACCAGCAGCAATCAGTATGCCTAAAAATGCATGGAGTTCAGTTTCAGTAAATTGTTTAAATGTTTTTTGTGGTGGCCGTTCAGAAGAATCAGGACAACGTTGTACCAGTTCGTTGTTGTAAGCACCACAAACTCTCTTGGCCCTTCGATTCATTTCTCGTAATTTGATGTCACACATCTTGGGAGTCATGATTGACTTGAATAGCTCTTTTGCTGTATACAGGTTGCTGATTGCTGCAGGGCCACCTCTTTGTCGTAGGACATTACGAGATTTTGTTTGTGCATTTGGCAGTGGATTACTACACCATTGAGTTTTATCCTTTGCAGTCCAAATGTCTCCTGCACTTTGAGGCACAGACTCATCCTCAACACTTTCGTCTGAGTCGTATTCTTTTTCCTGCTCTATGACCATTTCTTGTTCAATGTCTGAATCTTCTTCAGTAACATCCACTTGTGTACATAGTTTTCATCATCAGATGCAACACATGGTTCTTCCTGATGCTCAGAATCAGATTCCTCTAGCATTCGCATTATTTCGTCAGACGTAAATCTGTATATAAGAAAAAATGAAAAATAAATAATTTTCCGAAATACTACACAATACTACATTATTGTTTTTTTACGAAATGATACAAACCTGCAAACATGTTTTCTTGGATTATGGCGGAAACTAGAACCAGCATCACTACCACTCATGATGACTAGTGATGAGCGAGTACTAAAAAGCTCGGGTGCTCGAAGCTCGGGCCGAGCCTCCCAAGATACTCGTGTACTCGGCCCGAGCAACGAGCCCAATGTTATCCTATGGGAGACCCGAGTATTTTTGTGAAATGACCCCCCGGCAGCATGGAGAAACCCTAAAAATGTCACAAAAGTCTCAGAAGAGTGCTCAAATGACATGGCAACAGCATGGGGAAGACCCCTTGAAGCATTTATCACTGAAAAGTCACAGCTGTGAACAATTTTGTCCGCGTTTTACGCCATTTTTACGGACTCACCAGAAAACCTTCCAAAATGACCCCAAAATGATTTTTCATGGCGGAAATGTTAAGGGCACATACCCAATAGTGAGATAGAGCTGGTGTATGTTACTTTTTGAGATTAATACATGAAAGATTTTACGTGAAAACATTGTGTGGCACTCCGATGTCCCTGAGAAGAGACGTACATGAAGGCCTCTTGAGTCTAATGTGCCCATTTTGAGGAAGTGAGTCTTTGTAGTATTTTCCTTTGCCAGGGCAGTCCAAAATTGTGAGGTTCACCAATGCCCCTGCATACAGACGTGCATGATGGCCTGTAAACCTGAAGTGCCCATTGTAAGGAAGTGGGTCTATTGTAGTATAGCCCTTAGGCAGGGCAGCCAAAAATTGGGAGGCTCCACGTTGTCCCTGGGTAGAGACGTGCATGAGGGCCTCAAAACATTAAGTGTCCATTGTCAGGAAGTGGGTGTATTATAGTATAGCCCTTAGGCAGGGCAGCCAAAAATTGGGAGGCTCCACGTTGTCCCTGGGTAGAGACGTGCATGAGGGCCTGTAAACCTGAAGTGCCCATTGGAAGGAAGTGGGTCTATTGTAGTATAGCCCTTAGGCAGGGCAGCCAAAAATTGGGAGGCTCCACGTTGTCCCTGGGTAGAGACGTGCATGAGGGCCTCAAAACATTAAGTGTCCATTGTCAGGAAGTGGGTGTATTATAGTATAGCCCTTAGGCAGGGCAGCCAAAAATTGGGAGGCTCCACGTTGTCCCTGGGTAGAGACGTGCATGAGGGCCTGTAAACCTGAAGTGCCCATTGGAAGGAAGTGGGTCTATTGTAGTATAGCCCTTAGGCAGGGCAGCCAAAAATTGGGAGGCTCCACGTTGTCCCTGGATAGAGACGTGCATGAGGGCCTGTAAACCTGAAGTGCCCATTGGAAGGAAGTGGGTCTATTGTAGTATAGCCCTTAGGCAGGGCAGCCAAAAATTGGGAGGCTCCACATTGTCCCTGGATAGAGACGTGCATGATGGCCTGTAAACCTGAAGTGCCCATTGTAAGGAAGTGGGTTTATTGTAGTATAGCCCTTAGGCAGGGCAGCCAAAAATTGGGAGGCTCCACGTTGTCCCTGGATAGAGACGTGCATGATGGCCTGTAAACCTGAAGTGCCCATTGGAAGGAAGTGGGTCTATTGTAGTATAGCCCTTAGGCAGGGCAGCAAAAAATTGGGAGGCTCCACGTTGTCCCTGGATAGAGACGTGCATGATGGCCTGTAAACCTGAAGTGCCCATTGGAAGGAAGTGGGTCTATTGTAGTATAGCCCTTAGGCAGGGCAGCCAAAAATTGGATGGCTCCACGTTGTCCCTGGATAGAGACGTGCATGAGGGCCTGTAAACCTGAAGTGCCCATTGGAAGGAAGTGGGTCTATTGTAGTATAGCCCTTAGGCAGGGCAGCCAAAAATTGGGAGGCTCCACATTGTCCCTGGATAGAGACGTGCATGATGGCCTGTAAACCTGAAGTGCCCATTGTAAGGAAGTGGGTCTATTGTAGTATAGCCCTTAGGCAGGGCAGCCAAAAATTGGGAGGCTCCACGTTGTCCCTGGATAGAGACGTGCATGATGGCCTGTAAACCTGAAGTGCCCATTGGAAGGAAGTGGGTCTATTGTAGTATAGCCCTTAGGCAGGGCAGCCAAAAATTGGGAGGCTCCACGTTGTCCCTGGATAGAGACGTGCATGATGGCCTGTAAACCTGAAGTGCCCATTGGAAGGAAGTGGGTCTATTGTAGTATAGCCCTTAGGCAGGGCAGCCAAAAATTGGGAGGCTCCACGTTGTCCCTGGATAGAGACGTGCATGAGGGCCTGTAAACCTGAAGTGCCCATTGGAAGGAAGTGGGTCTATTGTAGTATAGCCCTTAGGCAGGGCAGCCAAAAATTGGGAGGCTCCACGTTGTCCCTGGATAGAGGCCTGTTAGGTTCTTAGTGCCTCCGTGCTTGCATTTAAAAACCGCACGTGTGTGCCTGTTGGTGGCAGCTTTCCGCTGCATTTGTGTGAGTTTTGCAAAAACTTGGATATAACGCACAAGTCTAGTGAATACACATCAGCAGAGCATTCCAAAATGCGCAAGGGTGTTGTCAACGAACAAGGAAGTGGACGTGATGGTGGTGCAGGCAGAGACCGAGGTTGTGTGCAAGCTCTAATTTCGCCACAACAAAGGGCCACATCTAGTCGCTCGCACGTCCTGTCCCAAATTCTTGGGGACCGCAGCAGTACACCGCTCTTGAACCAAGACCAGTGTCAACAGGTTGTTAGTTGGATAGCGGATAATGCTTCCAGTCAGATTGGCACCACCACAAACACTCTGTCTTCCACACGGTCAAGTGTCAGTAGCCGTAATACTGCACCGCACATTTCAGAACCTGATCCTCCTTCCTACCACCAGGCCGAGTACACGTCCACGGACATTACTGATCCCACACTTGGACACTCGGAAGAGCTGTTCGTTCACGTTTCCATTCACAAATTCTGGCCTCTCGCCAGCTCCTGTTGAAGTGGGCCATGACGAGATTGTATGTACAGATGCCCAAATATTTGAGCAGCCACGTTCTCACGAAGTTGGCAACGTGTCTCAACAAGGGGTGGACGATGATGAGACACAATTGTCAGGAAGTCAGGAGGAGGAGCAGGGTGCGGAAGAGGAAGACGACGTGGTGGATGATCCAGTAACTGACCCAACCTGGCAGGAGGATATGCAAAGCGAGGACAGCAGTGCACAGGGGGAGGGAGGCGTAGCATCCCAACAGGCAGTAAGAAGCAGAGTGGTGGCCCCAGGCAGACGTCAGGCAACTGTTCCCCGGAACAACACGACACAAGGTGCCTGTACAAATGTTAGGTCTTCCCGAGTCTGGCTGTAATACTATTGTATGTATTGAGGATTTCGATTGCGTTAGGGCAATGACAACCAGAGACGAGTTCTTGGTGCAAGACGTTTATAATATGCAACCAGCAAATATGTACATAAACGGAACAAAAACACAGTAGAACATAAATACAGGAAATACCTTCCAGGGACGGAGCGAAAGGGAATTCCCGGGACCGCGCACCGGACTCCCCCAGGGAGACCACCAAGAGCGAACCCCTATACAGGGACTGTCTGGCAATCACCCCAGAAGCCCTAAATGCGCAGCAGCCGGGACACAAAAGGGCAATAGGTAAGTCCAAAAATGTCCGTACGTGATGTGAGTCCAGAGTGGTATTAAACGGAAGGAACCGGGCAGAAGTGCCGACCAAAGACGGCAAACGGAGTCCGGGCACAGCTAGATGATACCAGATGAAGTCCAGAGTCGGTGTCGGTTGTTTTCCAAGAGGATCCGAATAACAATCAGGAACCAAAAGCAGCAGGGCAGGAGCACACAGGAAGCAGTATACTCAGGCACTGGACTAAGCTTTAGGGGCGGCTTTTAAACAGATGGACAGGAAGTAGGGCAACAGAACAGAAAACTCCATGTTAACAAAGGGCAAGCTCTTTCAAAAGAAAACTGGAAAACCCGGAACTCTGACACTGGCAGTTTTTTAAGTTGGCTCCAGATGATTCTAAAAAGGCCATTTGCAACACCTGCCATGCCAGCATCAGCAGGGGTACCAAAACTAGCAGCCTGAACACCACCAGCATGATCAGGCACATGTCAGCCAAGCACCCGACTTTGTGGGAAGTACAACAGAGTCGAGGAGCAGTGCTTGCTGATATCACTGCTACGTCTTCGCTGGTTGTGCATGCGAGCCAATCCCCTGTCCATGCTGCCTGCGAACAAGCCTCCTCCACTCCTGCACCTGCAGTTGCCTACGCAGAAAGAACACCATCATCAAGCACGTCCTTGTCCCAGCGCAGCGTTCAGTTATCCATTCAGCAAACCTTTGAACGCAGGCGCAAATACACTGCCAACACCCCACATGCCACAGTTCTAAATGCTAACATTTCGCGACTGCTTGCGCTGGAAATGTTGCCTTTTAGGCTGGTTGAGACAGAAGCATTCCGCGACATGATGGTGGCAGCTGTCCCACGTTACTCGGTCCACAGCCGCCACTATTTCTCCTGGTGTGCCGTCCCCGCATTGCATAACCACGTGTCACAAAACATCACACGTGCCCTGAACAACGCTGTTTCAGCCAAAGTCCACCTAACCACAGACACGTGGACAAGTGCATGTGGGCAAGGCCGCTACATCTCGTTGACGTCACACTGGGTTAATATTGTGCAAGCTGGGACCCAGTCTGAGCGAGGGACGGAACACGTCCTTCACACACCAAGTTTTGCAGGCTCTACCTCAGTCAGGGTTTCACACACACTCTACAGCTCCGGAATGTCATGCTCCTCAGCCTCCTCCTCCTCCTGCGCATCCTGATCCACTTTACCCTCCACACCAGTCCCAAGCTGGAAGTGTCGCGGGCGGAGGAGGGGACGGTGCGCTCTCCCACTGCTCGGGTCCGGCTGACGCTGCTCTATGGCTGCTGCTGCTCGTTGGCTCGAGCGATGGCCGGATCCCGGGGACTCGAGCGGCGCTACTCGCCCGTGAGTGAAAAGGGGTGGTTTGGGTTTTGGGGATATTGTCCGTGACGCCACCCACGGTTGTGGTGATTGTGTGGACACCACCGCTGCTCTGGACGGGGATCCCGGGAGCCTGTGACAGGGAGCAGCTTTGTTGTTATTTCTCCCCTCCGTGGGTAGGGGGGTTGGTTGTCCCGGGGCCTGGTGATGGGGTAGAGATGGATGACAGGCGGGTTGCGGGGCCTGATGAGGTGCAGGGTCGCAGGGGCAGCGCTGTGCCGCACGGCACGGAGGTACTCACTCAGCCCAATGATGATGACACAGTTCACGGTAAAACAAGTGGCTGGATGGACGGGTCACTCGGACGGCTGCGGTTGTTCCTCCCTGCAGGTTAGTGATGACTGTCTCTCCCTGCACCTAAGTTAAGTGTTGGTAGTGATGGTTTCCCAACGGTAACCCGCTCCCCGACCTGGATATGGGCCGGAGGAGCCCCTTTTGCCCACAGGCGCTGGCCCTGGGAGACGGTTGCCCTTAGCGGTGGCGGTGTCTCCCCTTCACGGTTGTACGGTTGCCTTCTATCTGGACTTGGCTGTTTGGAAACCCTGAGGTTCCCTTCACTAACGGATTTGGCAAATTCACGGCGACACCAAGCCTTGCCGGGATCCAAAAGTCCTCTGCCAATGGTGCTGGCTTCTCTTTGTATACCGGTCCGGTACGGCCGGGTCACTACCCGTCCACGGTCCTTACGGCAGACTCCAATCGGCCTCCACTGCAGACGGTCACCACATCCTGCCAACCTTGCTGTCCTGTCCGGGCCACACACCCGGACCAACTTCAGGCTCTTTGCTGTCACTTTTCTCCTCTCTACTACTTTCCTCCTTCCACTTCCTTAGCTTAACTCTCACTGCCTGTGTTTTCCCTCCTCCTCGGTGGGTGGAGACCAACCGCCTGGCTCCACACCCTGGTGTGGACAACAGCCCCTGGGGAAGGCAACAAGGATTTTGTGTTTTGACTATGATATGCCTGCAGGGAGTGTGGGGTGTTTAAGTGTTGTGCTCTGTGGCCCCTGGCTTGTCCAGGGCGACACAGAAGCACTGCAGCACTGCCTCGGCGAAGCGGCAACAGGCAGTGCTGAAGCTAATCTGCATAGGTGACAAACCCCACAATGCAGAAGAGGTGTGGACAGCTCTGAAACAGCAGGCAGATCACTGGCTCACAACTCTGAACCTAAAGCCAGGAAAGGTCGTGTGTGACAATGGCCGGAACCTGGTGGCGGCTTTGAGGCGAGGCCAGCTGACACATGTTCCATGCGTGGCCCATGTGCTCAACCTCGTGGTTCAGCGGTTTCTAAAGTCATACTCAGAGCTGTCTGATCTGCTGGTAAAAGTTCGCCGCCTGTCTGCACATTTTCGAAAGTCACCTACTGCTTCAGCCGGCCTTGCCGGCTTAAGACGCCGTTTGCATCTTTCGGCACACAGACTGGTGTGTGATGTCCCCACGCGTTGGAATTCAACTCTGCACAAGTTGGTCAGGATATGTGAGCAGAAGAGGGCAGTTGTTGAGTACCTGCATCACCTAAGCCGTCGGGAAATGGGTCAAACTCCACACATAACACCTGAGGAGTGGAGATGGATGTCCGACCTATGCACCATCCGCCAAAACTTTGAGGACTCCACCAAGGTGGTGAGCGGCGATGACGACATTATTAGCGTCACCATACCGCTTCTCTGCCTTCTAAAATGGTCTCTGCTCAAAAAACAACCATGATGCATTGCAGGCGGAGCGCGATGAGTTTGAGCAAGAAACAGTAGTGGGTGTGGGTGATGATAACACACAGCCCAGCCTCGTCTCATCACAACGTGCAGTGGAGGACTATGACGAGGAGGAGGATGAAGACATGGAGCAACTCTCTGGCCAAATTGAGGATATGACATGCAGTCATATCCTCGGTTCAGCGTGGCTGGCCAGAGGACAGGGTAGATGATGAGGAGGAGGAGGAGGAGGACAGCATGTTCAGTCATCGTGTTGGTCAGGATACTGAAGTGATGGCTGTTAAGAGTCTGGCACACATGGCTGACTTTATGGTAAGCTGCCTGTCTCGTGACCCTCGCGTTAAGAACATCTTGGCCGACAATCATTACTGGTTGGTAACACTGTTAGACCCACGCTAAAAGGAGAACTTTATGTCTCTTATTCCCGAGGCGGAGAGGTCAGGCAAAATGCAGCAGTTCCAGAAGGCCATAGTCACGGAAGTAGGCAAAGCATTCCCCTCACAAAACGCTAGCGGCATAGGTCAGGAATCACTGGACAACCAAGGCGTACAGCCGAGAGGGGCACAAGTCCAATCCGCCAGAGGTAGGGGAACAGTCTTTAAGATGTGGGACAGTTTTCTCAGCCCCTCACATACCACAGCCCCTGAGGTGAGGGGTAGTGACACAAGAAATCCTAAGTTTGGCCAGATGCTCAAGGAGTACCTTGCAGATCAAACAACTGTACTCCGACATTCCTCTGTGCCTTACAATTAATGTGTATCCAAGCTGGACACGTGGCATGAATTGGCTCTCTACGCCTTGGAAGTCCTGGCCTGCCCTGCCGCTAGCGTTTTGTCAGAGCGTGTTTTTAGTGCCGCAGGTGGAATCATTACAGATAAACGCACCCGCCTGTCAACTGTAAATGCTGACAGGCTGACTCTGATCAAGATGAACAAGGGTTGGATTTGGCCAGACTTCACCACACACACCAACAGCAAATTACAGCGGAATTTAAAGTTTGTAACGGGAATTTGCCATGTACCTCAACTCACCCATGGTAACACACTTCTGGACTTTGGCTAATCGCTGGACTGCTCCTCCTTCTCCTCATGCGCCATCATGGTGACCGTTACAATAGTTAAGCCGTTGTTTCAGGTATACCCCCAGTGGTAAATTTTTTCGCCCATTCTTTCTGAATGGGCATTACAACGACAGGAGACCCGCTCCTTTGCAATGGGAACAATGTTTTGAGGCCCTCATGCACATCTCTATCCAGGGACAATGTGGAGCCTCCCAATTTTTGGCTGCCCTGCCTAAGGGCTATACTACAATAGACCCACTTCCTTACAATGGGCACTTCATGTTTACAGGCCATCATGCACGTCTCTATCCAGGGACAATATGGAGCCTGACGCTGCCACCGACTGCCACACACATGCTGTTTTTAAATGCAAGCACGGACGCAATAAGAACCTAACTGGTTTTTAGGAGCGACAATTACTGAGAAGTCTGACACTATCAGACACTGCTGACTGACGTGTATTATACACTAGACTTGTGCGTTATATAATAGTTTGTGCAAAACGCGCACCTGTACGCTGCCACCGACAGACACACACGTGCTGTTTTTAAATGCAAGCACGGACGCAATAAGAACCTAACTGGTTTTTAGGAGCGACAATTACTGAGAAGTCTGACACTATCAGACACTGCTGACTGACGTGTATTATACACTAGACTTGTGCGTTATATAATAGTTTGTGCAAAACGCGCACCTGTACGCTGCCACCGACAGACACACACGTGCTGTTTTTAAATGCAAGCACGGACGCAATAAGAACCTAACTGGTTTTTAGGAGCGACAATTACTGAGAAGTCTGACACTATCAGACACTGCTGACTGACGTGTATTATACACTAGACTTGTGCGTTATATAATAGTTTGTGCAAAACGCGCACCTGTACGCTGCCACCGACAGACACACACGTGCTGTTTTTAAATGCAAGCACGGACGCAATAAGAACCTAACTGGTTTTTAGGAGCGACAATTACTGAGAAGTCTGACACTATCTGGACTGTTTTACACTGTGTACACCAGCCCCAGATATGATGAAGGCTGGTATACGGTCACCACTAGGAATGGCTATATACCCTGCCTGCCTGCCTGCCTGCCTGTATACTGCTACAATAGTCCTGACAAGGACTCTTCTGGTCACTAGCCTGTATTCCGACCTGGCTATACCCTGCCTGTATATAGCAACAATAGTCCTGAGAAGGACTCTGCTACTGTACTCCGACCTGGCTATACCCTGCCTGCCTGTATACAACTAGAATAGTCCTGAGAAGGACTTTTGGTCACACTGTTTGCAGCCCTGCAACTGAAAAAGCTATAAAGGGCCGCAAAGCTTTCCCTGAATCAGCGACACTCTCCCTGCACTGACTGTCTGGATAGCTGTGAGCAGAGCACAGCGCGCCGGCCGGTATAAAGGCTCGGTCACGCTGTGCAGGCCGGCCAATCACTGCAATTCCACAACTAACAGGGCTGTGGCATTGCAGTGGTCTGCCAGCCAATCCCTGCATGAGGGCTGGCTCTCAAAAGAGCGCCAACATGCAGAAATGAAGACCACGAGTACAGCACGAGTATCGCGAGATTACTCGGTCCCCGCCGAGCAGCCCGAGTACAGCAATACTCGTGCGAGTACCGAGTAGTTACAAGCATGCTCGCTCATCACTAATGATGACTTGGTAGATGAATTTTGGCCTCGTAATTTAGTTCAGTAACATGTGGCAAGTAGAATGAAACTCGATTCTAAAGTGCAGATAAAAAAGTAAATTATTTCTAGTGATAATTATTTAGAAATGTCATTTATATATTATGCAAACCGTATGCGGTTTCAGAATTTTCATTCCATCTTCGACTGTTTTTTTCGACCAATAGGAAAATTGTAACAGAGCCACCATCTTTATTTTGTGCTGAAACTAATTATTATCGATTTTTCGTATAAAAATCATACCTACAGTGATAAGTTTCATACAAAATATAGGTATGCCAAGTCCAGGCTCAAAGAAAATTTCTGACTGTTCTGTCCCCACATAAGGCGAATGAAGGTATAACTGGCTGTTAGATGCTGTGAGACTTTCCTACCTTCGTATCCAAGAAATTGAAGACTTCACAAGCCTAGAGATGTGTGTGCTCACAGCAATGAGATGAACAGCAAAATGGCTACTGAGAGGAGGGAGGCAGGAAGAGAAGTAGAAGCCACTCCCAGTTTGAATCAACTTAATTGACAGCAAAATAAGTGAACAGTAACAACACTGGCCAATAGATATCAGCATAACATTTGTAGCTGAATGAACTTTAGTTTCTGAAACCAAGTAAAGGAGAAAGTCTTCCCACAGTGGAGGTATATATGAAGGTACAGTTGTACCTCTGCAGCCTGTTAACGTTGTAAAATTATGCAGCCTGATGAAGGTTAAATACCCGTCCAGGTCCGACATAATCCACACGACAGTGTCAGCTCTGCTACAAAACACGAGTGCTCTGTATCAGCTCCAAGTTGCATCGCACAAGTGAATCGCACGTACAGCAGAGACTTCAGCAATGCAGAAGTCAAGATTACCAAATCTGCCTATCTTTATCATTAGAAGCAGTAGCTGAGTGCTCGCATAAAAAGCATTAGGTCACGCGTTCTAGTTCCGGTAAAGATTTTTTTTTTTTAATTTTAAATTATATTTATAATATATTTATAATTATAATTAATTATGCACTGAGGGGAGGAGCTGGACATCAGCTGTGAGCTCTCACTCACTCTCTCTCTCTCTCCTTTCTCTTTCTCTATTTCCTTTCTCTCTCTCCTTTCTTTTTCTCTCTCCTTTCTTTCTCTCTCTCCTTTCTTTCTTTCATTTCTCTCTCTCTCCTTTCTTTCTCTCCTTTCTCTCTCTCTCTCCTTACTTTCTCTCCTTTCTCTCTCTCTCTTCTTCCTCTCTCTCCATTCTCTCTCTCCTTTCTTTCTCTCATTTCTCTCTCTTCTTTCTTTCTCTCTCTCTTTTTCTCTCTCTCTCCTTTCTCTCTCTCCTTTCTCTCTCTCCTTTGTCTCTCCTTTCTCTCTCTCCTTTCTTTCTCTCCATTCTTTCTCTCCTTTCTCTCTCTCTCCTTTCTTTTTCTCCTTTCTCTCTCTCCTTTCTCTCTCTCCTTCATCTCTGTCCTTTCTCTCTCCTTTCTTTCTCTCCTTTCTTTCTCTCCTTTCTCTCTCTCTCTCTCCTTTCTTTCTCTCTCTCTTTCTCTCTCTCTCTTTCTCTCATTTCTCTCTCTCCTTTCTCGCTCTCATTTATTTCTCTCCTTTCTCTCTCTACTTTCTTTCTCTCCTTTCTCTCTTTCTTCTTCCTCTCTTTCTCTCTCTCTTCTTTCTCTCTCTCTTCTTTCTCTCTTTTTCTCTCTCTTCTTTCTCTCTCTCTCTCTTTCTCTCTCACTCTTCTTTCTCTCTCTTTCTCAGACCTGGCGATGATCAGCTGATGCAGTCACCTGACGGAATCAGCTGACACTATAAGTCGAGTGGTGACACCGACTTTTTACTATCTAAAACCCCGGCTAAACTATCAGCTGATGCCATTGAACAGGAGTCTGAACTGAAGTGTGTACTTATTTTTTTTTTTTTGCACTGATGCATCAGCTGATTGTATAAAAGCCATGTATACAATCAGCTGCTGTGTCATGTGATTCAGGCCTGTGAACCTGACACATCATCTGATCGCTTTGCCTTCCAGTAAACCGATCAGATGATATTGAATCCGGATTGGACGGCGCGGGACCCTTGACTGAGGATTACTGCAGAGGGGGGTACTTTATTTCAATAAAGATGGAGTCACTAATTGTGTTGTGTTTTATTTATAATAAAAATATTTTTCTGTGTGTTGTGGGGTTTTTTTATCGGTACAAGAAATTCATGGATGGCCATGTCTAATATTGGCGTGACACATTGAATTTCGGGCTTAGGGCCAGTTGATAATATATAGCTATCCCCAACCCTATTATTACCCAGCAAGCCACCCGTCACCAGGGTAGCTGGAAGAGTTGGATACAGTGCCAGAAGATGGCGTTTCTATGAAAGCACCCTTTTGTGGGGCGGCTGCAGACTGCAATTCGCAGCAGAGGGGCCCAGAAAGCTCAGGCCAACCTGTACTGTGGATTCCAATCCCCAGCTGCCTAGTTGTACCTGGCAGGACACAAAAATATGGCGAAGCCCACGTCATTTGTTTTTAAATGATTTCATGAAATTCATGAAATAATTAATAAAAAAAGGGCTTCCCTATATTTTTTGTTCCCAGCCGGGTACAAATAGGCATCTGGGGGTTGGGGGCAGCCCGTAGCTGCCTGCTGCACCTGGCTAGCATACAAAAACATGGCGAAGCCCACATAATTTTTTTGGGGGGCAAAAAATTCCAGCATACAGTCCTGGGTGGAGTATGCTGAGCCTTGTAGTTCTGCAGCTGCTTTCTGTCTGTATGGAGGAGAGCAGACAGCAGCTGCAGAACGACAAGGCTCAGCATGCTCCATTCACTTGTGTATGCAGGAGAGCAGACAGCAGCTGCAGAACTACAAGGCTCAGCATACTCCATCCAGGACTGTATGCAGGAGTTTTTTGCTCACCAAAAAAATGACATGAGCTTCGCCATATTTTTGTATGCTAGCCAGGTACAGCAGGCAGGTACGGCTGCCCCCAACCCCCAGCTGCCTATTTGTACCCGGCTGGGAACAAGAAAATATAGGAAAGCCCATTTTTTTTTATTATTTTACAAATTTCATGAAATAATTAAAAAACAAATGACGTGGGCTTCGCCCCATTTTTGTGTCCAGTCAGGTAAAACTAGGCAGCTGCGGATTGGAATCCGCAGCATAGGTTAGCCCGAGGTTTCTGGGCTAACTTTCTGGGCTAATTGCAGTCCGCAGCCGCCCCAGAAAATGGCACTTTCATAGAAGCGCCATCATCTGGATCTGTATCCAACTCTTCCAACAGCCCTGGAGCTGGGTGGCTTGCTGGGTAATTATGAGTCAATAATAGCTTTGTTTTACTAGCTAGTATTAAGTCAGAGATTCTTAATGTCAGGCAAGTTTGACCCAGCCATTAAGAATCTCCAATAAAGGGTTAAAAAAAGACACCACACAGAGAAAAAATACTTTAATAGAAATAAATACACAGACACACTTAGAGACTCCATGTTTATTACTTACTCTTATCCCTCCACGATCCTGCTCTTCTGTCTTCTTTCTCCTTCAACTCATGCAGCTCAGCATGGGAGGAAGACGCTGCTGCTCTCGTGCAGTCTTTTCTCTCCATGAGTGACCAGAAGCTGCTGCCTGTAAGCAGTGATGTCACCGCTGACAGGCACGTTGCTATAGCAACGGTGATCTCCGTTATTGACCGGCTGTGGCAGCCGGTGATTAACGGAACGGGGAGGCAGAACGGGGAGTCGACCGTGTGCCAGAGCATGTTTCCGGTACATGGATATACACAAACGATCACCGCATACTGGAGAGATGCACTGACAGAACCTAGCATGACATCAAAGCCATGTGACCAGTCTGTAGTCAATGAGATAATAGACACGTGACTGGTCACATGCTTTTTTTGACGTCACGGAAGGTCCTATCATCAATGCTGGTTACTGGGAGGACGCAGCGATTATCGGAAGGAAAAGCGGCGGGAGATAGAGTGCAGGACGCATCGCGGGGACAGGTAAGTGTTATGGCAATGTTTATTAACTATATGTGTACATTTATAATGTGTTTTTATGTGTTTGTGCTTGCCTCCCATTGGTTTCAATGGGGTTCGAGAGGTTCGTCGAATGGCTCGCTGAACCGAACTCAAACGCGGCTTCCGTTCGACGTACCGAACCGAACTTGAGCCTCTAGAGGCTGGCTCATCTCTGGCTGATCCCAAGAGAGAAGAACAATGAAACCCATGTTAAGTTAGTTGGATCTTGGCTGGAGAAGCACTAGGATCTATAGCTGAGGCTGGATCCTAGGGCCTGTGTATGGACTGTTACAGACTGGAGATCAGTGGCCACTTGGGATTATGTTTTATTGTTCCCCCTGTTGGATTCAAGAAACTCATATAAGGACCATTGCCTTATTTTCCCGGCATCGGAATACCAGGCGGTGCCCGTGGATCTTTTGTTTTGTTGTGGACTCCTTGCAGACTTTAAGGATTTATATTTGTTTGGTGCTTTATCTTTGTGGTTCCAATAAAGCCCTTTGGATTGTTCCTTGGCCTGGCGTCCCTCACTGCTCTGTCGCATACCCCGTCACAAACTAGTGGCAGCAGCGGGATCAGAGCAGAAAGAATGGAGGACAACGGCCCATTAACATCTGGAATCAGAACCTCAGAGTACAAGAACTGGACTGTGGTGAGCCTACAAATAAAGGCCCGTGAATTAGGAGTCGGTTACAAAGGACTCTCTAAGGAGCAACTAATTGAGGCTTTGGAAAACGCTTGCCTGCAAGATGGCACCGAGGAAGGATTTCCACAGCAAGGGGAGGAAAGACGGGAGCTGGAGGTAAATACCCAAAAAAGTCAATGGGTTGTGTGGTATGAGGAGGAGATGGCACTGCTTGGAAATGAGGCCACCATAGAAGATAAGAGGGAGGCTATTCGCAGAGTTCAAGAGAGGGCAGCATTTCTGGAGAGGAGGTTTGCTGTGGAAGCAGCTAGGGGCTCCAGACAGACTGTAACCACAGCACCAACTATGAGGGAATTCTCCAGAGTGTCCCGCAAGGACTTTAAGCCATTTAATGAAGCTGCAGGTGACATTGAGGGCTTCTTCCAGGACTTTGAGCATCAGTGCCGATTAATGGAAGTCCCAGAAAGAGAGCGAGTCAGACACTTGGTGGACCTCTTGGAGGGTGGTGCTGCCGACGCCTATAGAGCTATGGACCCTCAGTGGAATTGTGAGTATGGGGAGATAAAACAGACCATTCCAAAACATGATGCCGTGACCCCAGATACTTATAGGACTCAGTTCCGTATGTTAGCCTGTGATGAGGAAGTGTCTTTCAAAATGTATGCCCATAGACGGAAACAAGTATGCCATCGCTGGCTGGAGGGAGAGGGGGCCTTAACTTGGGAGACCTTCCTCCAGGTCATCCTAAAAGAAACGTTTTATGCCAAATGCCCTACTGAGATCCGGGAATGGGTGCGTGAGAGGAGACTAGAGACAGTGGAACAACCTGCTGCTCTAGCTGATGAGGTGCTCACTATCAATCCTCAGTAGAAGAAGCTGCTAGCAGAGGGAGCAAAAATGATCAGCACCCCAACACCAGAGTTTCCTTGTCCTTCAGTGCCCAATGTTCCTCAACCTCCTAGATCACCACCTCATGTGGATACCCATGTGTATGTGCCTCCAGTTGTTTCTACCACATTTTCTGGAATGCGACGAGGAGAGAAAGTAGAAGAGTGAAGATGTTATAGCTGTGGGCATCCCGGGCATCTGCGGGCCACATGCCCATCTATCCCGTGGAGTTATCCTCCAAATCGACAACCACCTCCAGCACCTGCACCTCCCTATCAGTCACCAAGGTCTCCTACCAACTTCTCCAGAAGGCAAACTGGAAGGAGTGAGACGCAGCGCAGATGTTATCAATGTGGGCAGCCAGGTCATCTGCAAGCTTACTGTCCAGGTGTTCAGAGGCAGAACAGCTGCAGACCACCTTTGCCTGTCCATTATCTACAGACACCCTCAGCAGGAGAAGAGCTGGATTCTGACCCTGATGATTTGCCAAGTGACTCTGATATGTTTACTTCCCTACCAGGAGTCTATGGAGTGCGAGCCACAGCCACCCGTTCTTATAATCTTCGGCATAAACACCTAAAGGAGGTCATGCTGGATGGCCAAAAAGTTGTTGGCTTTTGTGACACTGGGGCTTTTCTCACCATAGCAGATACCCGAGTAATTCAACCAGAAGCAATTCAAAAGGGAATTGCCATTGAATTGGCTGGAGGTACTCAGAGATATATTCCAAGAGCGAGTGTAATCCTGGATTATGGCTTCAGGGCAAAACAATGCATGATTGGTGTGATGAGCAGCCTTCCTGCAAACATTCTCTTAGGCAATGATGTGGGAGATATACAATGCCGATTTGTGGGTGCAGGAAGCAGAGTTTAAGTGAAGGAGGATACAAACTGGAGCCGAACATTCAACCCTACATCTTCATCATACACTAAAGAACCTGGAGCCAACACCCAAAATGCAGATGGATTGTCCAGACAGGAGGAGCCCTGAGTCAGGTCCACCATGTTTACGTGTACTTGACAAGTGACCTGTTGAGGTCACTAGTCCGTACACAAATTGAGAGGGGAAGGGATTGTAACAGCGTGTCCCTCCCCCGCCTGTGCTCATGGTGTAATAGTCTGTCTGTTCTTTGTGCTGCTTCTGCTGGGGGATTGTTTGTTCTTCTCAGCATGGGACTACTCCAACCACAACTTGGTAAACAGAACAGAGCCAGAAGTCTAAAGTCCATTCATGTATCAGATGTCTAGGGGGAGGTATGCCCACCTAAGGGGCTGATCCTAAGAGAGAAGAACAATGAGACCCATGTTAAGTTAGTTGGATCTCGGCTGGAGAAGCACTAGGATCTATAGCTGAGGCTGGATCCTAGGGCCTGTGTATGGACTGTTACAGACTGGAGATCAGTGGCCACTTGGGATTGTGTTTTATTGTTCCCCCTGTTGGACTCAAGGAACTCATATAAGGACCATTGGGATATTTTCCCTGGCATCGGAATACCAGGCGGTGCCCCTGGATCTTTTGTTTTGTTGTGGACTCCTTGCAGACTTTAAGGATAGATATTTGTTTGGTGCTTTATCTTTGTGGTTCCAATAAAGCCCTTTGGATTGTTCCTTGACCTGGCGTCAATCACTGCTCTGTCTCATACCCCATCACAATACCCCCAGAAGTTAATGATTGGGCCCGGAAGCAGAAGCAGCTGGGAGACAGAGTCTGCAGGACGCGTCACGGCACCTGTAACTATAATCATAATGTTTTTAAATAATGTGCTTTTCTTACAGCTCCTGGACCAGAACTGTAACACGAGCTTCCCAGAAAACTTATGTTCGGGATTTTGTGCACAAACTCTACTTGTCCGGTACAGACCCTGAACTTTACAGTTTGGATTCGCCCATCACTGTTAAGGGAGTAAAATATTCTGACTCTGACAAATTGCATTTAAGTACTTTAAGTATAATTGCCATAATTTTCCAAAGAGATGATTATCATATTTATATGATATATATAAAAAAAATAAATGTATGTATGCAATCAAACATTTTCTGTATATTTTCTACCTTTTAAAATCTTATAATTTACAGTATTTTTTGTTTCCCCTAATGTATCATGATTTATGCATTATGTGATATTGTAAATCATGTTTCCTTAGAAACCACTTCGTCTCCTATCTATTTTAGCACAATTTGAGTAACTGTAGCTATATTGACACAGGTTGTTGTCACAGAAAGTACAATCTTTACGGTTCGGATTCGCCCATCACTAGTGATGGACAGTTCTTAATTAAGCTACATGTATGGGTCAAATTGTTTGCTAAATCAAGAAAACTTAACCATTGTATCTTCCAAGACTGATTGGAGCTTTATTGTTTGTAAATGTGTATTGCCTTAGCCCCTCTGACTACATAGTTTAGAGAAAAATTATTGTTAGATTGAACCAGTAAGACACAATACCCTGAATTGGAAACTGACAGCAATAAAAGGTCCTTGCTCCTGTCATCAGAGATAAAGATTCCACATCATCTCAGCTGGGGAGCTTCAGTTCCAACTGAGAAATAACAGAACTGCTTAACTTAAAATATTCTACAGGATTTCAGCTTAGGATTCATGGTTCCAGCTGAAGGTTGCTTCCTAAGCTTGAAGTTATCTTTTACTTGTGAGTGCCCGCCAAAAGCAGGGTGCTGCTGGACTGGGATAGTTGGCCCTGGAAGCCCTGAAGTCATCAAGACTAATCACTGGTGGGCCAGCGAAAGGGTGAGACACTGTTGTTTGTACCATCCTGTGTTCTTGCTGGGAATGCACAATATATTGTTGCATGTTGGTGAACCAATAAAGGCTTACTAACTTGTGGTTCACTCACCCTGTGCTGCCTTAATGTTTTGCCCATGGGGAAGGAGTGCGAGCATTCAGTGGGTTGAGCTGTAGTACTTGCAGTGTTTCTGAAGTTAGCAAAGCCAGCGGATGAGAGCACCCACTGAACTTCATGTCTCCACAAGAGACTTTTAACAAGTGTCGGCATAGGTGTGCTCCATTTTATGCTGCAAGTGGTGCACCCATAACATGATTGCAGGTCAGCGATGAGTTGCTATGACAACAGGGGGTCTGCTTAAGACTGCCTTGTTTTTCATAGCAGCGCTCGTTTGAAACCCGATCTGTGGCCTTACTTCAGAGGAGACAGTGATTTTTGCTATATACAGCAATACTATAGCATTACAGTATACAGCACAAGCGATCAGATCATTGCAGTTTACAGTCCATTAAGGGAACAATTAAAAACTTTAAAAATAAAAAAAAGTTTTAAAAAAATCAGAAAAAATATAACAGTTCAAATCACCCCCCTTTTGCCCCCACCAAAAATAAAGATAGTAAAAATAAAAAATATACTGTACATCTATAGTATCACTGCGTTAAGAAAAGTCTGATCTATCAATATACATATATACTGTATACATTTTACGGGGGGACTGGCGGATTAGGGTAAAGGTGGTGAATATCCCAACCGCCAGTCGGGGTCCACCGTGCTCCAAAATGGTAAAAGAGCTGCTGGCAACCTGTACATCACGATGCTAATACAGACCTGGTTGGCTCTGAAATAATATGAGCCTGATCCAAGTTGAACGTCACCTGGACCAGGACTATTGTAAACCCTGTTCACGCCACAGGGTCCCCACATCCAAACAGGAGCTCCCTTGTTAAACCTCAGGGGTCCTACGGTACACTGTCCGTGGTGATAAGGGGTACCCTGGAACAGTTGGCACAGCAGCTGCAGCCCAGTTAACTCCACTGGTCTGCTCCAACAGGACTGGAGCGATAAGAGGGGAAGCGCGACACCTGAAACTAACGTGCCGAGTCACAAAGTCTTGGTGTGACAGGCACCGGACCCCTAACCCTACCTACCGCTTCCAGAACTAGTGGGTGTTGTCACTATGTGGCTCTATCATCTAATAACATGTGAAGACTGCGCATCATGGTGCAATATTCAAACCCTTTTATAACCTAGGGTCTGGCCCAAACCCAGTGTAAGCCACAATGGCACCTCCAGGGGCCAATATCAGAGTGCCACATCATCAGTGAGGTCACCAGCGGCCTATCCATAATCACCACATCACTGATGACACAATGGCAGAACCACCCCAAACACCCTACCAGTCATCGTCTGATCACCAATAATGGGGTACCAGGTCATAGGGGCGGGCCTCTGCAAGTCAGTCCGGAGTGGCCACATCATCAGGACACCTGACGCTGTTCAGCCTGACTTAGCCAGACTTAGCCTGCTCAGTGGTCTGAACAACAGAATTAGGGCCGCTTTACACACTGCGACATCGCTAGCATTTGCTGGCGATGTCGAGCGCGATAGCACCCGCCCCCCATCGTACGGCCAATATGTGGTGATCGCTGCCGTAGCAAACATTATCGCTACGGCAGCGTCACACACACATACCTGTTCAGCGACGTCGCTGTGACTGCCGAACAATTCCTCTATCAAGGGAGAGGTGCGTTCGGCGTCACCGCGACATCACCGCGATGTCACTAAGCGGCCGGCCAATAGAAGCGGAGGGGCGGAGATGAGCGGGACGTAACATCCCTCCCACCTCCTTTCTTCCTCATTGCCGGTGGACGCAGGTAAGGTGAGGTTCCTCGTTCCTGCGGTGTCACACATAGTGATGTGTGCTGCGCAGGAACAACGAACAACAACGTACCTGCAGCTGCAATGATAATTGGGAATGGACCCCCATGTCACCAATTAGTGATTTTGAACGTTTTTGCAACAATTCAAAATCGCTTATAGGTGTCACACGCAATGACATCGCTAACACGGTTGGATGTGCTTCACAAATTCCGTGACCCCAATGACATTTCTTTAGCGATGTCGTAGCATATAAAGCGACCCTTAGCCTCAGAAATAAAACTGTCAGCCTGAGCATGCTCAGTAGGCACAACACAGGACTTGGACACAGAACGAAATCCAAGTACCTGAGCAAAGAGGACTTTCGCACAAATCGTGGGAGCATGCTCAGTAACCTGAACTGAGGAGTTAGTCTCAGAAATGGTACTAACAAGCTGAGCATGCTCACCAGGTGAAGCACTGGACTTAGGCTCTGGCTGGGGCAAATCGGCATGCACATGTGCCCTAGCCACCTCTCCACACTTAAACGTGGAAAAATAAGCAGCCAACTGGACGACCCAAGGCATAGTCAAAAATGGTGGCCGGCGCCTGGGCGTTGCAGGAATCACAACAGGCTGCTTGCAGCAATGGCGGCACATATTTATGACAATAACCACACACACACATATATATATATATAATGTGGTTAGGACCAGGAGGAAGGCGGATAAGGCCGCCAAAATGCATAGTCCTATCTGTGTTTTTTTCCTGCAAACTAACTTTTGTTCCTGAGCCTTGTGGGTCATTTTATTTTAAAGGAATTGCTAATAGAGAAAAAAAAAAAAAAAAATTACTACAGCACCTGTCTTCCCATGTCTTTGCTGGATCCTTACCATAATCCTTCTTATAATTGGATATACTCCTATCCGTATCTGTGCATGACTAAGGTTATTGGCTTAGCTTTGACCTATGTGGCTCATATGCCGGAGCTGGACTTTTGCTTACCTATGTGAATATATATATATATATATACTGTGTATATATTCATAAATAGAAAAAGTTGTCAAGCGTAAACAAAATAAAAATTCACGAGCAAAAAATATTTTTAGTTGGTCAGTGGAATATCTCAATAAATGCTGTAGCAAACGATCAAAACATCATACTTATTCCTATATGTTATCAATAGAAACATACTCTTGCAATAAAAAAATGAGTGATCACATGGTTCCATTAACAGAACAATTTAATTATTACGGGTCCAAGAAATGGTTACACAACCCCTCAATTTTTTTCAAATTTAATTTTTTTTCACCACTAAAATAATAAAAAACTGGACATGTTTAGTATCACTGTAGTCATACTATTAAGGAGAATCGTATTGTAAGGTCATTTTACCACAAAAAAAAAAATCTCAAAAAACCTTGTCACAATTTCCCCACATTTGGATTTTTTCTCTCATTTTACCATAAGCTAGGTGATAAAATGGTGTCATTCTAAAGTACATCTCGTTCTGAAAAAACAAGCCCTCATATGTCTATGTGGATAGAAAATAAAAAGTTTTAAGTCTGGGAGGAAGAAATAAAATCACAAAACTGAAAATTGGCATCATTTAACCAATTCATGGCGCCACCAATCATCAAACAAGTAGTTGATCATTGATCGTTTAGTGCCGCCAGTGTAAACTGAGCCTTATTCTTTTCATTTCCAAAAGTTTTATTTTAAAATGGGTATTACAACTGAATAATGGAAGATTACATTACAATATTTGAGAAATACATTGTAAACATACATTGTAAAACAATATAGGTAACGGGTATAGGAGAGGAAGAAGGAAATGGTTAAGTAAACTTTTATTGGGAAAACAAATGAAGAAGGGAAGGAAACAAGGAAGAGGGAAGGGGAGTACATTCATATAATTTGTGAAAATACAGCAGTTAAGATATAATATAAATTACACATTTATAAAATACAATCCTGTAGAATAAAAAATTAAATACAAACTATTACCTGAACATAGCAATTATATAGAGAAATAAAATATTAGAAGTCAGGGTGTGGCTATAGAAAAAAGAAACAAGAGAAAAAAAGGAAATAGATGAGAAAGAAGCATGAGAAGTAAAACTCATCCAGGATTAAGGGAAGCTATTTACCCAGGGTTCCCATCTCTTGTAATACGCTGGGAAAAAGTTATTAGAAATGTTGTGACTCCTCTCATATAGGTTATGTTAAGACACAAATTGATGGGATTATTGATTTCTTCCAATTTGCTGAAGGGGAGTTTTTTCACAAGAAATATGTGAATTACGATATGTTTAAATGCCGGGTTGATTGTTTGCATATTCAAAGAGAGTAGATCCATTCGTGGTGTTATGTTAACTTTGGATTGTGTTATTTTGTTAAAGGGAACCTGCCACCAAGTTTTTTTCATTACAAGCTGCGGCCAACACCAGTAAGCTGTTATATACAGTATTCTAGAATACTGTATGTAAGAGCCCAGGATGCTCTGTAAAACGTAAAAAAAAGACCTTTATTATACTCACCTAGGAGGAGGTCTGGTCCAAAGGGCATTTCTGCTCTCGAGTGTGACTCCTCCTCTATATTGTGCAGTCGCCATCCTTCTTGCCAGCTCCGTGTGGATGAGTCCTCCATTGTGCTCATGCGCATGCACACTTAGATCTGCCCTACTAAAGGCAGAACAAAGTATTGAGGTGCACATGTGCTAGTGAACTTTGACCTTTTCTAACATGTACATATTACAGTACTTTGCTGTGCCCGTAGCAGAGCATATCAAAGTGTGCATGTGCAGGAGCGCAATGGTGGCTTACGTGTGGATGACATAGGATGATGGAGGAAGTGGGAGGGTGGCTGCACAAGATAGAGAGGCGCCAGACTGAGAGCAGCGATACACATTGGACCTAACCATCCCCCAGGTCAGTATAATACAGGTCTTTTTTACATTATACATAACAGCCTGGACTCTTATATACAGTATGCTAGAATGCAGTATATAAGGGCTCACTGGTGGTGGCCGCAGCCTATAAGGGAAAATCCTGGTAACAGATTGCCTTTAATGAACTTGGATACTTATGATGCGACCTAGACTACCTAGTTTTGGACCCCTTATTCTTTTCCACCTTCATGCCAGTAATATAATGGAAATATCTGATCATTTTATCCTCTGGCATTAAGTACCATGAGTTGCAGTAAATTAAACCACTTTCTGATATGAAAACACTGTTTGGATGCTGAAAGGTCTATGTATGCCATGATATTGTGGTTCCAACAAGTCTCCTATTACATTTTTCCCCCCACAAACAATTACTACAGGAAGAATACAGAATAATAAACACAGCTGTAGCAGCGTGTAGCCAGTGACTTTCACCTTTCAATTGAATGCTGGTGCACCTTTGTCATTGTACATTTTCTTTCAATGGCTACTTTTGCAACTTTGCAGTAGTTGACAGACCATTTATTATAAATTCTGTAGCTCTATTATCAATGCATTAAAAAGCACTTAAGTATAGATCAATTTATATTACAACCAAACTGACCTTAGTAAGAGTCTTCAGCATTTTACAATCTGAAGAAAGTTGACCTACTATTCTTGGGAGGCTTAATAAAGTAATATTTTAACTTAATTTAATCTTTTTATAACCTAAAAATTATTTTTTTCAGTGCTAAAGTGCTTCCCTTAATCAGTTTTGCAATTATTGGAATGCTGGAATTAATCCACTATCCCAAATTATAACTTGAAAATGTACAGTATGATAGATTAATGTGTGAAAGGAACAACGTTTCAGTCAATAGACTTTCCTCAGGTTCACACTAAAACAGAAAAATAAAAATAATAATAAAGATAAAAATGAAATCTAAATGCCTCTATGGGCAAGAATACATGGTATGGATTAAGCCACAAAACATACAACATTTTTTTAGCAAGAAATATTCTGTCACAACATACATCAAAATGGAAAACAATAAACATGAAACAGCTGACATCAGGAAAAACATCAATCCAAATAATACAGGGTATTTTATTGAGTGATATGCTGTGGTATCTGTGGTATACAAAGGTTGAACCATCCTACAATTAGAAAAAGGAAAAATAAAAACTAAAATATAAAGGATTGATGGGTATATGGATCGTTAGGTTCCATATGCTAGTATACAGCTTATTGCAGCACTGGACATATGGTTCCTCCCATACAAGTTCAATAACAGCACAGGATTATAATACATGTAACAACATAATCAGAGAAAGAGAAAGGAGCACAAGTACAGAATTCAGCAATGTGTCTCTTACTACATTGCGTGCTGTTCTTTAATTATAATGAAGGTTTTATCACTAATTGATAACTGCTGAGACTATCTGGCACACAGGACTATGTCCAACCAAGCCCCTTCTGATACGCAGCTCACTGTCTATAGACTATGTACATAGAGAGTGTGGAGTAAGTGATTTTAGCTTTCTCAATTCTACTTCATTCTATGGCTAAAATTGCTAATTGTTTCACAACTGTTGCACCCAGTTCAGTAACCTTGTTTCCTCCCTTTAGGTGTTATTTTGATTATTCTGTTATCAGATCTTTCTTCATTTTCTCACTACTAAAGTGTTGTCTAATTTTGTCCCTTATTTTATCCTCCTGGCGGAGACCTTGAGTGCCAACCTTTCCTGCCGCCAGCTACTGTGCAAGTTAAGTTCCCTGTAAAGTTTATAAAAGGTGAAGGTCATGGAAACCTCTAGGATTTGTTAGATGGACTGGCAAGTTTTAACAAAGGCAAAGAATATATACCACATCAGCTCACCTTGTCCACGTATTGTGAAATCTAATGAGAGTTTGGTGCAAAGATAAAGATGACAAAAGTAGAATCATAAAAAAATTGATACATTTATTCAAACTCTTGATACTGTAAAGCCTGCTTTACACCTTTCAATTCTGTATATGATATCTTATGCGATGTGACATGCCCCCATCGTATGTGCGACACGTTCAATTTGTTGACCGTGTCACACAAACGATTAATTGCTGTCACACGTACTTACCCTTCCATACGACCTCAATGTGGGCGGCGAACATCCAATTCCTGGAGTGGGAGGGACGTTCGGCGTCATAGCAAAGTCACACGGCAGTCGGCCAATAGAAACGGAGAGGCGGAGATGAGCGGGACGTAAACATCCTGCCCATCTCCTTCCTCCCGCATTGCCGGCGGGAGCCGCGGGACGCAGGTAAGATCTGTTCATCGTTCCCGGGGTGTCACACACTGCGATGTGTGGTACCTCGGGAACATTGAACAATCCAACGTTCAATTTTTAGGTTTTGAACGACAAGTATGCGATGAACAGTTTTACGTTCAATCACAATCGCACGTAGCTGTCACATGCTACAACAACACTAACGATGCCGGATGTGCATCACTTACGATCTTAGCCTTATATGTGATACTAAAAATCTGTCATGTATCATAGATTCAGTAGATTGGACAGCAGCGTTCTTTTAGATAACCACTGATGTGATTTTTTTTATACTCTTTTATGCCTTATCAAAATTTCTACCTTCTTTATCAGTCTATCTGACTAAATCCACCATATATCCCAATATTTTGAATAATTTTCTTTTGCTTGCTGCTTACTTTTTATAAACACATCATTTTTTATATTTTCTATTTGCAGACTCTGGGATGTCCTCTGGGCTGTAAAAGCTCATCTGCCCTAGCAAATATATATTTTTCATGGTGAGAGGAGTATTATATGTGTTCTGAGTAAAATATTGTCTGTCAGGATATTAAGAGATATGGTCTGTTTTTGGATCGGATATTATTTAACAGGACGTTCTTTTCATCACCTCTTTTTCTCCTTTTTATATAACAATGATATGCATTTGTATTATACTACTGTAGAAACTAAGTGGACAACCACCCCATTTCTGGATGTTTTCATTAAAGGTGATATTTTTTCTTCTAAGATTAGCTCCCAGCTATACATAAAACCTATCTGAGATAATACCTTGTTACATGCAAGTATCTGTCATCCATTCTGTTATTAAAAACCTCCAGTGGATTTAATTTGGGCTAGATGAGCAAATTCCAATGATATATATTTTGTTGTGGTGGAATGCACAAATATTAAATTGGGACTCACACAATGAGGTATTTATTTTGTTTCCGCTGGTATGAGATGGGATCATTTATTTAATAACAATAAATTTAATAATAAAAATAATACACATGGATGCATTTTTTTATTTTTGATGCATTCTTGTATGCTGTTTTTGCGCAAGCATTTTTAACACAAGTTTTTATGATGCATGTGTTTTTCTCTCAATAAAGTTAGTTAAAAGACAGGAAGCAAAAAAGACAGGAAGTTGACCAAAGCAAAGTAATGTCCCCCTCCACATATTGTACATTTGCACTCCTTAGGGGCACTTTGCACACTGCGACATCGCAGGTGCGATGTCGGTGGGGTCAAATTGAAAATGACGCACTTCCGGCATCGCATGCGACATCGCAGTGTGTAAAGCCTGGATGATACGATTAACGAGCGCAAAAGCGTCGTAATCGTATCATCGTTACAGCGTCGGCGTAATCCATAATTACGCTGACGCAATGGTCCGATGTTGTTCCTCGCTCCTGCGGCAGCACACATCGCTGTGTGTGAAGTCGCAGGAGCGAGGAACGTCTCCTACCGGCCTCACTGCGGCTTCCGTAGGATATGCGGAAGGAAGGAAGTGGGCAGGATGTTTACATCCTGCTCATCTCCGCCCCTCCGCTCTGATTGGCCGCCTGCCGTGTGACGTCACAGTGACGCCGCACGACCCGCCCCCTTAACAAGGAGGCGGGTCGCCGGCCACAGGGACGTCGCACGGCAGGTGAGTGTGTGTGTGAAGCTGCCGTAGCGATAATTTTCGCTATGCCAGCTATCACCACATATCGCTGCTGCGACGGGGGCGGGCACTATCGCACTCGGCATCGCAGCATCGGGCTGCGATGTCGCAGTGTGCAAAGCCCGCCTAAGTGTCTATTATGTGTTTCTAGAGAGTATTTTTAGCCTTGTTTAAATAATTAAAAAAACAACATGAGTCCCCCCTATTTTTCATAACCAGCCAAAGTAAAGCAGACAGCTCTGTGCTTATATTATAAAGCTGGTAAGACCCATGGTTATTTGGCCTTCACCAGCTTAAAAAGTAGCCAATTCTGGCTAGTTGCCCAGCACTTTCTGAATGCCCTGGGGTGGTGGAAATCAGGGTAATAAGTTAGCTGTGTAATGTCAGCTGGCATCAATTTCATGGGTTAGTAACAGATAGACATTTATCAGACACAACCATTAATAACCTGGCAAGTAAAAAGTTAAAAAAGACAGACAGGAAAAACGGTTTTATTTTAAAAAAACACTCCCCAATAGAGATGAGGGAACCTTTCAAAATTTGGTTCGTCGATCTTCACCAAGTTTCCCGGTGTTCACCGAACAGTTTGGCAAACAATTCAGCAAACTTACAGAGCCTTTGAATTCAATGGGAGCTTAAACTTATGTGTAGGTATAGGGTACAGGGTAAATCGTATAGGGTAAATGGTATAGGGTGGCTTAAAAAGAAAGAATATAATGCAGGACATACTTACCGAGTCTCTAGAGCGGCTGTAACTTCACCATGGCTGTACTTCCAGGGCCGCTGATTACCCCTCATCCATATTCACTGCATTCCCCACCCACTGGCATCTCTGATTGGCTGCAGCCAGATCCCATCCCCAGACATTTGTGATTCATTGGAATCACAGACCTTTTCTGTGAGTCTATTGTAATATAACATAAATAAATAATTAAATAAAATTGGAATAAGGTCCACCAATCTATTGATATCAGCACAGATAAAGCCAATGGCAATAGGCTGCAGCCCCCAGCCGTGCACATATCTTGGCTGTGTATCAAAATAAAAGTAACTGTCTGGGGCTTTTAAAATAAATAAATAATTTTAAAAAATGGCATACAGTTCCTCCCAATTTTGACACCCAGCCAAGATAAAGCCTGACAGATGGGGCTGGTATTCTTTGGCTGGGGAGACCCAGAGTTATTGAAAAAATAAAAATAGCAGCCTGCAGCCGCCCAGGTATCCATTAGATCTGACAATCCTGGCAGTTTACCTAGCCCCTCCCAATTTCCCTGGTTTGGTAGCAATTGGGGTAGTAAGGGGTTAATAACAGCCTACAGTTGCCACTAAGCCCCTAGATTAGTAATGGGAGGCATCTATAAGATTCCCCATTACTAATCTGTAAGTGAAAGTAAATAAGCACAAACACCGAAAAAATCTTTAATTTGAAATAAAACATTTTACCATTTTATTAACCCCCAAGACACTCAGGTCATATGTAATCCACATGAGGTCCCACAACTCTTCCAGCTCTGCTGTATCTTAACTTACAGTGAACGGCCATAGAACATGACCGCCTGCTGTGAGCTTCAAGCAGAAACTGAGCTGTAATGATCAGCGGTGACCTCACTCAGGTTTGTTGCGGCCACAGCTGGAGGTTCCGATGGTCCTCCACTTGTGGCCGCAGGTAACCTGACATCAGGGGACCTCAACGAAATCTTCACAGACCTGTATCTCCTTGCAGAACACTGTGTTTTTTACCAAGGTATATAGATTTGGTGCTGAAATTTCTTCATCATATTTCTGCACCCAATCTACACCTCCTGGCAAAAGAAATTGCATCACTACTGCATGCGGTATAATGCTCTAGTGATGAGATTTTTTTTGCATCCAATCTACACCTCTTGGCAAAAAAACTGCACAAAAACAGTTTTGATGTTGTTGCAATGAAGTTTTCTTCCAGGAGATTTTTGGTGCTGAAATGTCTGCACCAGATTTCGGCACCAAATTTGCACCTCCTGGAAGAAAACTGCACAGAAACAGCGCCAAAACTGTTTTTCTGCATTTTTTTGCCAAGAGATGCAGATTTGGGCTGAAATTTTTACACCATATTCCTGCACCAAATCTACACCTCCTGATAAGAAATTGCATCACTACTACATCCTACCGCATGCGGTAGTGATGCTTTTGTTGCCAAGAGGTGTGGATTGGGTGCAGGAATATGATGTAAAAATGTTAGCAGCAAATCTGCATGTCCTGGCAAAAAAAACCATATTTTTCTGACAGGAGATGCAGGTCTGTGAACTCTGTGAGAGTTCATTAAGGTGCTGTGAGGTCAGGTTACCTGCGGTCACAGGTGTAGGGTGGTACGAAACTCCAGCTGTGGTCGCAACTAACCTGAGTCACTGCTGATCGCTGGGGCTCACTATCTGCCTGAAGTTGCATTGTACAGCCATGTTTTATGGTCGCGCTGTGCGTCCAGATGTTATAGAGATGGAATCATTGTGGGATCTCATGTGGATTACATTAGACAAGATTCTTCTTGGGGGTTAATAAAGTGCAAAACAGGGTGTTTTTTTGTATTTTATTTCAAATAAACGATTTTTTTGTGTTTGTTTGTATTTACTTTCACTTACAGATTAGTAATGGGGGTCTCATAGACCACCCACATTCCTAATCTAAGGCTTAGTGGCAGCTGTTTCTCTAATAAAGGTATGAAGCTTGGTTCAAATGACTTCCAGTCAATTCTTATGCACAGTGACGTTAATAACTTTACATGACCTCACCACTTTTGGGAAAATCTGGGTCTGGTGCTGCTCTCCACAATACCTTGCAAAAGCGGTGAGGTCATGAAAGATTACTGATGTCATCACCATTCTCGCCAGTGATGCCCCTTGACGAGTGCAGTGTTGACATTAGTAGCCTTATATGACCTTACTGTTCTTGCCGAGTCTCACAAAGGTCATGAAGTCATGTAAAGTTACTGACGCCACCGCTCATGAGAAATAACCACAAGTGAGTTATGGAGCCTTGGTCTCAGCACCAGGCTCCATAGTTTTATTTGAGAATCGTAAGCTATATGGCTACGGTATTACTGTGCATGACAGGCAATCCCGAAACATGCAGGACAGAGGCTCGAGCATGGCGCTCGAGCACCCATGATACTCAATCGAATATCAAGCAGAGCTAAACACACTTGCTCATCATTGTTTATTACTAATTCTATTCTGATTGGACAATCCCCTTAATTGTTTTAAGATATGTAATAAATTGCAGCTAAAACATATGATATATTTTGGTGTACTCATCGGTATGGTCTTTTTCTTTTATTATTAAAAACTGCATAAGAAATAAGCTTAACTAGCATAATTTATCCTTTACCACATGTATATGTCATTTCTTTATATATGAGCATGCAAGTAACTAAGACAACTTTTATTTTGGCTGTTGTTTACTTACAGGGAGATTCTATGCAAATTATCACCTATCCAGTGAATAGTTCATTACATCCTGGCTGCTAATGGCCAAATGTTAGTGTTGATTGCAGCTATGTCTGTGATTCATGAATCATTGTGATCAGATCACTTCTGCAAAAAGAGGGAGAGAGTATTTTCTCCCTCTTCTCCTCTGTCTGTCTGTGCCTATATCGCACAGCAGTCGGATGACATCTGAGTGCAGTGCAATGTTTCACATGCACACATAGACTTGTATAAGTGCATGGGAATCAAACCCATTGCCAAAACCAGCCCGCTGTGATTTTCTTCTCATGCCGATATGGTATGAGAAAAAAATTGCACAGATGGACACTGCCTCTTTGTTTAACACTTGAGCGAGTGCAATCCAATGTTTTATCAGATTGCACTTGTCCGTGTAAAGTGTAAGGGCGGCGTCACACGGGCCGATATATCGTGCGATCGCATGAGCGATCGCACTTGCCCCCATCATTTGTGCGTCATGGGCAATTTGTTGCCCGTGGCGTACAAAATCGTTTACCCCATCACACGTACTTACCTCCCGAATGACCTCGCTGTGGGCAGCGAACATCCTCTTCCTGAAGGGGGAGGGACGTTTGGCATCACAGAGACGTCACACAGCAGCCGCCCAATAGAAGCGGAGGGGCGGAGATAAGCAGGATGTAACATCCCGCCCACATCCTTCCTTCCTCATTGCCGGCGGGATGCAGGTAAGCTGTGTTCGTCGTTCCTGGGGTGGCACACGGAGCGATGTGTGCTGCCTCGGGAGCGACGAAAAACCGTCACGCAGAAGGAGGAATGACTTTATGAAAATGAACAACGTGTCAACGAGCAACGATAAGATGAGTATTTTTTCTCGTCACAGTCGTTCGTAGCTGTCACACGCTACAATATCTCTAACGATGCCGGATGTGCGTCACAGAATCCGTTACCCCGACGACATATCGTCCGATATATCGTAGCGTGTCACACCGCCCTAAGTGTAACTGACACATAACCAATGAGATCACGAGTTGGGACATGACTGCAGCAGAAATTTCAGTTTCATTTAAAGCCGAGACAGTTTTGTAGCTGTAATCTAACCTCAGATACAGCCTGTTAAAGTGACTCCCTGTGCACTACAAGTGCATCTCAATAAATTAGAATATAATTAAAAAGCTAATTTATTTCAGTAGTTCAATACAACAAAAAAGAAAACACATATATTATATAGAGGCATTACACACAGAGTGATCTATTCCAAGTGTTTATTTCTGTTATTGTTGATGATTATGGCTTAAAGCCAATGAAAACCCAAAAGTCATTATCTATATACAGTGTATATATATATATATATATATATATATATATATATATATATATATATATATATATATATATATATATATATTCACTTAGTAATCAACATAATAACACGCTGAGTTATTAGAGAATGTGAAAACATTGTAATTTGTAGTATGTAGGAAGAAAAAGATTTGTCTACCTCCATGAGAAAAACAATAACAATCCAGTGACATGACAAATATCTGAATAACTACTCATTTCATAAATTGTTACAAATCAAATATATGTATGAGATAGCCAAGATGATTGACTATAAAATGAAGGTTGTCTCACATTCAAAGCTGTAGTGATTGTTCAGATATGAGCCTGAAAATCAAAAGTTCTAAACATTGTTACCCTTTTGCTCCTCAGTGTGTGTATTTTTTAAATTATATTTCTTAATTTTTAATGTGCTAAAAGGGTATCAAGTGCTGACTGTGAAACTGGTCATGAAGTTTTGACAGCAAAGATTAGAGTCTCGCTGGGCAAATGGAATAGACAACAGGTCATTTCCAACATTGATTTGATCAACACACCTGAAGTTTTTTGGAACATTTTGCACAACCAATTTATATTACTGGATATGGATGAAATAAAGTCTGAGGAATTATGGACACATATAGGGACCATTTTTACTGAAGATGTCAGACAAACAATAAACCATGGTTAACAGAAGAGACCCTAAAGATCATCAAAGAAAAGCAAATGGCAAAAGCGAAAGGTAACAAGAAGAACATAGACAGCATCAGTAAAACACTAAGGAGACCCATTTGCACAGACAAAGAACTTTATTACCAAAACACATGCACAGAAATAGAAAAATAAAACATCTGAAGGACAAAATCAGGAAGGCATGAAAAGAAAGATCAAAAAGTTACTACAAAAGTTTCAACCAAAAGTAGGAATGTTGGAAGACACCAATGGTCACAAACTAACTGAGCCGGAAAAGATCAAGGAAATAAAAAAACACCTCTACAAGATTGAGTCAATGAAATGAGAAGAAACAAACTGGAAATGATAGCAAACTGAACATCTTTAAAGACCAAGTCATTACTGTGGTAAAGCTACACATGTATCAACAGATATGGACAAGAGGTAAATGTCCCATGGACTGGACAAGATCTGTATTTATTCCTATTCTAAAGAAGGGAGATGCTACTGTGTAAACATTTGGACTATTGTGCTCAAACCTCATGAATAGGGATAAGCGAACCCGAACTATAAAGTTTGGGTCCCTACCGGACACCTAGCATCCATGCACAGACTCTGAACATGGACTTCTAAGAGCCAAACCCGAACGTATGACATACCAGTACATCATAGGTCATGTAGAAGTTAAAATATAAAAGCCATACATTTTCAACATTAACTATTTCTAATTGATTCATCAAATAATGATAAGCAAAGAATGGCAGATTTAAAGGGGTATTCCTATCTCCAAGATCCTTTCCTAATATGTAGAAGGTGTAGTAATAATAATATTATCAAATACCGCCAATTAGAAATGTAGTATAGTTCTTCTGATTAGCTATGTCGCTTAACTCATGTACAGAGCATTGCAGGACCTTAAGTATCCATGGTTATGACCACGAACAACTAACTAACTGACTATATGTGTAGAGCCCCTGACTACATCACGGTGCTACAGGGAACTGTATCCTGTCTCCCAGGGTGCAGGGCCTACCCCCCATGGTTCCAGGTTCCCATCAATAGTGTCACTAACATCCGCACTACAAATCCCAACCACACCTCCCACTAGACCTGTACAGACCCACCAGTGGGTTGGTCAGGTTGGAGCAGAGCCGCCCACCTAGGGGTCAGGCAGACTGGTGGGAGGGGAGGCAAGGAGTTGAGAGTAGCCCTCAAAGAGTGAGGAGCTGGGGAGATGGAGCTCCCAGGGAGGCGACAGGTTGGGTCGCGGCCAAAGGAGTGGGGGACTGGTAGTGGTGACGGTGGAAAGTGGTGCAACGGACATTGTCGTGTAGGACTGTGAGCACCAGCAAGCCCAAAAGAACTTACCGATACCGATCATGGCAGGGTACAGGACCCTAGATCAGGAAAGAGCTTCAAGCGCCTTGATAATTAACCTGTGGAGGATAGTCTCTTTATGAACTTTCCCCAAGAGCTCAGAGATTGAAGGCATCAGCACAACACGGGGGATAGGGTTCTCCAAACTACACAAATCCCAAGTGCCAGTCATCAAGAGCACAGCTGCCATACACACGGGTAGCGGGGCCCCGAAAGCTTCAAGCCGAGGGGCTACAACAGTTAATCAATTTGCGCAGGCCGGGTTTCGGACTTACTAAGTGATACTGGTGGAGCGGGACCTGGATGGGCTCCCCCCGTAGAGACTGTGGTTCCTAGAGACTGTGGTTTACCATCTGTGTGAGTGTCTGCTTATTCCGCCTAATCCAGACCACTACTACCGCAGTGAGTAATCTGACCCCTGCACCCTGCTTTTCAAGGCCAAGCCACCCGTTCGCCAAATTCCCACTGTCCGGGGCCTTCCCTACCTTCGGAGGGACTGACACCTGGCTGCCACCAAACCATCTGCCACGGTACTCCATTCAGCAGCGGCGGTACTCCCCTTTACGCAACCCAGAGGAGACATCATGAACATTCATCCCCTGTAAATACCCCCTTTTACTTTTGATTGGCCGCAAGCCCCCGGGTCCGGAGACCCTCGAGCCACAGCAATCCCGGATCCAAGCAGTTTGACTGCTGCACATATGTGTGGTCATAACCATGGATACCTAAGGTCCTGCAATGCTCTGAACATGAAGTAAGCGACATAGTGAATCAAAAGAACTATACAACATTTCTAATTGGAGGTATTTGCTAATATTATTATTATTATTATTATTATTATTATTATTATTATACCTACTACATATTAGCATAGGATCTTTGAGAAGGCAATAACCCTTTAAGTAATAAAAAAAAATTATACGTGCCACTAGAAAATTGCAACTTCTCCCACTGAAAACAAATTTTCATGTGGTATTTATGGAGCTATTTGGAAAACAAAGCACTATTGCCTATATGTACAATTATTAAATCAATTAATGACAACATATCATTCAGCAACAAATTCAGAATTTTCAAATAAGAATATTCACAACTTAAGAATGTAATAAAAGAGGTTATTAAAAGTTACAACTTTTAAAAATCCTGCATAAAAGCAAAAGTCACTACCGTATGTAATGCATCCAATATGGCATTGCCCACAGAAATATTTGTAGATGTGTGAAAACTGAGAACATTGTACATTCTTTTAGCATCATTTTGCATTTGTTTACTCTACTTATTTGTACTTTTTAACTTCAAGGTTATGCACATCTAGAATTAAATTAATTATGCTTGTTTACTGTGAAAATTTATTTTCACACCTTAAAATTACAAAATCAGAATTAATTTATTCAGATCATCGTAAACACTGTTTGAATTAAAATATTATAATTACTCCTTGAACTTTCACATGCATTTATTAGTAATACTTCATTGATTTATAGATGAAAGTATAAAGAACAAAGAAAAAAATCCCCTAAAAAATACTTTATTTAATGCTAATTAAAACTGTATACCCTAGAACCATCAATATAGTCCTACCAGACTGTGGTCAAGTGAAGGAGGGGGTGCAAAAAAACAAAAAATAAGGTACAGTAGAAGGGGTAGTGGTGAAAGGGGTGACACTGATACTTTCAGGATTATGATGATTTTAAGGAGCGCTATATCTGACGAATAAGCCCTCACTGTCACCTACCTACCAGTGAAGTTGCACCATAATGTTTTGGGTACCCCCCGCTCCTCGTTGACTCTTCCCTACCTTACCCTAAAAGAATATTTGCCAAAGATTGGCCCCCATCACCATAAATAATTGTAGAAATGAGTGGTGGCAAAATTCTGGAAAAAGGTCAAAAAATGAGGCAATAATTAAGTCCTCCTCTATTGTTAAACTCAAAATCAAGCTGCCTGAGTCTACAAATTAACTAATACTTGTAAAGCACAAACACCAGATGTCTAAAGTATAGACAGATATTATAATAATATATAAATTCCCAGCAGGGACTTCTCTACCTGTATCCGCAAAAAACCTAGTCCCAACGTGTTTCCCCCCCGAACGTCTTGGGGTTCATCAGGGGACCTTCATAGGACAATAGTCCAGGAACAAAATAGCCATCTAGTTGTGTCCTTTCCAGGAGCAGACAATACAGGTGCCTGGATAAAGTCCCAGAATTGAGACTATTTCATGTCCACAATGGGATAATGGGACACTCCAACTGTCCCATTATCCCATTGTGGACATGAAATAGTCTCAATTGTACTGACAGATAAGTCCCTGCTGGGAATTTGTATATTATTATAATATCTGTTGTGATGTATCGATCGGCAATGTTGGGAATGGCCGGTATGTGCCGAAGAGGTGGAGGGCCTCTGCGATCTGAAACTGTAATGTTTCTCTGGGGCTTGTAGATCCATGAGGATTGCAGTATGTATTCAGGGCTGGGTTCATGAGATGGTCAGAGGTGATGGGCGGGACTGACCCTCCACATGCCTCCCATACATGGGTGTGTTTAATGGGTTTTAATCAGGCTGTGAGTAGGTGGGATGCATCTTGCTAAAAGCAAATGGTCAGGAGATCATGTGCATGCTGAGACAGCAAAGGGCTGTGAGAGTCCAGGGAGTTGCAGAGTCTACTGGGGCTCTGGCCTGACAGCAGGTGCCGTCAAACGGAGCTGGTCCGAGGACTTGGTTAATGAGCCCAGTGAGAGAGTCTCCCTGGACGTCGAGCCTACATAGAAACCTGCAAAGCGACTGACAGGTAACCCTGCAAAAAGGGGATGTGGACTGGCTGATACCAGAGAATGAACTGAATGGACACTTGGCGGATGAAACAAACAGTGAGACATTGTTGTCTTGCGGGAAGAGTGACTGTGGCCCATTATATGGCGTGGTTTATGAGGATCTGAATAAATCACCTAAATTGTTTAAGTGACAAAGTGTTCCTGTGTGCCTCAATCCCGCTACCTGACGTATGGTTCCCCACACGCTCGTTGCCCACGTCATCACATTATGGTAGAGAATGCGGGCATGGGAGCCAGGTTGCTAAGGGCAACAGCCTAGGATGTACTTCACGGGGAAAAAAAAAAATCAAATTTGGCAGCGGTTTGCGGTGGATCGGCGGGTCCACGAAGTTAGGCTGCACACTCAAGCGGCTTGAGGTGGATCGGCGGGTTCACGAAGTTTGCTGGATACTGCAGAGGTGTTGCTGGTGGATCAACGGGTCCACGAAGACTCTGGACCGAAGCTGAGTGGCCATAACAGGAGCAGCATATGTGGATGAGATACTGTTAAAGTACCTGGTGCAGATTGGCGAGCAGCGACTGCAGGAGACCGGCAACCAAGAGGTACAGCAGAAGGAGTGACAGCAGCAACAGGAGTCGCTGGCAGAGCGACTGGACCTGGTGACACCGGATAAGTTGGTGCAGTCCCTTCTGGGGCCAGTACTGTCCCGGGGTGTACAGGGAGCTGCCTGGCGCACTGAGGAACTGGGTAGGCTGGCACTTGAGAATTCCCTTGGGAAGCTACAGAATGTACCCCATCTAGACTGGGTTGCCCAAAATGGAGCAGAGCATCCCAAATCTGAAGTTTCAGTGCACCGATGGACAGTAGCCAAGGACAATGGTGTTCATGCTATGCGTGTCCGGTCTGCGGTACAGACTGCCCGGCTGATGAGAAGTCACGTCCGTGTTCTGTGGAAGTTGATGGCAAATGTGTGACTGGGCTGGTAGACTCGGTGAGCTTGGTGTCCCTGGTGAGGGCCACGCTCGATACCTACCCGATTTTTCGAAGGATGGAAGCTAGCTGCAGACATGTGTACACTGGAGTGTATCCACGGTCCCGAGTGGTCGTTGAGATGGATGGGGTGTTTGGATCCATTAATGTTGGGGTAGTGTCTGACTTACCGCATCCCATTATAATAGGCCAGGACTTTGATTTTTTTGAGGACTTGTGGGCGATGGCGGAAATGGCCAGTTGCTTGTGTAAAAGCCGGAAAGACTCAAAGGAAGCCCTACGACAGCAAGAGGCTGAAAGTGTTGCTAGTAGTATGATATTGTGTAAAAAGGGAAAAACAGTGCCTACTAGAGGTGACAGTCCTAAGTTAGCGGTGACCAAAGAAAGAGATGAACGTGCCCCCCCTTAGTGATATGACACAGTAACAAAAGATAGTGTGACCGTTAAAAACGGGAGAACTCCAGACACCTGGTTAAGTGGGGGCATGTTAGTCCAGAACACCAGGGGGAGTGACGATGACTCTAGTAAAGACACTGACTCTAGTAACCTGACGAGCGAACACAGTGAGGTACAGACAGTTGAGAAAGGTAAAATCTCCTCCCGATGCCGAAAATGTAATAAGCGCCGAGGGTTAGTGCAATGTATATTGTCTGAGTGGGCAGAGAAGGTTGAAGAAGGCACGTTGCCAGTAGCAACCACTAATGTAGAGTCAGACAGTGAAATCCTGAAAAAGAAAGAGGAGTCAGAAACTGAACTGACACACTGTAACGACAGAAATCAGAAAGGTGAAATCACAGAAAAGGAGCCAACTAAGGAAGTAGTAGTGGTGTACCCTATAATTTCCAAGCATGAAGCTGATGATCTGTCAAGTGAGAGTGTTATAGGAGATGAAATCCTGGAACGCACTATAGGAAAAGAAATTCTGGAAAGCACTACAAGCCAAGAAATCCTGGAGAGTGTTGGTGAAGGAAAAATCCACAATGGTCATGGTGAGCAGACCGGTGAACTATCTAGTGCTAGGGTGGATAACAGTGAATACAGCTCTAAAGCTTTAAGAGGAACAGAGTACTGTGCTGAAGGGTGTGACACTCTGGCAGAAGGTGATGCTGCAAAGTCTCAAGAGAAGGCTGAGGGTGACACTGCAGAGACCCAAGAGGAAGTTGGAGGTGATGCAGTGAAGTCCCAAGACTAGAGATGAGCCACCACCCTAGCGTTCGAGTTCAATTCGGTTCGTCGAACAGAGGCTCCGTTCGACGAACGTTCGACGAACCACTCGAACCCCATTGAAAACAATGGGAGGCAAACACAAACACATAAAAACACATTATGCATGTACACATACAGGTAATAAGCATTGCCATAACACTTACAGGTCCCTGCGACGTGTCCTGCAATCTGTCACCCACCGCTTTTCCTTCTGATAATTGCTGTGTCCTCTCGGTAACCAGCACTGATGATAGGACCTATCTCTACGGTACGCGGTGATCGTTCAAGCATCTCCGTGTGCCGGCGAAATGCTCTGGCACATGGTCGACTCCCCGTCGCTGCATGTGTGTGCTCTTTAAAGAGTCAGCCCACATGCAGGGACTAGCTGTCACAGCCGGTAAATAGCGGCACCGGGAATCATGTGATTGGACTGTCGCTATGGTAACCCACCTGTCAGCGGTGATGTCACCGCTTACAGCCCGCAGCCTCTGCTCACTCACTGAGTAATTAGACTGCACGGAGCAGCAGCGTCTTCCTCCCATGCAGTGCTGTCTGATGTATCAGAGCTGCATGGGTTGAAGGAGAAAGAAGACAGAAGACCAGGATTGTGGAGGGATGAGAGGGAGTAATAAACATGTTGTCTCTAAGTGTGTCTGTGTATTTATTTCTATTAAAGTATTTTTTCTCTGTGTGGTGTCTGTTTTTAACCCTTTATTTGAGATTCTTAATGGCTGGGTCAAACTTGCCTGACATTAAGAATCTATAGCTTAATACTAGCTAGTAAAACAAAGCTAGTATTAACTCATTATTACCCAGCAAGCCACCCGGCTCCAGGGCTGTTGGAAGAGATGGATACAGCGCCAGATGATGGCGCTTCTATAAAAACGCCATTTTCTGGGGCGGCTGCGGACTGCAATTCGCAGCAGAGGGGCCCAGAAACCTCGGGCTAACCTCTGCTGCGGATTCCAATCCCCAGCTGCCTAGTTGTACCTGGCTGGACACAAAAAGGGGGCGAAGTCCACGTCGTTTTTTTTTTTAATGATTTCATGAAATTCATGAAATAATAAAAAAAGGGCTTCCCTATATTTTTAGTTCCCAGCCGGGTACAAATAGGCAGCTGGTGGTAGGGGGCAGCTGTACCTGCCTGCTGTACCTGGCTAGCATACAAAAATATGGCAAAGCTCATGTCATTTTTTTTAGTTTTTTGGCAAAAAAAAATAAAAAATGCTTCCCTGGATTTTCCATTGCCAGTGAAGGTAACACCAAGCAGTGGGGGTTAGCAGCCAGTAGCTGCTTGGATTACTCTTGACTAGCAATACAAAAAATGCAGCGGGAGCCCATATATATTTTTTTTAATTATTTATTTAAATAACTAAAAAAAAAATGGGCTTCCCTGTATTTTGATTGCCTGACATCACAGTACTGTAAAAATAAATCATTAAAAAAAATGACGTAGCGCTCCGCGATATTTTTGATTCTCAGCGCATATAAAGCAGACTGCTACGGGTTGCCACCCCCATCTGCATGGAGTTACCTTGGCTGGCAATCAAAATACAGGGAAGCCCATTATTTTTTTTTATTTAAAAAATAGTTTAAAAAAAAAATGACGTGGGGTCGCCCCATTTTTGATAGCCAGCTAGGGTAAAGCAGACGGCTGTAGCCTGAAAACCACAGCTTGCAGCTTTACCGTGGTTGGTGATCCAATGTGGAGGTCACCCCAGGCTCTTTTTTTATAATTATTTGATAAATAATAATAATTACAAAAAAAAGTAGGGTCCCCCTAAATTGGATCACCAGCCAAGGTAAAGCGGACAGCTGTGGTCTGGTATTCTCAGGGTGGGAAGGTCCATAGTTCTTGGTCCTTCACAGCCTAAAAATAGCAGGCCGTAGGCACCCCAGAAGTGGCGCATGCACTAAATGCGCCAATCCTGGCGCTTCACCCCAGATCATTCCGTGCACTGGTGCAGTGGAAAACGGGGTAATAAATGGGGTTGATACTAGCTGTAAGGTCACCTGACATCAAGCCCAGCAGTTTGTGATGTCATGGCGTCTATCAGATGCCCGACATCACAAACTGTCAGTACTAACAAAAAAAATGTACAAAAAAAATGTATTTGAAAAACACTCCCCAAAACATTCCCTCTTTCACTAATTTATTGTAAGGAAAAAAAAAATAAGGGGGTACCACAATGACCTTGGACTGCCTAGAATATGGGGGGACACGCTCAGGGAACATATCCCCCATTTTCTAGGAGTGCAGACCCTCCATGTGAGGAGTGTGGGTGTAATGAATCTGCACCCACTCTCCCCGGGTCCACAACAGCAGAGTCCATGTCGTAACTGTTGCTACCAAAGCTGCAAAGCCCTGTTCATGAGGTAAGGGCATGCCTAATCAGGAGAAATATTCTACATTTCCAAATATTGGTATTTGCTGATATTATTGCTATTCCACCCACTATATATTGGGGATAGGATCTTGGAGATGGAATACTCCTTTAAGTTCAGTTATCCAGCTGAATGAATACAAACAACAGAGCTCACTATTTAGACATGGTTCCTTGTGGCGCATAATGGACTCTCATGTTTGGTAGTCATTCAGCAGGGCAACTATAAAATTAAATACCTCCTTTTGAAAATGTAGTATAGCTCTTCTGATCAACTATGTTCCTTACCTCATGAGCAGAGCATTGCAGTAGCTTACAGATGCATGGTTACCGCCATTCACTGTCTGAAGACAGGAAGCCGCTCTGTGCATGCAGCAGCGTCTATTGTGAAGGAGGAGGCCGCGGGGAATCAACGCTGCACAGGTACCGTGGGACACCGGGGAACACCGGTGGGGTTATAGGGAGTGACCTGGCAGGGCCTGGGGATGAATTTTCTGTTGCATGTGTCATGGCACATGCGACAGAAATCCTGCAGCCCACAGCTGGCAGCTTCACCTTGGCTGGTAATACAAAGCTGATATTTTAAACCTGATATTTTAAACACTGTTATTTTAAATTAAATAAATAATTAAAAAAAAAAACACGTGGGGGTCCCCTCAAAATTGGATCACCAGCCAAGATAAAACAGACAGCTGGGGTCTGATATTCTTAGACTAGGAAGGTCCATCATTATTGAACTCGCCTCAGCCTAAAAATAGCAGGCCGCAGCTGCCCCAGAAGTGGCGCATTCATTAGATGCGCCAATCCTGGTGCTTCGCTCCAGCTCATCCCGTTGCCCTGATGCGGTGGCAAACGGTTTAATATATGGGGTTAATAACAGATGTGTAATGTCACCTGGCATCAAGCCCTGGGGTTCGTGATGTCAGGCGTCTATCAGATACCCGACATCACCAACCCAGTCAGGAATAAAAAAAAATAGACGGCAAACATTATTATTTGAAAAAACACTTCCCAAAACATTCCCTCTTTCATCAATTTATTAGAAAGAAAAACAAATCCAGGTCTGGTGTAATCCAAGGGGGTCCCATGACGATCCATACCATAGTCAATGTCCCAGTCAATGAAGAACAGAATGTTCCATATTGGCTGGGAGAGCATTGCAGTGACTTGAGCTAACATCAATAGGTCAGCCCAGGTCACTGCAGGGCATGACAAGTGCTGCTGTCAGGAGGATAGCGAGGTACATTACCTGCGGTTAACGCTGCACTCCTGATAGCAGAGCTGTCACTCAGTTCAATGACCACCGCCTTCACAACCAAGTATCGCGGGTGCCTGTGACGTCACCGCTAGTCACATTCTTGGGTTGGCAGCGAGAGGAGATGTGACAAGCGGCGGCCATGGAGGACAGTGACAGCGCTGACGTCTGGAGGGCAGGACTTCATCACCACAGGTAAGGAACTTCACTAACCTCCTGACAACAGCGCTTGTCATCCCTGCAGCTCCTGGCACTGCAGTGTGGGCAGCTGCGGACACTGTACAGTGCAGGCAGCTGTGGACGCTGCTGAGCGGGAAGCCGCGAGGCTGGGGCTGGGGCTGGAGCGGGACACAGACTGCAGCGGCATCCAACGGAAGTCACACGGAAGTGCTTCTGTGTGGCTTTCGGGGATTCTTGCACAGATAGCCAGGGTAAACATCGGGTTACTAAGCAAAGCGTTTTGCTTGGATACCCGATATTTACCCTGGTTACCAGCTTACCGCAGGCTGCCAGCGATGGCTTCCTGCACACGTAGCTGTAAAAAGCCAAGCTTTTGGTGATCGAACTGTTCTCGAACGTAACTCGAACTGCCAAACTTTTAGCAAATCGTTCGAGTTCGCGAACGACTCAAACACCCCCGAAAATCACTCGAACAAGAAATTGGCGAACCTCGAACATCACTCATCTCTACCCAAGACACAGCTGGTGCTGTAGAAGTGAAAAGAGCCTCTGAGGAAAAGGTGAAGTCTGGGCCAGAGGTCTCATCAGGAGCTGAGAACTTGAATGACTCAGCTGGTAAGACCAAGATGGCAGACATGAAGATTGACTCAACTAAGAGTAAGCAACACAAAAGGTCTGAGGCTCAAGCTGAACCTGAGGAGGGAGTAACTCAAGGGCTGGAGCCTATGTTGAAGAATATGCATGGATGCAAGAGACCCCAGGAACTGTCTAGTATCCTTTAAAGTAAAGGAAGCAGACCAGTCTTCAAGTGCCTGATAGATGTGCCAGAAGACTTAAGAGAAGCCTGTGTCGGTGAGATGGTTCATGAGAGGTTTCAGAAAGCAGTAGGAGCCTGTAAAGTGTACTTTGCCCCAGAGACTAATCGGTTGGTGGTGTGCTCTGTAAGTGATATCACAAAGAAGCGAGTGGCCATCCTGAGTGACATGCACTTACGATGTCTTCATACAAAGTAGCTCAGCACTGCAAATAAGGAAGCAGACACCAGACACTTGGAGCGTATAAAGCATCTAGCCGCAGCGTTTCAAGAAATAGTGGTGGTGAAGAAACCGTTAATTGGGCTTACAATAAGAGCGCTAAGAAGTAATATTGAGCAGAGCAAGCCAGGAAGGTTCCAGGTGTTACAGGTGTTCAATTGGAAGAAGACAGTGGAACATTTCGTATCTATGGAAAAACTGCAGAAGCGATTAAGACAGCTCGAAGGCTGTTTGGAGTTTGTGGAAGAAGTCACACAAGTGCCTAGAGAACTTGTCAAGAAGCTGATTGGAAGAAATTGAAATGCCATTTAAGAGATGGTTGATAAATCTGGTGTCACAAGAGTGAGAATTGATGTACACAATGAAACCCACATATCCTGTGATGTCAGAATGGTTCCATTTATAATTGTGGGAAACCAGGACTGTATTGAAAACGTACGAGTTCTCTTGGAATACCGCCTGGGGTACCTTGAAGAACTGAGACAGTTGAATCTGGAAAGACAGAAGATTGCCGAGCAACTTTGTCAAGTTGGCATGAGGCGGCGACAACCTACAGGCCGGGGCCCAGAAAAGTATGGTCCAGCTGGTGAATGTGTTGCCCCGAATGACAGAGGAAACAGGTCCTTTAGTGAAAGGAGCCAAGGTCATAGAGGACCTAGGTGTTCATCAGGCTTTAGCGCAGACTCTGAAGGGTCCAAGTCCTTAGAGACAAAATACAACGGACGGAATGAAAGGAGTGACGTGTCTTTAGCCACAGAAGTTGATGAGAGAGTGCAAAATCAGAGAGACAGACGAAGATGCCCTAGAAGAAGAGCCCAAAATAGATCTGCAAAAATACAATGTGGAGGGTCTAGTTATGGCGAATCTTCTGTTGGCTCAGTGCTGAGATACCTCGATAGTAACACCTCTAGTGGACAGGATAGCTCAGAGTCAGACCGGATGGTAGTATCGGCTAAAAGAGTCTCCCTACCACACTGTGACCATTGGAGGCAGTCATGGAGAGATAGGTCTGACCAGGGGGCGTAACCGAGAAGAGAGTTCACTGAGAAGGGTCTGGTTACAGGGACGGACTGTATATTCAGAACTGAAGCCCAAGACTGGAAAGGGGCAAGGGGCACACACAACAGTTTCAATTGGCGGGGGTGGAGTAGGTCTACCAAAGTTATGACCCAAAACGTGAGATGACGAAGTTTGAAGGTGCATTGTTCCCTAAACAGTTGGGGACGGTGCCGGACAGTGTCTCAGAAGCGAATGCTCATAGTCGACTGAGAAGGCCCTTTTGACTGGTAGGGCATGGTAGCTTGGATGCCCTGTCTCGGGGCCCCTGTTCGTTGACAAGTGTTCAACTCTACAAGTGTGAACAGGGGGGGGTATGTGATGTAGCGACCGGCAATGTTGTGAATGGCTGGTATGTGCCGAAGAGATGGAGGGCCTCTGCGATCTGAACCTGTAATGTTTCTCTGGGACTTGTAGTTCCATGAGGATTACAGTATGTATTCAGGGCTGGGTTCATGAGATGGTCAGAGATGATGGGCGGGACTGACCATCCACATGCCTCCCATACATGGGTGTGTCTAATGGGTTTTAATCGGGCTGTGAGTAGGTGGGATGCATCTTGCTGAAAGTACATGGTCAGGAGATCATGTGCATACTGAGACAGCAAAGGGCTGTGAGAGTCCAGAGAGTTGCAGAGTCTACTGGGGCTCTGGCCTGACAGCAGGTGCCGTCGAACGGAGCTGGTCCGAGGACCTGGTTAGTGAGCCCAGTGAGAGAGTCTCCCTGGAGGTCAAGCCTACATAGAAACCTGCAAACCGACTGACAGGTAACCCTGCAAAAATGGGATGTGGACTGGCTGATACCAGAGAATAAACTAAATGGACACTCGGCGGTTGAAACCGAAAGTGAGACATTGTTGTCCTGCAGGGAGAGTGGCTGTGGCCCGTTATATAGCATGGTTTATGAGGATCTGAATAAATCACCTAGATTGTTTAAGTGGCAAAGTGTTCCTGTGTGCCTCAATCCCGCTACCTGACGTATGGTTCCCCACACGCTCGGGGCCCACGTCGTCACACTGTCTATAATTTATGCATTTGGTGTTTGTGCTTTACGAGTATTAGTTAATTTGTGACTCAGGCAGCTTGATTTTGAGTTTAACAATAGAGGAGGACTTAATTATTGTCTCATTTATTTGACCTCTGACAGATTTTTGGCATGACTCCCTTCTACAATTATTTATGGTGATGGAGGTCAATCTTTGGCAATTTTTTTTTTACGGTAAGGTAGGGAAGAGTTGACGAGGAGCGGGGGGCACCCAAAACATTATGGTGTAACTCCGCTGGTAGGTAGGTGACAGTGAGGGCTAATTGTAAGATATAGCGCCTGTTATAACCATCATAATCCTGAAAGTATCAGTGAATACTGTCACCCCTTTCACCACTACCCCTTCTCCTGTACCTTATTTCTTGTTTTTTGCACCACACCTTGACTTGACAGCGGTCTGGTAGGACTATATTGATGGTTCTAGGGTATACCATTTTAATTAGTATTAAATAAAGTATTTTTTTTAGGGGATTTTCTTCTTTGGTCTTTATACTTAATTCCTCTTTTTGATTATTTGCTTTGATTTTTTGATAAATGAGAGAGAAGATTAGGTGTTCTAAACCTTAAAAATAATGGAGCAACATAATTTTCAAATTTAAATCGCTGACAATTCCTTTCATGTACAATTTGTAATCATGGTAGCCAAAAAGATGAGTGAATGTGCCCAAATTTGTTTTCTGCAGATTCACTTAAATTTGACTCTGAATTATTTTAATGTAAATGAAATTTCCATGTGCAGTAAAATGTGCCAGATTTCTTTTAAACAGCCACTTATTGAGTCTTTGCCTTGGAATTCCAAGTCATAATAATCAGAAGGGACAGAAAGGGGTAATAAAAAAAAAAAATCACACTCGTCTCAATCTTCCGCTTTTCCAGCCATTGTAACCCTGTATTGGTTCTCTCTGTCCTACCTAAGGCAGCCTCTCTGGCTCAAGTCTTTTCTTCATTGTTCATTGGGGGTTAAAGCGACGGCTAGGTCTTAGCACACATTTCACACATTATGTGGGGAGGCGCACTTTATAATGTCATAGTGTGCATTGAAGCTTGATTAGAACTAGATACACTATTCATGGGTAAAGAGGAGACCAAAGGTTATGCCTTAAGGAGCAATTAGATGACCAGTGGGGAGCTGTCAAGGCAGGCGAGAGGTTAATATAATATTTAATTTTTAAGAACCACTTCCTGGACCATATAAATTCAGAAAAATTGTAACCAGCTTACAGCCATTTGTTGCATTCACATACAGTAAATTTAACTTCCCCGAAAATCTGGATCATTAGAATCCACAAATGTTTGGAAATTTTATCTTTAGTATTACATTTTCTATGTTAAATTAGTTGCTTCTTTTAGAAAAAAAGTACTTACAAAGTCTTATTTAGAAATTCTGAGCTAATAGTGCAGTGGTCTTAAACCAATAGCTTGTGGGAATGATGCATCTAATGAGGCTGCATTCTGCACCCTGGTCACACTAGAGCTCCCAAGTGCATAACAATTGGTGTCTTGACGAGTCTATGGAGTGAGGTCCTCGGACACACATTTACTTGAAATATATTTCAAGCCTCTGGCCAATCAGAGGCCAGCAGCTGGCATAGGCATGCCTGGGCATAATTACAGGACAAGGTCCAGGGTGGGCAACATTATTACAAGCTAGCAACAGGATGGGATCATTATTAGGGATGATCGAATACCTCAAATATTTGGCTTCGCAAATATTTGCCAAATAGGTCGCTGCTCTTCGACTATTTGCGAATATTCGATGCGCAATGTAAGCCTATGGGAAACCTGAATAACAACTATTCAGAACTACTCGGGCTTCCCATAGACTTACATTGCGCATTGAATATTCGCATAGCGGCGACCTATTCGTCGGATATTCGCAAAGCCGAATATTTGAGGTATTCAATAATAATAATAATAATTTATTCATTTATATAGCGCTATTAATTCCACAGCGCTTTACATACATCAGCATCGATCATCCCTAGTCATTGTTACAAGAATGGGGCCAGTATAGGGGAACATTGCTACAGGATAAGAAACATTGTTACAGGACAGGGGGCATTATTTCAGGATGGGCACATAATTACAGAATGCGAGACTGGATGTGGGACATTATTATGGGATGAGGGACATTATTACAGTAGGGGGCCAGGATAGTGGACATTTTTACAGGATATGGCTAGGATAGTTGAACATTTTACAGGATGAGAACAAGATGGTTACCAGGATGGGGACAATATTACAGTATGGAGAACATACATTATTAGTTTATAAGGGCAAGCGGGAATTTGGACTATCTCTATTGCTGTGAACTACAGACAACAAACCACAAATTTGGTATATACAATTCATTGCTGTTATTTCTTTTTGTCTTTTAGGTTCCAAGATCCAGCAGTGGACATCATTCAAGGATATTGGTTTGACGGTGAAATCTAACAATTTCAAAGTGTCATGTCCCATGATATGGGAATTATATAGCATAGTATTATAATTGTATGATTGCTGTGATACTGCTATACAATTAGCTTTCCATTTGAATTTCATCCTGTTTGTCTACTTGTAGTCTGGCTTTGATTTAGGTAATCCCTTTCTCCTTCTTTTTTAGTTAGTGCTGAGTCAGTCATCATTATCTTATCTCTGGATAAAAAACATCTTTTCTATACATAAAGCACCATCTGCTAACATTCAGGTGGGTGGCAGGGTGTCGGAAACTTTTCCTTTGGGGAGGGGAACCAGACAGGGATGTCCCCTATCCCCTCTCCTGTTCACTCTGGCCATGGAACCGTTGGCGGTGCGCATTCGGGCGGACCCAATTTACCGAGGAGTGAGGCACCATAAGGGAGATGAACGCTTGTCTCTGTATGCAGACGACTTGTTATTGTTTGCATCTGATCCGGATTCCTCCATTCCTAGAGCCGTGGAACTAATTGACCAATTCGGGGAGTTCTCAGGTCTGTCAATAAACTGGTCAAAGTCGTACCTCCTCTTTCTGTCTCGGGACAGAGAGGAAATGGCGAACACCCACATATGTAGGGTTCCAGTAGTAGATCATTTTAAATACCTTGGGATTATACTGGCAAGAAGCCCTTCGGAGATGATAGCAAGAAATATTGCCCACCTGTTATCACACCACGTGGAGAAATTTAATAGATGGAGCCAGCTCCCGCTCTCAGTGGCGGGAAGGATTAACCTCCTTAAAATGATAGTGCAACCAAAGTGTCTTTATATTACCCAGCATGTATTTGTGCAGATCCCCCACTCTTTCTTTTGGACCCTGGAATCCTTAATGATCAGTTTTGTCTGGGGTGCCTCCAGATCGAAAGTCCAATTGGCCAAATTACAGAGACCCAAAGACATGGGGGGTATGGCCCTTCCTGATCTTTATATATATTACCTGGCCGGACAATTAAAATATCTGGGTCAATGGACACTTCCTGGGGTAAGGGGTTCTCCGGAGGGACTCTTGGCAGAGTTCACGGGTGTGGATCTCCTATGGCCACTATTGACAGATCACAAGAGAGCCCCTGAGGGCCATGTCCTCCCGAAACGCAAACTAGGGGCCAGGATCTGGAAAGAGGCTAAAGCCATATTCGGATTTCATGATATACCAACTGAGACCCCCTTATGGGATAACCTGGTCCTTCCACACTTTTGTGGATTGCCGGGGTTTGGTGAATGGATGAATCGCGGAATAGTCTCCCTGGGTTCAATTGTCCATGATGGTGAACTCTGCCCTTTCGCGCAACTGCGTACGGAATTCGATCTGCCGGAATCTCATGGGTTTCAGTATCTCCAGATCAGGCACGCCTTTCAGCTCAGTTCTTTGATCGTGGGGCTAGATTCTCTTCCTTCCCAGTCATTGGAATTATCAAATCACAAGGCCCTGGCGGTCTTATTTCCAAACTATACTCCTCCCTCATTCGGGCCAAAGCCATGAACAGTCCTCTTTCTGTCCGGGAGAGGTAGAGTGCCAGGATTTCTGAAATTGATGATGTAGTGTGGGATGACATTGTCGAATCCCACACTATGGTCTCTCCCGCAATTAATAATAGACTGATCCAATTATATATAATACACCAGAGTTATATCACTCCCCAGAAACTGAAAAAGATGAAAAAGATGAAAAAGATGAATAATTTGGTGGGGGTGGGTTGTCCGAGATGCGGGAGAGACGGTGCTGATTTCTGGCACATGATATGGGATTGCCGGGTCATTCTCTCCTATTGGGGTGAGGTTGTAGTGACTCTTTCCACCATACTTCAAAAAGCGGTTGCTATGAGCCCAATCCTGTGTTTATTCGGGGTGGTAGATGTACACTCCTGGTCCCAAGATGAGAATCTATTAATAAAAAAGGTCCTGTTTTTGGCCCGGAAGGGCATTATACTAAATTGGATGAGCACTCATCCCCCAAATATAGCCTCTTGGATTGCATTGGTAAATGCTATAATTCCGTTAGAACAATTTGTATATAAGACGAGAGGTTCTTTACATAAATTTGACAAAATATGGGGTAGATGGTTGGGTTCGCCCTTGACCGGAGGATCACCCGGTTCCCTGACCGATAACCTACAGTCATTACTATCGCAGTAATACTCGATATTGCTCCAGTGATGGGAGAGGAGAAATATGTAATTCATGAAACTCCGTATCAGTAACGTGACGTGGTCCCTGACACTTGGGTTGTACATTCCTTGTCAATATGGGCTTTTTGACCCAGGTTGGATATGGCTCACGAGCTGACACCTTTGAAATATTTACTGTACTAATGCCATGCTGAAAACAATAGATGTTGACCTGATTGTTGATGCTTTATTAATCTGGCTATTAACCAATTTACACATATTTTTACTGTACAAATTGCTGAATTATCTTTTTTTGTAATGATTTACTTAACCTTCAATAAAACGAGTTTAAAAAAAAACAAAACAAAAACATCTTTTCACCTGAAGTTAGGGTACCGTCACACTTTAGAGACGCTCCAGCGATCCCACCAGTAATCTGACCTGGTCAGGATCGCTGGTGCGTCGGTACATGGTCGCTGGTGAGCTGTCAATCAGGCAGATCTCACCAGCGACCAGTGACCAGCCACCAGCCACCAGCAACTCATGGAAGCGAAGCTGTGCTTGGTAACTATGGTAAATATCGGGTAACCAAGCGCTTGGTTACCCGATATTTGCCTTGGTTACCAGCGCACACCGCTTAGCGCTGGCTCCCTGCACTTATAGCCAGAGTACACATTGGGTTAATAAGCAAACCGCTTTGCTTATTTACCCGATGTGTACTCCGGCTACGTGTGCAGGGAGCAGGGAGCCGGCACTGGCAGCCTGAGAGCGGTGGACGCTAGTAACCAAGGTAAATATCGGGTAACCAAGCAAAGCACTTCATTTGGTTACCCGATATTTACCTTGGTTACAGCTTACCGCAGGCTGCCAGAAGCCAGCTCCCTGCACATTCAGATTGTTGCTCTCTCGCTGTCAAACACAGCGATGTGTGCTTCACAGCGGAAGAGCAATGTCCAAAAAATGAACCAGCACTGTGTGTAACGAGCAGCGATTTCACAGCAGGGGCCAGGTCACTGCTTAGTGTCACACATAGCGAGATCACTAATGAGGTCACTGCTGCGTCACAAAAACCGTGACTCAGCAGCGATCTCGCTATGTGAGAAGTACCCCTTACTGTTGTGCATAATACAAAAGTTTCAGCCTGAGAATAATGTTCTCTTGAAATCTTCATACAGTCCTCTGCAGCTGAGATGACACTCCAATTCCTACAAAATAATGTGTTGTTATAAATCCAACTGTAAATGTAAAATAAATAAAGTTTTATTGAAAAGCACAACAAGACAAATAACATGAAAAATATAAATAGAATAATAAAATCAAAAGTCAGGGCTGAAGCATGAAACAAGTGATCAAGTCTAAGCAAATCATGTATCATGTATATATCACATCATTAGGGGCAGCATAAATAGGAATAAATGTATAATGCACAAATTGACAATAATAGTAATCATAAAAGTCATTCAATCCGGAGAACCCAGAAGAAATTGAAGGTCATGCTGCAGAGACACAAGAGAAGGCAAAATATGATGCTGCAGAGATGGAAGAAAAAGCTGATCCTGACACTGCAGAGACCCAGAGGAAGTTGAAGGTAATGAAATGGAGACCCAAGAGACAGTTGAACTGCGGAAGTGGGGAGAACCACTGAGGTAGTGAAATCGGGACCAGAGGTCTCATCAGCAGCTGAGAGCTCAACTGAACCTGTGGATAAGGCCAAGACTAAAGACATACAGGATGACTCAGCTCAGAAGTGTGAGAAATCAGAGGTCAAAGTTAAGGAGAAAACTAAAGGCTCTAAAGCTGCAGTTAAACCTGATGATAATGCAATTCAAGAGGGGAAGCCTTTTGTAAGAAAATAAGAGGAAGATTGGTGTGGAAACCCAAGAAACAGTCCGATACTTGTGAAGGTAAAGAAAATCATCCAGTCTTTAAGTGTATGGTGGGTGTGCCGGAAGACTTGATATCAGACTATGCCAGGGAGATAGTGCATACGAATTCAACAACGCTGTGCAATATCAAAGTATATATTTTGTGTGCTATGATTAGATCAAGCTCTTTATCAGATATGAAATAAATAACCATATTCATAAATTAATATGTAGGAAGGAATTATTTTATTCTAGATTGAATTAAAAATAATGTACCCTTTGTACAAATTCAGAAACTGCCATCTTTACAGATGCCGGATTGCTATGTTGATACTATCGTGTAACTAGCTATTGCCCAGTGGGCACCCAATTTAAATTTAATTGTGAATGTCCAATTTGTTAAAGTTGAAGAAACGGCAAGGGTAGCTAAGCTATTATTGTACTGCAACCCCCCCCCCCCCTCATTATGTAGGAAATTATTAGATTTGCTTAGTCTCTCAATACAAATTTGCAATTGTCATTAAATAAAAAAAGTTATCAATCCTAAGGCTGAAGTAACTTAGTGCACTAGCTGTCAAATCTAGCATTAATATACTGTATGCATTACAATGCACTTCACAATGCTCAAAGTCTTTACCACTTCTATTTTAAAGCTCTCAAAGACGGATCTATTTATGGTTAGTTCTATTTGTATTCTAGGCTATTGTAATGCTAAACTAATATTTGCATCATAACTTACATAAAACAACAATTGCAGCCTGCCACGTGATACGCTCCTATGATATATCCTTCCTATGATTTGCAGAGTGTGCTCCCATCTTGCTGACACAGTATATGACACAAGATTGTAGTAGTAATGATTTTTTTAGAACCATGAAGAATAACTCTAATGATATGAATAGTGCTGAGTTCGGAGGTTCAGTAAATTAATAAATGGTGGTTGCTTTAAATTATTCCGAATAAGAAATCTGGCTTCTATCTTTTGTGATGCAACATGTATACATTAGTAACAGTACAAACAATGCCTTGAAGGTTACAATGAGGAGTAAATGAGTAGTATATTTCAAAGTAAATGAAATAAAATATGTCCAACAATAGGAAAAAAAATTGATTGAGCAAAACATTAAACCTCCTGACTAATAAAATGTAAGTTTGACTCTTTGAATTGTGGCCTCTGCAAGAGCTATATGTGTCTTGTGGTACCTGGGACCAAGACATTAGAAGCAGGCTGCTTAGGTGTTCTAAGTTGCATTTTGGGGCAGCTATGAATTGGATCTGTTTTTAAAGCACATTTTCCAGATAATTCATTGGTTTGAGATCCCTGCAATTTGGAGGTCAAATCAAAACTCTTAAGGCCGCTTTACACGCAACGACATCGCTAACGAGATATCGTTGGGGTCATGGAATTCGTGACCCACATCCGGCCTTGTTAGCGACGTCGTTGCATGGGACACCTACGAGCGACCGCTAAGAATCACAAATACTCACCAAATCATTGATAGTTGACACGTCATTCATTTTCCAATTACGTTGCTCTTTTGGGACGCAGGTTGTTTGTCGTTCCTACGTGTGACACGACGAACAACAGCGTTCCTGCATCCTCCGGCATTAAGGTGGGAGTGACGTGAATGCGGCTGCTCTCCGCCCTTCTGCTTCTATTGGTGGCCCGCTGATTGACGTCGCTGTGACGCCGCACGAACCGCCCCCTTAAAAAAGAGGCTGTTTGTCACCCACAGCGACGTCGCTAGGAAGGTAAGTATGTGTGACGTTTCCTAGCGATATTGTTCGCCACGGGCAGCGATTTGCCCGTGACGCACAAACGACGGGGGTGGGTGCAATCACTAGCGACATCTCTAGCGATGTTGCAGCGTGTAAAGCGGCCTTTAGGCTCTGATTCATAAAGACTGATATTTTTGTACCTGTCTCAATAAGGGGCATTCAAGAAAATGATGAGCCAAATTCATTGAGAGATGCACGTCACTTAATTATTTTGGTGCATCTTATCACTGTAGTGCACCTCCGTGCATCTCACCAGAATTGTTACTCCAGTCAAGGACTGAAGTAACATTTATAGCATAAGAAACATTTCAGGAATTTGATGGGCAATTGTACAAATGCTCTGTTCTGTCCTGGCTCCTTCCTAGCTCTGAAATTGGCACAAAAATGCCAAAATCACAAAATCTTTGCACAACTTCTGCACACAACATTGTCGGTTATAAATGATTTAGAGACAAAATATAGAAATGGTGAAGAAAGTTTGAACTAGATGGACCTAGGTTTTTTTTAACCCATGTAACTATGTCATTATGTAACTTTGCATTGTGAAAATGTTAGCGACTTTTTAATTTTTTTTTCCAGCAGTTTTCTGGTGTAAACACTTAGATGAAGCTGGGCCATAATTCCTTGTTGAGTTATTCACAATTCAGTGAGATGGTATACAGCATGTTAAAACAACATCCACATAAGTGCCGGAAAGCGTCTGCAAAGAGTTTGTATACTCTAATTGTGTGGGTTTCCTCTCACATTCCAAAGATGAACTGATAGGAAATTTACATTGGGAACCCCTGTAATGCTCACAGCTGGTGTAGGGACAGCAAGTGGGGTTAGTGGACCTACTGATCAAAGGGAGACCAGGGCTTAACCTTTAGTTGGAGGGGTTTAACTAAACACCTACCATGAGGCGGATACCAGGTACCACTTCCAGGGCAGTGACCGTGACTGTGGAAGCTGACCCCCAGGACGGGAGATGGACTCAGGTACGGGCACAGGTGCAGTCAGGTACAGGTGGGATGGCTTAGGCAGACATGCAAGCAGGTACGGACAGATATGGTGGGCACAGCAGGGACGGATAGGTATGAATGGCAGGTGCAGTTGACGGACACAGCAATAATGGGACAAGAGCTCGGGACCTGAACTCTAGCTAGCAAACTGAAGCCAAACTAACTAAGGGAATTGCATAGACACCTCCCACCTAATGGGAGGGTGCTTAAAATACATGTTACGATTCTGCATACGATATCGTATGCGATCGTAACCGCCCCCATCGTATGTGCGGCATGTTCAATTTTGTTGAATGTGCCACACAAACGATTAACCCCCGTCACACGTACTTACCCGTCCATATGACCTCGATGTGGGCGGCGAACGTCCACTTCCTGGAGTGGGAGGGACGTTTGGCGTCACATCGACGTCACGAGGCAGACGGCCAATAGAAGTGGAGGGGCGGATATGAGTGGGACGTAAACATCCCGCCCACCTCCTTCCTTCCGCATTGTGGGCTGGGAGCCGCAGGACGTAGGTAAGATCTGTTCATCGTTCCCGGGGTGTCACACACTACATTGTATGCTACCCGGGTACGATGAACAACCTGACGTTCAATTCATGAGGAATGAAAAACGTGCGTGCGATGAACGTTTTACCGTTCATTCGCAATCACATGTAGCTGTTACACACTACAATGTACCTTACAATGCCGGATGTGCGTCACTTACGACGTGACCCCGCCGACACATTGTAAGATATATTGTAGTGTGTAAAGCGGGCTTAAGTCACAATTCCTGCAGGGATGCTGCTACTATAGCCCCAATTGGGACAGTGATGATGATGTCTGTAAATTGCTGCAAAATATGATGGCGTTCTATAAGCAAAATAAAAATAATAATAATTCCGTTACCCCATTTTTTCCAGTAGAACAACACCTAGACCTCAGAGACCTACACTAAATAACCTCCAAATAAGCTCTTCATAAGGTAATACACAGAAGTCACAGCAAAAATTATGGCTTTATAAAGGGTTTAAACATACATAGAACCCTTAACTTAATTCAGAGCAGAGTATATGCTTACTTATCCTTCACGTTCAACTAAGGGTACATTCCCACTATCAGGATTCGCAGCTTTTTGGACACAGCATGTTTTTGCTGCTTCCAAAATGCTGTGTGGTATACAAGCATGGTGGATGGTATTTATTGAAATGCCATGCTCACTGTGCTTCTTTTTCCTGAACTGCAAACTGACAATGCGGTGTTGCTTCCCGAGTATGTCAATTTATGTTTGTGGAAATGCTAGTGTTCTCAGAAGGGAAAACACAGCTAAAGTCCACAGCACCCCGAATCCTGATCGTGGGCATTGACAGCTGCATTTTGCAGGGAACACTTGCATCTCCACAAAAGGGAAGACACTGTGTCTAGAACGCAGTGTGTCCAGATTGTCGGAAAGCCTAATACTTCAACAATAATGTTATGGTAATGTTATGCTTTCTTCAGTTACAATGTGAAACAAGGTTAAGTTTGGGTACCCTATGATCAGGACAGCCAGTGCTGAGGACTGTGAGCAACTGGGAATTGGGAAAAAAATATAATTGGAAATTGTATAGCAATAACTCATGCAATGAGTTTTTTGTTTGTTGATGTTGGTGCTCAACTTTGAATTTCATCTTTTCCCGATTTTAAAAACTGATTTTGATACACACTAGATTTTTTCAATCTAAAATATATATTTGAAATTTTAACCCCTTCATGACCGCGGGCAGTAAAATTACGTCCTATTTTAACGTGACTTAACGACCAGGGACGTAATTTTACTGCCTAAACTTCATTTGATTGCCGTGACCATAGCAACGGCTTTCAAATGATGTCCCCTGCTGTTTTTTACAGCAGGGGACCTTTGCTTGACCCCAGGGGGGGTGGCATCGCCACCCTCCATCGACGATCGTTGTGATTGGCTGTTCAAATCTGGACCGCCAACCACAACATTCGCACTGATTTCGGCAAAAATAATGCCCGAATTAGTGCGATACTATGAGATCCTGCTATGATCTATTGTAGCAGCTACAGCAGATCATAGGTGGATCTCAAACATGCCGCCCCCAGCCCCTGCAGCACTGATTGGAGCGATCGTGCTATGACGCGCAATCGCTCCAATCAGTGTGCAGTGGGGCGGTCTGATCTGCAGGTGGCCGCCCTCCCCAGGCCTGTGCTGGTCTGGGGAGCCTCCCCCAGCATGTCTGCAGCGTGGAGTGGCTCGTACTTGTGGTACCACGCCACCACTGCCGCCGCTAATGTCACCGTCTTCTTGCCTGCTCCACGTGAGTATTGCACTCTTCTTCCAGCCCGTGCGCGCTCCCGTTATGGCCCCTGCACGCTCCCGTTATGGCCCCTGCGCGCTCCCGTTATGGCCCCTGCCCGTGCCCCCCCACACCCCGATCTGCCCCCCGACATCCCGATCTGCTCCCCCTGCAATCTGCCTGCCTCCTCTGTCATCTCTATTCTGCTTCCTTCCTTCCTTCCTTCTTTCCTTGCTTCTCCGGTATCCCCCTCTGCTCTCCCTCTCCCCCTCTGCTCTCCTGCCCCCCTCTGCTCTCCCCCTCCCCTCTCCCCTTGACGTCCTCTTACCTGCCTTCACCGGGTCGTCCGATTTCTTCACTGGCCCGATCACATCTGCCTCCATCTCTGGGTCCTTCTTCCTGGGTCTTCTGCTGATCTGTCCAACGTCCTGCCTGCGGCTCCTGTACAGATGTCTATCTCGCTTGCCTTCTGTACCTCCTGCTACTCCTCTGGGTACTGTGAGTATAACTTTTTTTTTTTTCCCTGTATCCTGTCCATTTTTACACCTCATCTGTCCGTGCGTCCCGCTGAGCACTGATCACGGATGCAGGTAACGGATCTGCATCCGTGGTCAATTTTTGGCGTGACTTTTTTTTTTCCGTATCCCCAACGCATTTTGTATCGCATCTATCCATGCGTCCCGCCAATTGCTGATCAGGGATGCAGATAACGTATCTGCATCCCTGCTCAATTTTTGGCGTGACTTTTTTTCCGTATCCCTGACACTTTTTGTATCGCATCTGTCCGTGCGTCCCGCTGAGCGCTGATCAGGGATGCACATAACGTATCTGCATCCCTGCTCAATTTTTGGCGTGACTTTTTTTCCGTATCCCCGACGCTTTTTGTATCTCATCTGTCCGTGCGTCCCGCCGAGCGCTGATGAGGGATGCAGATAACGGATCTGCATCCCTGCTCAATTTTTGGTGTGACTTTTTTTCGTATCCCCGACGCTTTTTGTATCGTATCCGTCCGTGCGTCCCGCCAAGCGCTGATCAGGGATGCAGATAACGGATCTGCATCCCTGTTCAATTTTTGGCGTGACTCTTTTCCGTATCCCTGACACTTTTTGTATCGCATCTGTCCGTGCGTCCCGCCAAGCGCTGATCAGGGATGCAGATAGCGGATCTGCATCCCTGCTCAATTTTTGGCATGACTTTTTTCCGTATCCGCAACGCTTTTTGTATCGCATCTGTCCGTGCGTCTCGCCGAGCGCTGATCAGGGATGCAGATAGCGGATCTGCATCCCTGCTCAATTTTTGGCGTGACTTTTTTCCGTATCTGCGACGCTTTTTGTATCGCATCCGTCCGTGCGTCCCGCCGAGCGCTGATCAGGGATGCACATAACGGATCTGCATCCCTGCTCAATTTTTGGCGTGACTTTTTTTCGTATCCCCGACGCTTTTTGTATCGTATCCGTCCGTGCGTCCCGCCAAGCGCTGATCAGGGATGCAGATAACGGATCTGCATCCCTGTTCAATTTTTGGCGTGACTCTTTTCCGTATCCCCGACGCTTTTTGTATCGCATCCATCCGTGCGTCTCGCCGAGCACTGATCAGGGATGCAGATAGCGGATCTGCATCCCTGCTCAATTTTTGGCGTGACTTTTTTCCGTATCCGCAACGCTTTTTGTATCGCATCTGTCTGGGCGTCTCGCCAAGCGCTGATCAGGGATGCACATAACAAATCTGCATCCCTGCTCAATTTTTGGCATGACTTTTTCTTTTTTTCCGTATCACTGACGCTTTTTGTATCTCATCCGAATGTGCGTCCTGCAGCAGTCGATCAGTGCACTGCGTCTGTGCATTTGAAAAGTCAAATGGCGTTCCTTCTCTTCTGAGCCCCACCATACGCCCAAACAATTTATTTCCACCACATATGAGGTATCGTCGTACTCAGGAAAAAATGCACTATAAATTTCATGGTGCATTTTTTACTGATACCCTTGTGAAAAAAAAGCTACCTAGTTGAAGCAACAGTTTACTGTTAACAATTTTATTTTTTTCTTTTCACGGCTCAACGTTATAAACTTCTGTGAAGCCCCCAGGTGTTCAAAGTGCTCACCAAACATCTAGAAAAATTATTTGAGGGCTCTAGTTTCCAAAATGCGGTCACTTTTGGGGGAGCTCCATTGTTTAGGTACCTCATGGGGTTTTCAAACCCGACATGGCGTCCGCTAATGATTGCAGCTTATTTTGCACTCAAAAATTCAAATAGCGCTCTTTGCCTTCTGAGTCCTCCCGTGTGCCCAAACATTTGATTTCCACCACATATGAGGCATCTGCGTACTCAGGAGAAAATGCACAATACATTTTATGGTGCATTTTTTACTGATACCCTTGTGAAAAAAAAAGCTACCTAGTTGAAGCAACAGTTTTGTGGTAAAAATTTTTTTTTTTCTTTTCACGGCTCAACGTTGTAAACTTCTGTGAAGCCCCCAGAGGTTCAAAGTGCTCACCAAACATATAGAAAAATTATTTGAGGGCTCTAGTTTCCAAAATGGGGTCACTTTTGGGGTAGCTCCATTGTTTAGGCACCTCAGGGGGTCTTCAAACCCGACATGGCGTCCGCTAATGAGTGCAGCTTATTTTGCACTCAAAAATTCAAATAGCGCTCTTTGCCTTCTGAGTCCTCCCGTGTGCCCAAACATTTGATTTCCACCACATATGAGGTATCTGCGTACTCAGGAGAAAATGCACAATACAATTTATGGTGCATTTTTTACTGATACCCTTGTGAAAAAAAAGCTACCTAGTTGAAGCAACAGTTTTGTGGTAAAAAAAAAAATTTTTCTTTTCACGGCTCAACGTTATAAACTTCTGTGAAGCCCCAGGGGTTCAAAGTGCTCATCAAACATCTAGAAAAATTATTTGAGGGCTCTAGTTTCCAAAATGGGGTCACTTGTGGGGGAGCTCCATTGTTTAGGCACCTCAGGGGGTCTTCAAACCCGACATGGCGTCTGCTAATGAGTGCAGCTAATTTTGTGTTCAAAAATTCAAATGGCGCTCCTTCACTTTCAAACTCTGCCGTACGCCCAAACAATTGATTTTTACCACATATGGGGTATCAGCGTACTCAGGATAAAATGCACAATAAATTGTATGGTGCACTCTCTCTTTTCTTCTTTGTGAAAATTTAAAATTTTATAGCTAAAGTAACATTTTTGTGTTAAAAAGTTAAATTTTCATTTTTTCCTTCCACATTGCTTTGGTTGCTGTGAAGCACCTAAAGGGTTAATAAACTTTTTGGATGTGGTTTTGAGCAGAGTGAGGGGTGCAGATTTTAGAATGGGGTCACTTTTGGGTATTTTCTGTCACCTCGGCCTCTTAAAGTCACCTCAAATGTGATGTGGTCCCTAAAAAAAATTTGTTTGTAAATTTTGTTGGAAAAATGAGAAATTGCTGATGAACTTTGACCCCTTCTAACTTTCTAACGGAAAAAAAATTTGTTTCGAAAATTGCGCTGATGTAAAGTAGATATGTGAGAAATGTTATTTAGTAACTATTTTGTGTGACATATTTCTCAGATTTATAGGTATAAATTTTCAAAATTTGAAAATTGCAAAATTTTCAAAATTTTTGGAAAATTTCCTAAATTTTCACAAATAAACGCAAAAAATATCGTCCTAAATTTACCACTGACATGAATCCCAATATGTCATGGAAAAACAATCTCAGAATCGCCAGGATCCGTTGAAGCGTACCAGAGTTATAACCTGTCAAAGTGACACTGGTCAGAATTGCAAAAAATGGCCCGGTCATTAGGGTGTTTTAGTGGCCGGGGGTGAAGGGGTTAAATCACTTCCCTTTTCTTTCATTGAAAATAAAAACAGAAAAAAATATATATTTAGTGTCTTTGCGTTCATAAAAGTCCAATCTATCAAAATATAAAGAGAAATAACCAGTTGGTAAACGCCGTATTTAGAAAAGACAGATGAAAACTCCAGAAATTTTTTTTTTGGTCACCACTCATCCTTAAAAAATGCATTAACAATAATTAAAATATTGTATAAGGCTAACTATGGTTTCAATAAAACCAGCATCTTAACACCCCAAAAAAATCTAACATGTTACAGGTTTTGGAATATGGTGATGCAAACCCCAAAAATATTTTTTACAAAATTCTGCATTTTTTTTCCCCATTTAAATAAAAAAAAATCCATACCTGTTTGGAATTGCTGTAATCATACATATCTGGAGAACCATGATTTAGGGAAATTTTTAACATGTAAGGTAAGTAATAAAAACAAAACACAAAAAAGTTGGATTTTTTTCTCAATTTAATTCCACTTTTTTCAGAATTTACAGTACACTTGAATGGTAAAATGAATGGTGGCATTCAAAACTACAGCTCATCTAGTCAAAAAAAAACAAGTCAGCATACAGTTATGTGGACAGAAAAATATAAAAGCCATGGTTTTGGTAAGAAGGAAGGAAAAATAAAGTTCAAAATTGAAAATTGGTTGTGAAGGGAAAGGGTTAATAGTAGGCGAGCCGCTTTCAGAATCATCATATCTTGGCCAGAGTGCCAAGAAATTACAAAGTGCTTTTCTTCCTCTGGAAAACTTGTCCTGCATGAAACAGACAATCTATTCAACTGATGAGACAACAAATTGTGTCCTGTGTTTCCTGTGAAAGCATTGCAGAGAACTTAGACACTGTATAAAAAAACACAAACTCATTGAAAGATTCTAGTTAATTTAGCCAACAATTAAGATGAAATCTTTAAAACTATGTAAAGCATAGAATGTATCAAAACTACAGCAAATAAATAGGAAAGGTGCTGTCCATGGCAACCAATCAGAATGCAGGGTTCATGAAAAAAAGTGTTTCCTAAAAAGGTTAATCCAGTAGCTATCAGCCACTTCTCCACACTTTCTTTCAACAACTTTTGATGAAGCTGTATCTACCACAAAGATATACATGAGCTGACTAAAAATATGTAAGTAGGTACCTACAGTGTATCCATAGATTGCTATTGTGCAAACTAAAGATGGAAGAATTTATTTAATTGGAAATTAATTCTGCTTGAATTTGACCAACAAAAAATGCATAGAATACTTAGAAGATTTTTGTTAATTTCCTCCATGCACGTTCAGCAAAATGATGGCCATAGAAGACTGGCAAATGGTTGAAAAACAACTAATACTCGCCTTAGTTGTGAGTCTACATTGCTGAAACTGGTCAAGAGACATGTCTCTGTCGCTGGCACCTCCATACTCAGTGCTGATAGCAAACCTGAAAGCTAAAGATGAGCAAACTTGAATGGTAAACACAGGCTTTACAAAAAATCAGTGTTTGACTTCGAAGTTTGGGAGCTTTACATATTCTAACCACTTGTTCAAGCATCGCTGTGCTCGGATAAGCCCGGAGTGCGGCCCAGTAAGAACTGGTTGCAGTGTTTGAACGCCCACCAAAGGACATAATCAAAATAAGTTCACAGAAAAACCTCACTAGAGATAAAGCCACCAGCCAAAAAATGGTCAAATAATGGCAAAAGCACATGCAAGATGTATACGGCCCCCCCATGATGAAGGTTGGAATTTCACAGGTGCAGAATGTCTACAAAACAACCACCCACAGCCTACTATGTCAGGAGGGGGGTTGGCGGCATAAAACTGCACACTAATAAGATCTAATATAGGGCGTCAGTCACACAGATACGTGCAATGCACAGTGTCCAGGCAAAGCCTATTGATCACGCCCTTCTATTAGATTAGGCGGGCTGCCCAGCACCTAAAAGGTGCACTGGCACAATGGACAGACATTCCAGGGGACCGGCTGCATCCTGCGGAATTGTGCGATAATAAAATGATAAAAATTATGATAATAAATGGGAGGTATTGGTCATATTTTGGTCAGAATATATAAGTTCATAACCCATACGTCAAGGGTCCCCTAACTACATAAAAAAAGCTCACCAAAGGACATAATCAAAATAAGTTCACAGAAAAACTCACCAGAAATAAACCACCAGCCAAAAAGTGTTTGAACGCCTCTCACTGAAGGTAACGACAACATGATCAGATTTAGTGTGTTCAAAAAATAAATGGAAAAACCCTGCCCACCCACCCTCAGAAGTGATCTGTTTATGGCTAGCTGCAAGTGGGCAAAGACCCAATCAGTGACTTCTGATAGGGGTCAGGTCAAGTCCAGTTCAAGAACTGAACTTTATCTAAAGTCCGCCTGATCCTGCCGAACCAAATTTCAACGAGTCCATTCATTTCTAGTCATAGCCAATATCATTTGGAGGAATAGGCACTGCATAGTCAAAAATCCTTTAAAACACTATTGATAAATCTCTATCTACTACAAAGATATGCATCATTAGCTTATGGTCCAACGTCTTGGCTTAATGTGAAGAGGCTTGGGTCAGAGGTAAAAGAAATTGGCAAGAATCATATGGGGACATCCAGTAGCAGGGGTGGCCGCAGAGGTGAGCTCTGAGGTATTAATTTAATTATTTTCTTAATCTTGTGTTTATTAATAAAGACATTCAATTAGCTGAGAATAAGTTAGCTATGAATAGAATGTCCCACTAATCTCGTCAGATCCCGTTATCTCCATGGCAGATGCTAAGAATCTGTACTGTTAGTATTATGTCTGAAGAGGTGTACACCACTGATGTTTCAGAGCATTATAAAAAGTATATGTTAAACGATAGTTTTCCTATTGGAGTGGATCAGATTTTTGTAAACATATGGCTATACATTATGTCTGCATATGTTTGCACTGAATACATTTTGATCCATCTAAAAAGTAGACAAAAAATACTTAACTTTCTTCTCACAAGCAAAAAAAAGCATCTGTCAAATTGATGCCAGCTGCAACTTCGAGCCAGCCGTACACTTGTTAATGGGTCTACAATAATAGGATAACATATAAAGTAAAAGTTAACTTTGAAAATATTTTGCAGTAAATCAAAATAAGCTCAATAAAACGAGAGCTTTTCTGTGGCCAAATACCAGAATCCGTGCATGACAAATCATAATTAGCTAAAAAGTTGCAATAATCACAGCGGCACAGTCTCTTGTTTTACTCCAGCCTGCTGAGGCTAGCAGTACTTACACAGATGGAACATTTCCTATCTCCTTTTAAACATAAAGCCTAATGGTATGTGAAATGTGCAGATCTGCTAAAAATGCACTTTACATTATTTAATGCCTGTAAATCAACATGATGCATTTGCTTTTCCAAGCAGTGGGCATGGTCTACTTTAAGAAAAGTGCCATTTCGGAAGACGATCTTTACATCATGGGCTTCAGACTATAGAGACTTTAATAGCCAGGAGCAAGCTGTTGGTAGTGTTTCATGAATTTACAAAATACAATCAGGAACATGTTCTAAAAAACAGAGATACAATATATATACATGGGGCAGCTGATATGTCTTTGGCTTTACACAGAAAAAAACAAGATAGTATGGTGAAACTTTACATTTATTCCACATACTCTCCATTGATGTCAACACACTTCTTACATCAGTATTCCAAGTTCTGTAGGCCTAGCAAAAAGAAGGATTTCGGTTGTGCCTCAAACCAGGCATCTATAGCAGCCATGGCATCAGAAATGGTGTGAAATTTGGTAGCCTTGAGGTGTTTCTTCAGGTTTGGAAACAGTTGATGGTTGGATAGTTGGAGGGAGCTAGATCTGGTGAATAAGGTGGGTGGTCAACCACCTGAAAGCTCAGCTCTTTCTTTGGACAGCTTGCCGTGACTCTTGGCCTTCAGAGCTGCTGTCAATTGGTCCAAAAGTTCAATGTAAAACCTTGCATTGATGGTGGAACCCTTTTGAAGATAGTCCACTAGCAGCATGCCCTCCTTATCCTAGAATACAGACACCATCACCTTGGTGGCTGATTTTTGCACCCTGAACTTCTTTGGACGAGGAAAACCACTGTGCCTCCACTTTTTTGACTGCTCCTTGTTTTCAGTGTCATGTAAATAAATCCAGGTCTCATCTAAGTGACCAGTCGATCCAGGATGTTCTTATCAATCCGGAAACGCTTACAAATGGACCAGGAAGTTTTCACTCGCATGTTTCTCTGATCTGTTGTCCAGCATTTGGGTACCCACTTTGCAGATAGCATCTTCATGTCCAAATGTTCATGGATAATGACACAAACACATTCACGGGAAATCCCCATGATGTCTGCTATTGCTTTAGCTGAAATTCGTCGATTCTCCCGTATGAGGTTGTGCACAGCATCGACGATCTCCGGAACAACAACCACTCTCGGTTGTCCAGGACGTTCCTCATTATTGGTACTGAGTGGCCCGTTTTAAATTTGGCAACCCAGTTCTTAACTGTGGAATATTAAGGGCATTGATTCCCAATGTCTGCGACATATCATCATGAATATCCTTCTCGGACTTTCCTTGCAGAAACAAGAATTTTATCACTCCTCTGCTCTCAGTTGCTGTGAATATCACATTAGACTCTGCCATTTTGTTTTCCAGCGTGCGTAGAACATTGTTGTCATAAGCAACAAACACAAAATTTTGAAAACATGTATTAGACACATAAGGCTTTCATGTGCTGTAACATTCATTACCATAGAAATAAAAAAAATCCAAAAGCCAAAGGCCTTTCAGCAGCCCCTCGTGTGTATATATATATATATATATATATATATATATATATATATATATAAAATATGGGTTTGATACAAAAATCTCGTGAATTTTTATTTATTTATTTATTTATTTTTTCAACATGCCCTAATGCTTTAATGATTGCTTTTTCTAACTGAGGAGTTATTTATCAAGAATCCCAGGACCTGGATAAATAGTAATTGAGCCATATTGCAGCTTAGCCCACAACTACTTTATATCACATACTAGAGGCCCCCAATATATATATATAAACTATCTGCTTAACCCCTTAAGGACCTGGCGATTTTCATTTTTTTATTTTTGCTCCTCTTCTTCCAAGAGCCATAACTTTTTTACTTTTCCGTCAATCTTGCCATATGAGAGCTTGATTTTTGTGGAACTAGTTGTACTTTTGAATGAATCCATTATTATTATTATTATTATGTTTATTATTTCCAGTACACTATATTATCATATAGTGTACTGGAAAATGCGGAAAAAAAACTTCAAGTGTGGTGAAATTGCAAAACAAAATGCAGTTGCCCAATTGTTTTTGGAATATTTTATTCCCTGTGTTCACTAAATGGTAAAACTGATATATTGGTATGATGCCTCAGGTTAGTATGAATTTGTTGATAACAAACATTTATACTTTTACTTTTATCTAAGGGGTTAAAAAAAATTCAGAAGTTTGTCTAAAAAAAGAATTGCGCTCTTGGCCCCATTTTCTGAAACCTGTAGCATTCTCAGTTTTGGGATCTTGGGGCTCAGTGATGGCTTATTTTTTGTGTATTGAGTTGTTTTTAATTTCCGTATTTTTCGTTTTATAAGGCGCACCGGATTATAATACGCACCCCAAGAATAGAGATGAAAAAAGTAAAACAAAAATGGTGCCCATCTTATACTCCGGTGGTGTGTTACCCTTAGGGAGCGACAGTAGTGGTACAGAGGGAGTCACAGGAGGCAGGGGGGGTGCTGCTGGGGTAGGTCTGGTTGAGGTAGGGCTGGCCGTGCTGGCTGTGTGTCGCCGCCTGTGCTGGCTGCAGTGTAGCCAGCCATGCTGGCTGCAGTGTGGCCGGCCGTGCTGGCTGCAGTGTGGCTGGCCGTGCTGGCTGCAGTGTGGCCGGCCGTGCTGGCTGCTGTGTAGCTGGCCGTGCTGTTATATTATCCACCCGTCTCTGTTATTCGCACATGTTTGCTGTTCAAGTCAGCAGACATGTGAAGGGATCACCACCAGCTCACTGCAGCAGCCGGTGGTGATTATCCCGATCTGACCAATGACTATACCATTACCGTGTTTCTGCCCTTGAATCCGGTTAACTATCTGGTGACTATATTAAGAGTATATTAATGTGCTATCTTTTAGTGCCTCCCTTCTTATGGTTGCCTTATTGTAAATACAGTCTTTTCTTATTAAGATGATTATTCATTATTTTTATTCCTGGTCTCCTCAATCCAGAAGTAAATGACGCTGCTGAATTAACTTCTAAATCTGCAACATTATCATGACTTACGGTGTGTTAGCTACAATTCTAATGTCTCTATTTATGACACCAGTGCCTACATTTAATCACTTGGCCTTTATGTCTGCATATCTCCAGCCTAGTGGCAAAGCTTGAGGTATCACAGGGTTGGTTTTCCAGTAAGGAAAAAAATTAATAGTGGCATCTCTAATTCTTAAAGAGAACCTGTGATCAGATTTGTCCACTATAAGCTGCGGCCACCACCGGTAATCTCTTATATACAGCATTTTAGACACTATCAGTATGAGTCAATTTTTTGCTCAGTCCATAACTTTATAACACATACTGTTGTACAAAGAGGAATTTCAGTATCATCAATGACATCTTTATATTTTCTGTCCCATAAACCTCTAGTTGACAATACTTGGGTGTGTTACGGGGGGCTGTCTGATAATAACCTAAAGGAGTATAAGACAGTCAGGGTCCACCGTGCAAAGACTCTGCTGCAGACTATGGCAGAGTGCAATACCTCTGTTAACTCACAGAAGGATATAATAAGTAAGTAAAGCAATTCCTCCCTTACTTGGAGGGTGTGTGGAATGATCTCTGTTGATAATCACAGAGACAAAGGCAATGTGTGCGAAATGGCACCTACCTAGGTCCGCTCTTCTAGTGGTGCAAAAGAGACGAACAGCAGCGTAAGCTGCACAAAGCTCCTACCTGCGTTCGCTCCACTAGTGTGCGAGGACACGACCACTAGATATGGCACCTGCCTAGGTCCGCTCTTCTAGTGGTGCAAAAGAGACGAACAGCAGCGTAAGCCGCACAAAGCTCCTACCTCTGTTCGCTCCCCTAGTGTGCGAGGATACAAACAACTGCCAGACGCAGTATAAGGAACGTTACCCTAGCGGCAACGTCCACCTATGAGTCGAACCACAAGGCCCAGCCAGACCATGTGCCTCAGGCACCTGCCTATGTCCGGTCCCCTAAGAGGTAAGGATATGGACAGCAGCCGAAGCTGTAAGGTATAAGAACGCTACCCTGCCGGTAGCACTCACCTAGCATAGACACAGGAATGCCTAGAGGAACGCGCACAGAGCGTCTACTCTTATGCATGAACCAAGAGGACTGAGCGCCATGCGGCGTGTGTCAGGGTCTTATATAGACTCTGTGCCTCATCCAAGATGGAGGACACCAGAGCCAATCCGCTGCCAGAATCACAGGAGTGATGTCATGCTGGCCTATCACCGAGCAAGGCATCACAAGCACATGACCAGTGACCAATCGGCATAGAAGGTGTCAGAGACATGTGACCTCGTGTCGGCGATGATGTCACCCGCACATGTGCAATGGCTCCAAGATAGGACTTAGTCTCCGGCGCTCGCACATGTGCAGTAGCAAGAAATCTGGACTTAGTCTCCAGCGCTCGCACATGTGCAGTAGCAAGAAATCTGGACATAGTCTCCAGTGCTCGCAGCAACCGTAACAGGGTGCTTCATGAGAACAAGTTTTTCCAGTTGATTTTTTTGGAATATATGCAGAGTCATATTTTGTACTCGGATAACGAGGGGCTGGAGATGATGGACTACATTACTCAAACACTTAAATATGCTTCTGTGCTGACTTTATGAGCTGTAAAAACAAGAGAGAAAGACTGGTATGTACACCTTTGGGATCTCAAGATGTCAAGTCCAGCCTTAACTACAGCCCTTTAAATAGCAAGGTGACATATATTGAATAAATACATTTACCTCCTTAAAAAATCCCCTACACTGCACCCCTGAATACAAATAGGTACCCCACCATTAACATGCAATTTGCCACACACCATTCAAAATATTAAGTAATAAATAAGCCAGCACTGTTCCCTCCATTAGCTAAAATCTTAACCGCTCAATAAATATAAATTATTCAATCTCTGTAACTCTCCCCCAATTAATGTTAAGGCTATATGCACACATTGCATTTGTCTTACTGAAAATATGCATCATTTTACAGTACAAGCAAAGGGAGTGTAAGCGTTGCTTATTTTATTCCTGGCAGATTTGCATCAGATTCCGATATTCACCATGGTAATTCTTGCAGCATTTTTGCAGCATATTTCACCCGTACTAATGACTGGAGGAAAATATGCAACAAAAAGACATTTAAAAATGCATATTTTATGCAGTGTTTGTCCTGCCAACACATCAGGATTTGCAGAAGAATTTCCCTGGTATACAGTAGAACCTTGGTTTAAGAGTAACTTGGTTTGAGAGCGTTTTGCAAGAGAAGCAAAGCTTTTTAACAATTTGTAACTTGTATTAAGAGCAATGCTTTGCAATAAGAGCAAAGAACCGGTTCTGTCTTTTCACCATGCTCTGACCCGCTCTGGAGGTAAATTTCTATGTACTGTATACTGTATACCATTGTACAGTACAGTATATACTATATAGCATGTCTATTAATTTGCATTTGTGCATACAGTATTGTACTTTCTGCTAACCAGTACAGCACATTGCTTGTACTATAATGTAATCTGCCTGTGCAGTAGTCTGACCCCACATTTTTTTAGTTCTGCCCTTATTTGGGAGAATAGATTTGGGGTTTTTTTGTGTATTGTATTAGAACAAAGATTATCATATTTATACATCATTTTTTCTCTCTATAGTACCTCCTGCACAGCAACTATTCTATTGTATGCCAACGTGCAGTTTAATCTGTTTTATATGTTTTTTACTGTACAGTATTTTGTATTAGTGTACTGTAATAATTTTATATGAATACAGGACATTGTTTTGTATTACTGTAATAAGTTTGTATAAACGCAGTAAGTATTTTTGGGTTGTGGAACGAATTGTCTGCGTTTCAATTATTTCCTATGGCAAAATGCGCTTTGATATAAGAGTAACTTGGTTTAAGAGCACACTCCTGGAACCAATTATGCTTGTAATCCAAGGTTCCACTATATATGATCCCCATTTTGGTGCATATGTCCCCATTCTTTTCCAGATGCATTTTTTTTCTGGTCTCCCCTGCACACTAGCAGGGTCTGCCGAAAAAATGCTCGACCTTCCCCTATACTTCCATTATACATTAATTACTCGAATTGAATTGGTCCAAGCGTCGGACCTGCTCGATTTGAGTTACAAGCACTCAAGCACTTTAGTGCTCGCTCATCACTACTAGCAGTGATAGCTTCCCTGATTGGCTATGCTACACCATGTGATGTAATAACTGCCGAGCACTATGGGGAAGCAGACACGTCTGTGCCTGACATTTCTTCTTTCTTTTTTGAATCATCGAAAATTGAATGGCAAAGTGTTTGAATTTAGGGTATAAGCAATTTTGACAAAATTTGGCTTGTAGTCGATCTTCTGCAGATTGGTCAGATCATCTCCATTCAGACATTCAGAATTTATATTTATTTATTAAAGTATTGTAACTTCATCAATACATTTATGAATCAACATCCAGAAAATTTCTATTAAAAAATATTGCCCTGCATACAGTCATTTTTCAACCGCTTTCAAAATATTCTTTGTTCAAAAGAAGACAAATAGCTCATAATTTTTAGCGTTTCCATTATATTATTGCTATTTGTATTGTCTTTAGAAGAATACAAGTTTGTAATATTAAGTTGTTTATAATGTAGAACATTAATTTTCACAATATTTGAGTCTTGCATAGTTTTCCATTATTTATAGCCTTGCGCTTTATTTAATGTTATAGATTTGTTTTTGTTTATTGATTTTATTTTATTTTTTAACTTTGCAAGCTGTAATTTGCATGCTATATTTTCTACAGCCAGTTAGGCTTTCAGATTTCACTTTATCTAAAATTAATGACAGTAGTCCTGTTGTTTGCAGCATTGATTTACTACATAGCTAGAGTCATAAACATCTGATAAAAATATTTTATATTAAGAAACATGCAAGACCAGTATGACAATTATCTGCTTATTGATCTCCTTCTAACCAAACATTATTCTTGCCAATCTGTCCTAAGTACAGCACCCAGGGTCGTATTTCTGTCCAGCTGCTACACCAATGCCTCCACGTTATGCCAATCATTGCATTAGCTACCCATCTGCTACAAAATACATTACAAACTTATCTCTCTCAGCAACAAAGCTCTCCAGAGATTAGCACAGCCTTATATCTCATCTCTCATCTTTGTTTATCACCCTACCTGTGCCCTTTGTACCGCACCTGATCTAAAGTCCCCTTTACACACTGAAACTTTCTAGGGATCATGCTGCACAGCGGGAAACAAAGGACCAAAGAATGGTCCTGAACGATTTGTAGCGATCAGCAACTTCACAGCAGGGGCCAGGTCGCTGATGTGTTTCACACACTGCAATGTCGCTGGGGAGGTCGCTATTACGTCACAAAACCGGTGACGTTACAGCGATGTCGTTTGCGATGTTGCAGTATGTAAAGCCACCTTAAGACTTACATCCTCCTTTATCCAAACCTCCAACTTTCATCTCTAAGAATTCTCTCATGCTCCGCCAGTGTTCTTGAATGTGTAGCACCCCTGAAGCCATCAGGGTGCTACAAGGTTTTGCATCCCCACAAGGATGCAGGGCCTACCCCATAGGGCCCCGGAAGACCAGTGCCGGTAACACCAAAAACCCCAGGTAATCCCAGTTTTCCCCAACAATTCCCCATACAATGGTGCAAAGCTAGGGTCGGACCAATGGATGGCCGCCTAGAGGTGGAGCCAGTCCAGTCCACTAGTTGACCAGGTGGCAGGGGCAGACTGAGGACACAAAGAGTCAGAGGAGAGGAGTGAAGGTGGACGTAAGGAGACGTCCTGATGGTGTTAACGATAACCTGGTACCCAGGAGAGTAGTTGCCGGTGGAGTATGGTGGAGTACTCCCGGCCAGACACCGACGGTGTACAGAACCTAGGACAGGAAAGAGCTCCAAGCCGACCTGTTGAACAGCAAGGGAACCATCAAGGACCTCGCTGACCCTAAAAATCTGAAGACTCAGTAGCAAAGAGAGAACCAGGGACAGGACCAGAGACTCCATCCCCACAGGGTTCATGCTACCGTCAGGCGGACAGAAGTGGACAAAGCACCGGACGGGTACCAACAGTTGCTCTACACCACAGGGACCAATTTACCAGAGATAGGTGCAGAGGAAGAAGGTACCAGATTGCTACACTGGCACTGGGATGAAGGGGACCTGGAGGTGAAACCAGCCGGCATCGGGTACCAGTTACCAACAACAAGCAGTGAGTAAAAACCAGTTGCACTAAACTTTTGTGTGGTCTACCTTCTTCTGACGCCTATCACATCAACCATCCTCTGGGGCTCGGCCCTGCTTGCGAAGTGCCCACTATCCAGGCCACAATTAATACCAGCCCAGAAGTGACATTCTGGAGTGGCGGGTCCATCTATACAGCCGCAACACCACAAGTGGCATCACGTATGAAGACTAACCCAATCCCCTGTAAATACAACCCCATTACAAAAAGGGCCCAGGGCACGGAACCGGGAAATGACCACCACAATGACATTCTCAAGATACAGACTGCCCGGGACCGAGTACCCCATATCCCTGGGCTTGACAAATGCAGTAACCCAAATGATCTGACTAATATCCAGCCTCCATGGTCTCAACTCACTAACCTACCTTTCCTCTCTTTATTCCTTTTAAATGTTAAATATAATTTACTCCCTCTTATATACCTTCCTCCATATCCTCTGCTCTCCGAATAATGCATGATCTTGCAGATTTCTATGAAAACCCCTATAATGATGGCTGGACCATATATAACAAGTACATACTGCATATTATTTCTCCCAGTTTCCTTATAGATTGTAAGTTTGTGAGCAGGGCCCTCATTCCTCGGTGAACGATAGGTTACTTTGTATTGTTTATGCTTTTCTTGTCTGTACATGTCACCAACTAATTATAAAGTGTTGCAGAATATGTTGGCGCTATATAAATAAAATGTATTATTATTATGAACGTGCACATATGCAGAGACCTATCAAGCACTTGATAATGGGGAGGGATTCGCTGCCGGGGACCTGCCTGTCGACTGGTGTATGGTGTTGCTCTGTCCCTGGCCGGCTATTAAAGTATGTTTTTCTCTGTAAGGCCGCAGCATTTCAGCGTCAAACATACTTGGCTGGGATAATATAGTCCATGGATTGGCAGCATGAATAAGCCATCAGGTTCCTGATAGTTAAAGGACTTGTATCGTGCAGCTCATTTCTGCTTTGAGATGTGAGTTGCCAATTAGGCTCCTTCTACATACTCCTATCAGGGCACATACACAATTGTAAATTATTAGGCATGTGCCCTATTCTAATAAAATCACTGTCAAAACAAAGAAGTTATAATTTGTCTGCGTATTTATAAAATCTTACATTTCACTTTACTTTTGTATAATTAAAAATCTGAATTTGTAACAAAATCTAATTTACACCTTTGTTAACGCTGCTATCAAACCAACTGTTCACGTCTTTCCTGTTTTTGTAGGTGATTGAATTTAGATTTAGATTTTCTAGACCTCATTAATACAAAGTGATTAAGCAAAAACATCTTCATACTGTACTTTGATGTAATGGGATAATGACATCTTTGCTGAAATAATTCACTTTAGTGGTTTCTCTATGACCAGCAAGTTCATATTTACTCAGAAAAATGTCAGTGGCATGATGCTTCATTTATATTTTTGCCATTTTCCCCTTTCATACATTTTTATAGAGATCTTTATGTCTTTCCGCAAAGTGCAGTTTCAGCCTTCTTGTCCTTTTGATGAATTATTCATTAGCAAATGTAAATTGGGCATTTTCAGTAACAGTAAACAGGGACCTTTGATACTTAAAATTCTGCAATAAAATAAGTATTCTGGCCACATATCTGACAGTAAACTGCTTAGCCACTCACCGTTTTAATTTACACTGTATGTTGAAAGCAATTTTCCCACTATTTAAATGTGCACGACTTGTCAGCACTGTAAGTAATTAAAAGGTTCAGTAGTTAAATATTGCTACTATACACCATGGTTTAATAGATATACTTGAGATCCAAATAAATCTAAATGTATAGGCATGCAAATATCTTCTGACAAAAACGCTGGATACAGAACACTATGTAGACAGTTTTTCATATTAGGAAGTCATATTGATTCATATATGTCCTACATGTACTGTCGAAGCGCTACCAATCATTAGAACTCTTTTTTGGTTGTTAAACAGATAATTTCAAAATCACATGCTTCATAGAGTCTCTTCACCACTCCTGCTTTAATACCCTCAACTTTTAAAGTGAACCATTTCCAACATTTTTATAAATATTTTACGAGTTATATTGCTGATCGGTAAGGGTCCTGAGCCACCTTTGATCAGTATAAACCCTGATCTGAAGTGTCACAAAAGTTAGCAAATCCGGCACATCCAATATACTTAAAAAGTTTTTTCAGAAGAAACTTTTTAATTGTATTGGATGTGCCGGATTTGCTACTTTTTGTGATACCTATGTCTTCCTTGGTGGACTTCATCTGAGCACTCCATTGCACGTTCAAACAACAATCCTATCATCTAGGAATGTCAGTAACTCCCTCCTACCTTCTTTTACCTGCTCTTAAGTGCACAGCTGTAATGCAGTCACTACTTACAGGTTGTACAAACAACAGAGTAGTCAGATTGAAGTGCTTGAAAAATCCTTCAAATCCAAAAAACGTGGCGCTGATCCCCAAATATATTATATCAGAAGAAATTTTATTCGGCTACTATAAAATATTACATAAAATATTACAACGCGTTTCGGCTAAAAATCTTAAAATAAGATATCCTTCTTCAGGTAAAATACCATAACCAACAGCTAGCAGAAACACAAGCCAACAGCATAACAACAGAACCAGAATGTACAACTAGCAAGGTTCTGTGGCAGCATGCTCAGTAAAGAATGGCAATAGAGAGGGGAAGGGGAGGGAAAAAAAGGATCCAGCACCCGCAGAAAAATATCTTATATAAAATGAAAAATTTATTGGACCATTAAAACCAGAGCCGAAAACTGCATTTGACAAAAAAAGGGAGGGAGGTATATCAAATTACATCCTTACACTTTTCAGACAGGGAAACAAAAACATGTTCTTAGTCATAGTCCTATGACTAAGGACATGTTTTTATTTCCCTGTCCAAAATGCGTAAGGATATAATTTGATATACCTCTCTCCCTTTTTTTGTCAAATGCGGTTTGGATCCATTTTTTCCTCCACCCTTCCCCCCCCTCTACTGCCATTCCTATGCACCAGAGTTGGCTGACCTGGAGGCTCCGTGCACCACTTGTTATTCCTGAGGCGTCTATTCTGGAAAGCTGAAACCCCTTTTTCTTGATGCTCAGTAAAGAACCAGATCAATTACCAGAAAAATGAATCAACTTGCCAGCTCAGTAGCCCAGGAAAACAAAGCAAAGCATCTCCTAGTGTGCAAGATGCTCTGCACAGAGGAATTGTGACAGTAGCTCTTGCATTAGCTGTGTGACATAGTGATGTATGGGAAAGAACTCTGATCAGCCAGGGCCCTAAAGCTCATGATGTAATAGAGAAGGTTTAAAGTGGGCACCACAAAGTAACCAATATAATACAATAAAGTAAGGGGTGCTACCAGTCAGCTTTGCCAAGGAAGTGTTAAATGGTTAATGAGAGAAATTGTAGCATAGAAAAGACTGTATACGCCCAAAGATTATATGCAAAACATGTTTTTTATTGACAAAAAGGGCAAAAACACTGACAGAAACACACTGATTAAAAGCATTAAAAAAACAACAGGAAACATGCAGTACTAGGATAAGGGATGGATAAAATATTCTTGAATAAGTCCCCCAAAATAATGCTAAGGCAAAAATGAACAGTTGTGCAATGTACAGATGTCACAAAACATGCATAGTATGGTGTCATCAAGTCCCAAATGAGTCAGTATGATACTGAAACAAATTATACACTAAGGCAGGTACAGATATTAAATAGCTACAAATCAGGTTAAAGTAATGACCTACAAAATCACAAAATGTAAGAAAACAAGCAAACTCAATGGCAAGATATGTAAAAAACATGCCTGGTCCTCAAAGAGTACTGAGCACAATAAAGAATAAATGCAGAATAAACATCACATGCCTGAGCAAAATGATAGTACCCTACGTGTATCACTACCTGTGTAGCTTTGTCAGGGGTAGTCCTGTCTGCAGCTACAGATGAAGATTGGGGTCTTGTGTGTGGTCCAATTACACACTGGAAAACAAATGAATTGCTTCACCATATTGGCATTGCTTGGTGAGGTCTTGATGATGGTATATGCTGGATTCAGACACTCCTGATTCATTAAGAGCCTGAAGCCATGTAAAGAATTCGGTGGGTTAGACAAATAGCATGCCCCTTGCCAAAAATCCTACTCCAGTCCTTTGTGGAGCAAGATTTGTGACAGCCAATGCCACCGCTCATCAAGAATATGATTAGTGAAGGTAGCCTCACCCCCGTTCCACTCCAGCTTCACCAACCTTGTTGGAGCTATACAAGAAATGGGTAAGAACACCAAAACTCATATCATTTTAGTACAGCCTCACGCTGCGACAAAATGTTGCAACTTATCATGACTTTTCTACACCCTATTACGGATATAAAAGTTTTGCTGAATCAACCCCATGAACTTTAAAAAAGTTTCTCTTTAGAGGATAATTTACAAGATGTGGCATTATGGCATTACAATTACTTTTCAGTGGATATAATATAACGTATATCCATAATTTCTCATCTAATCTGGGTTGCAGTTAGCAATTTGCATTCTGTTGTATTGTAACATTTGCTAAACACTGATTTTGTTTGATTACAAAGATTCATAGTTCCATCCTTCACGAGCTCTTCAGTTTTAACCAATTTTATTGATATTTATAGTTTTCCATAAGAAATAAGCAAAATAATTTCTTAGCAATGGGTGCTGTTATAGGTGTTAGAGAAATCAAAGTTGATAGCTGACTCTCTGCAGAAGGAGATGCATGGCCAGGTTGAGTCCATGATGCCATAAAAAAAATAGTTAACTATTTATTAAGCGCTGGATATGCATAGCATAGTGATACTTTTAACAGGTATCTAAATATCATTTATGTATTCTTTTAAATTAAAAAGAAAATAAAAATCTGGAGTTTCAGTCATTAAAAGGGTGGTTCACCCATATTTTTTATTGTCTAGTTCGATATTATATTGAGAAACAATGTTTCTCTCAAATACCTTGTGCTGGCAGTAGTGCTATGAGAGGCGCTATTGCAGACCGCTGTTCCCCGCTCTGGTGACATCACGTCACGTGCTGCACACGTCACATCCGTGTGGCCGGCTGCAGTCTTCCTGACTTACTGGGCTGTGGGCAGTGTTTCACCGCTGTCACAGTCTTCTGCTTGCAGCGTTCTGCTGTGAGGGAGGAGGGGGGAGGGAGGGGGAGCAGATGGGCTGTGACAGCAGTGAAACACCGCTCACAGCTCATTGAGCCAGGAAGATTGCAGCCGGCTGCACGGATGTGACGCGTGCGGCACTTGACGTGACGTCAGCCGGACGGGGAACAGCGGTCTGCAATAGTGCCTTTCACAGGCACCATTGCCAATACAAGGTATTTGAGAGAAACATTGTTTCTCAATATAATATCAAACTTCACAATAAAAAATATGGGTGAACCACCCCTTTAATGCTGGATTTCTGAGTTTTTCAATTGCTTTCTGTAATAGGTCCAAGTCCACTCATTAAAATGTATGCTCACAAACTTATATTTATGGTAATGTAATACAATGGCTTTACACATCCAAGAGAGCCCTATCTATGGTAAGTAAGTGAAACATATGAGTCTATATACTGGGGGACTTACTAACAAGAATTATTAGTACTGTAATAGCATCCACCCCCTCCTTTCTATAGCAGTCTCAAAATTCCAGGAAGGTGTCAGCACATAACATACCAACTACTGTGTTGATGCGGCTATGACCCAATAACAACTTTACCAAGAAACTCTATGGATCAGAATCAATAAGCTTCAAATATACATTATAATTGCAGTGCCTAAGGAAGTGCAACATCAGATCTGAAGTAATCATGGCAAGGACGATGCAAGAGGGGCACAATTGCTGATGTAGCCAGTGATGAAATGGGCTACCTGAGCCACAAAGAATTATATACCATCAGAATCTGGAGTGGGATAAACATTGAAAGGCTGGACATTATCATTGCAGTGCCCGAGTAAGTGTAACATTAAATCTGAAGTAATCAGGACAAGAACAACGCAAGAGAGGCCCACTTGCTGATGTAGCCAGTGATAAAATGGGCTACCTGAGCCACAAAGAATTATATACCATCAGAACATGGAACATGTGTGAGAGAAACATTGAAAGGATGGACATTATCAAAATTGAAATGGAAAGAATGACTATGGATCCAGTGGGACACAGTGAACTGAACTGGATTGAAATTGGAAACTTTGACTGCTAAAAGTAATTCAGAAGCCTTTGGGCTACATTCTTGATAGAGAACTTTCTGATGCCCCATCTGGATTCCTTTGGGGCACTCATGATGACATTGCATATCTAGGGTTGGATAACCGAAAAGATGAGGAAGTACCAGAACAAACTTTATATTTGCATAATTTATTATACCAAGGCTTTTGACTATGTTAAGCATGATAAACTTTGGAAAGCACTGAGTGTGGTAGGAGTGTCAGAGCACCTGATTAGGCTCCTCGGGTCCCTCTACTATAATCAAGACAATTACATGATACTTTGGGATGTTTATTGCTGATTGGATACAAATCTGTACAAGCAGAAAAAAATTCTGTAACCCAAACTCCTAATGTTGTAATTTGCATTGTCATTAAGAATGATTTGGGGATTTTTTCTTTTTCCCTATGTATTATTTAAAAAAAAAAAAAAAAATAAGATTGTGGCTCATATTTATCAAGCTACAGTTAGGTCCAGAAATATTTGCACAGTGACACAAGTTTTGTTATTTTAGCTGTTTACAAAAACATGTTCAGAAATACAATTATATATATAATATGGGCTGAAAGTGCACACTCCCAGCTGCAATATGAGAGTTTTCACATCCAAATCGGAGAAAGGGTTTAGGAATCATAGCTCTGTAATGCATAGCCTCCTCTTTTTCAAGGGACCAAAAGTAATTGGACAAGGGACTCTAAGGGCTGCAATTAACTCTGAAGGCGTCTCCCTCGTTAACCTGCAATCAATGAAGTAGTTAAAAGGTCTGGGGTTGATTACAGGTGTGTGGTTTTGCATTTGGAAGCTGTTGCTGTGACCAGACAACATGCGGTGTAAGGAACTCTCAATTGAGGTGAAGCAGAACATCCTGAGGCTGAAAAAAAAGAAAAAATCCATCAGAGAGATAGCAGACATGCTTGGAGTAGCAAAATCAACAGTCGGGTACATTCTGAGAAAAAAGGAATTGACTGGTGAGCTTGGGAACTCAAAAAGGCCTGGGCGTCCACGGATGACAACAGTGGTGGATGATCGCCGCATACTTTCTTTGGTGAAGAAGAACCCATTCACAACATCAACTGAAGTCCAGAACACTCTCAGTGAAGTAGGTGTATCTGTCTCTAAGTCAACAGTAAAGAGAAGACTCCATGAAAGTAAATACAAAGGGTTCACATCTAGATGCAAACCATTCATCAATTCCAAAAATAGACAGGCCAGAGTTAAATTTGCTGAAAAACACCTCATGAAGCCAGCTCAGTTCTGGAAAAGTATTCTATGGACAGATGAGACAAAGATCAACCTGTACCAGAATGATGGGAAGAAAAAAGTTTGGAGAAGAAAGGGAACGGCACATGATCCAAGGCACACCACATCCTCTGTAAAACATGGTGGAGGCAATGTGATGGCATGGGCATTCATGGCTTTCAATGGCACTGGGTCACTTGTGTTTATTGATGACATAACAGCAGACAAGAGTAGCCGGATGAATTCTGAAGTGTACCGGGATATACTTTCAGCCTAGATTCAGCCAAATGCCGCAAAGTTGATCGGACGGCGCTTCATAGTACAGATGGACAATGACCCCAAGCATACAGCCAAAGCTACCCAGGAGTTCATGAGTGCAAAAAAGTGGAACATTCTGCAATGGCCAAGTCAATCACCAGATCTTAACCCAATTGAGAATGCATTTCAGTTGCTCAAATCCAGACTTAAGACGGAAAGACCCACAAACAAGCAAGACCTGAAGGCTGCGGCTGGAAAGGCCTGGCAAAGCATTAAGAAGGAGGAATCCCAGCGTTTGGTGATGTCCATGGGTTCCAGACTTAAGGCAGTGATTGCCTCCAAAGGATTCGCACAAAATATTGAAAATAAAAATATTTTGTTTGGGTTTGGTTTATTTGTCCAATTTTTTTTGACCTCCTAAAATGTGGAGTGTTTGTAAAGAAATGTGTACAATTCCTACAATTTCTATCAGATATTTTTGTTCAAACCTTCAAATTAAACGTTACAATCTGCACTTCAAATTCTGTTGTAGAGGTTTCATTTCAAATCCAATGTGGTGGCATGCAGAGCCCAACTCGTGAAAATTGTGTCACTGTCCAAATATTTCTGGACCTAACTGTATATAACAGGTTAACAGTCGCGGGCTGTTAGAAGCACATGTAGGCTGATTAAATCAGCCAAACTGTGCAAGGAAAGATGAGGGCTTGCAAAGGCAGGGAGATAACCCACAATGTACATAGCATAACAAGGGGATAAAATACAGATCACTAAATTACATTTTAAATCATTTTCTCCTTTCTATAACATTTCATTTTATATATCCAGATTAGTGATGGGTGGACCTCGACTGTAAAAGTCCGGATCCACTTAATTTTAAAAGTACGTGAGCCTTGACCCCAAACCTGGAGTTCTCAGGAATCTCTGGGTTTGGTTTATTTGTCCAATTTTTTTTGACCTCCTAAAATGTGGAGTGTTTGTAAAGAAATGTGTACAATTCCTACAATTTCTATCAGATATTTTTGTTCAAACCTTCAAATTAAACGTTACAATCTGCACTTGAATTCTGTTGTAGAGGTTTCATTTCAAATCCAATGTGGTGGCATGCAGAGCCCAACTCGCGAAAATTGTGTCACTGTCCAAATATTTCTGGACCTAACTGTATTTGTTCCAAAAATCCAGTGTAAGTTGCTGTAAAAACTCTATAATAACTTGCAATAAATGATATTTATTATATGCTCTAGATACTTGCATTACCTTGTCCGTCAAGGAGACATGGGTTGTGAAAACTGGAAATGGTCTAACATTCAACATGAAGGAAAACAAAAAGTGACAAGATTTTGACTAAAATGTTTGGCAGAAAGTCAGCCAAGTAGTAGGTGGTATGAACTTACAGTAGACAGTCTTACAATACTACAGATTTATCAAATGGCATGGACCACTAAGATTATTCTGATGCCAGTAAGATTGTATCTAGTCTAAGTTTACACTGTCTAAGAATTATACAGTATAGATAAGTATGCCCCAATGTGTCCATTTCCTCATGTTTACATCATATGGCAATAATGTGTAATGAGGAGAGATGAGCCAATTTATAAATGGAATTAATTTTTCCTTGATTAAACAAAAAATATTTGCATTTTTGAGAATATGTTTTTATAAATTTGCTTCTTCTGGATTCAACAAAATAAAGGTCAGCTGGCCGCCATTTTACTAGACTGTCAATAGCCAAAAAAATAAAAATAAAAAATACATACTCAACTCACTGCTTACCTGATTGGCCCCTCTAGTGCTGGATACCTGCCGTTTGGTCCTCAGAGTTGCTTCTACTTTCTCTATTATGAGCTGAATCTTTGTGAACTATAGGCCATGACCAGATCTCATAGGTCATTGTTTGTTGTGCGTCGTGACATCACTGACGCTTGATGCGCAATGACTTCTGACACTTGATCACCGCTGGAAGTCCTGGCCTACAATGAACTGGCAAAAATACAATAGCAGAAAGAATAAGACCAGGTTGTGGGCAGCGCTGTGCGTTCCCTGCCTACTGGTCCTAAGGGCCTCTCTTTCTGACATCGTAGCTTTGGCTTCGTTCATAGTACACAGTGTGCTGCTGTTCTATTACTATTGTATTGTTGTTAGTTGTAGTGAATAAATCTGTATTTCAGACAACCTGAACAGATAAAATATTATTGTAATTTTATAAATTGAAAATAATCTTTTGTATCATCTAAATGAGTCTTAAGTTTCAGAAAAAAAAATTGCCACATAATGTATGATTACAATAAAAGGAAATTAATTCATTAGAATAAATGAATAAGTACAATATTCTATCTCCAGCAGCAAAATAATAATAAAAAAGAATGGAGCTTTGTTAAATGATATATTGACTAGTTCAAGAAATTATATGTATCACTGTATGTATGACATGCATCACTGTATAGACAAAAAAATAATGGGTTTTCTTATATTTTCTTACAATATTATATCAAAGGTATGAAGCAGGGTTAGCAAAAATAGCCAGGATTGGACTTGTTACTTGTATTTAATGTCGGTTACATTACCTATGAGACCAATAGATCAATTTGATGTAAATTGAATTTGTGTTAAATTAAAGAAAATTTGGTTGGACACAGCCAATTTTTATTATTCTTTTATCCAAGATGAGCAAATCATCAAAATTAAACATATTTGGTAAAACTATTATAAAACTGCACTGACCTAAAACAAATAAAGATTCATAGAGTACAGGAGCAATCCTGTTGATTGATGCGGCTCTGGTATGTGTGTAAAGATGCCGTCTGGGCAGCGGAGTGAAAAATGCTCCTTGAGACAATCCCCTAAGACCTTTTTCAAGCTGCTCTGCTAAAAAGCAGTTGCCGGGACTGTACAATTAAATGTCTACAAGTGTCGGCAGCAACATTTAAGTACTGCAAACATGCCCACACTATGTGCTGTATGTCTGTTCTATTCATGTCAAAAAGGGAATATGGCTGCTTCCTTCGGCCGGAGAGGAGTTCATGAGCAAAGTAAGTAAGGTTAGCATTGGGCTGGGGTGAGGCATGATGTTTTGATGTTCCTAGGATTAGTTGACAGACTAATGCTTGGTTATTGTGATGTTCATTGTTAGATCCTGTATCCGTCTGCAGTCGCTCCATCTGAGGCACAGTCTGAGTTATTGAAACAGCTGAACCTTCACACTGATCACGTCACACTGTTAGTGGAAGGCATCGACTCCAGCATCACTTGATCTGTTTGAAAGTTCAGTTGGCAGCATTAACTCATAATGAGGGTCTGAGTTGGATGCTTGGATGGGCGCAAATCGAGCACCCGAGTATAATGGAAGTCAATGGGGGACTCAAAAGATGCCCTGGAAAAATGTAGAGGCCCCTATTGACTTCCATCATCGTCGAGTGCTCGAGTCATTCCTACCCAAACAGCCAACTGCTCTTCATGAGTACCGAGCAAAATAGCATGGTAGTGCTCGCTCATCGCTAGTAACAATCTTTTGAACTTTTGACTTTCAGGCTCCATATCTCATCAGCCATTGCAGCTTCGAACGTGAGACTACATTTATTTTATAGACAATCATATTGTTTAACTCATCCAGAAATTTGACTTGTAACTATTTAGAATATGATTATTTATGCAAATTATAGCCATGTCACTGCATTGTTACTGTTTTGCTCCTAAAAATCACATTTTTTATTTTGTTACTAGTTTACAAATCCACCTTTAGCTTTCAACAATGCCTGAATACTGCCGGGCATGCTCATGATCAGATTCAAGCATATCTAATCCCAGGCCTCTTCTACATGTTCCAAATGTTGGTGCAGACTGATCGACTGATTTGAGTATCTATACAACTTTTTCATCAACTCTATCCAAAAGTGTTTGGGTTGAGGTCTGGGGCTTGTGGGGGCCAATCCATCACCACTACTTCATTGTCATTTAAACACAGTTTTGCCAATCTAGACATATGCTTCGAGTCATAGTACTTTTCGAACACTATATCATCCTTTTCATACCCATACTGCGCAAGTGTACAAAGTAACTCGTCCTGTAGGATACTCACATATAGCTCAGCATACAGACCACCATTGATCCCAGTCAAGTTTCCAATGCCTTTGCTGTGAAATAACCCAATATTACCACTGTTCCTCCAAAAAACTTAACAGTTCCATCTACTATATCTCAATCCATCAGCCCCTTTATCCTTGTTTGTTCCAGACCCATTTGCACCTATCAGAGCCTTGTTTATTGGCTTTCATCTCACTACTAAAAATCACCAATTTCAATCTTCTACTGTCCACTTTTTGTACTGTTTTGAAAAGTCGAGCAGAACCTTCTCATGACGATATTAAAGTCGAGGCTTCATCTCATTTTTCATTGCCGTCATTCCAGATTTGTGTAACATACATCGCATGATGCTTGCATGGACATCTGTGATCTCACTATTGCAAAGCACATGAGCGAACTAGCGAACTCCACTGCTGTGTTTGTGGCACCAGAACTAATAGACCTTGTGATGAGCCAACCTATTGACTTTGATATTTTGCTTGGCCATCCACTTATTGGCTTATGAATGAATGGATGCACTTTATTTGTATTATTGTAACTGTCAGGACACTCACATGATGCAGTTTGGCAATTTTCTTGGCTAAGAGACCGCTATCGATGAGCTGAATAACCCTGTTTCTCTTTACTTGGGTAATCTTCTTCGTGGCTGCTCCTAGATTTGAATCAGTGACCTTTGCTTGGGAATCTGCATACCTAATCATACGCTAAATAGTTGCAACTCAAATTTATGTATGTGATAGACAAGATGATTATCTATAAAATGATGGTAGTCTCATATTTGAAGCAAGAGGTGAGATATGGAGCCAGAAAGTCAAAAGTTCAAAACATTGTTACCCTTTTGCTCATCAGTGTATAACACTATAGTATATATTATACTCATGCTATATTATGTGCACTAACATCAGACAGTCAGAGGAGTAACTAGAATCATATGGACCCAGAATGTTGGTCAGATCTAAGGGCCCCTATATTAATATCGACCATCTCGCAGTAAGGTCCTCTATCCTGTGTTAATGTCTGCTGTCTTGTATTAGTGTCTCTATCCTGTAAGAATGTTTTTTTTTTCTCTTTAATAATATCCCTCATCGTTTAATAATAAGTTTCATCCAATAATAATGATCCTCATCCTGTAATGATGTCTTCCATCCTGGAAAAAAAACGTCCTCCATCTTGAAATAATACATTTCATCTTTGTAATACTTTCCTACATCCTGTAATAATGTCCCCTATGTTGCAATAATACCCTTCATCCTCTAATAACATCCTCTGCCTTGCATTATTTTCCCCTAACCGGTAGTAGTGTCCTTCATCCTGTAATAAGGCCCCGTCCTGTAACAATGCCCCCCATCCTGTAACAATTTTCCTCATCTTGTAATTATGTGCCGTATCCTGTATTAATGTCCTCTATCCTGAAAAACAACCCCATTTTGTAATAATGCCTTGCATTTTGTAATAACATTCCCTGTAGTGTAATAATGTCCTCTATCCTGTAATAATGTCTTTTGTCTTGTAATAAATAATTTCCCCGTACTATAATAATGTACTTTGTCCTGTAATAATATTTCTCATCATGTTATAATGCCCTCATCCGGGATCCTGAAATAATTCCCTTCATCCTGTAATAATGTCACTTGTCCTGCAGTAATGTCCACAATCCTGTAATAATTTCCTTTTTTCCAATCATAGTGACCCCATTCTGTAATAATGTCTCCCATCTTGTAACAATGTCATCCATCGGTTAATAATAATACTCATCTTTATCATGATGTCTTCCATACAGTAATAATCCTTTGATCTCTAATAATTTCCCCCATTCTGTAATAATGTAATGTCTAATGTCCTTCATTCTGTAATAATGTCCCCTCTCCTGTAGTAACAGCCACTATAGATGGGCAGTGCAGGGAGTTGGGAGCTCTCTGTGACACAATATATTTCAGCTGAATGTATGACCAAGGACGAACATTCAAACAAGGCAAGCATTATCGGGCTCTCTTACTTCACGGGCCTGCACCCTTTGTGACCATGATCATTATGCCCCTGCATATATTATATACAGGATAATATGCAGCTAGTATATCATCTGATGTTCTGTAGTCATAATATAATATATACCATCACATATCTTGTATATGACATCTGATGTCTGTAGTAACAAAATATTGTATACCATTACAGATAAGCAAATGTATTTGTAGGACCCTGGCAGAGCAGTCACATCACTAGTCCATAGCAACCCGATAGGGACCCTGCGGACGTCCTCCTACCTGCCAGCTTGTTCTCCATATTTGATTTGCAGCACTGGCAGAATGGCATTTTTGCAGAGTGACACATGTGACGCCCTGGACTAACCAGGTAGTCACATACATACCAACACACACACCCCCACCCTAGGCAGTTACACCAGCCAAACCAAAAACCCTTGTTGCCTCCCTCCAGAGTCTGATGACCACACCAGGTGGGGCGGAGCCAGGCGGTTGGCTCCACCCACCGAGGAGTTCACAGGCCTGGAGGCGGGAAAAGTGACAGTTCAGTCTTGGAGGTGAGAGTGAGAGGAGTGAACACTTGAGGTGTCTGGGTTGGAGCCCAGACACTGACAGCAAGGTTGGCAGACGGTGGTGGCCATCTGCAGGAGTTGGTGGAACTCCACAGAGCCATAAGGACCGGGGTCGGGCGTCAGCTTGCCGGTACCGGACCGGGGAACGGAGTGAAGCTAAGCACACAGGCAGGGCCATCGGACCCCGACCAGGCTTGGAGCCGCCGTCAATAGTCAAATCCGAATGTGACAGGAACCTCCGGGGTTCCCTAATAACTAAGTCCCGATTGAAGGCAACCGTCCACCCAGAGAGGATATACAGCCACCGCCACAGGCTAGAGATCCAAGGGCCAGCACCTGCGGGCAAAACGGGCTCCTTCGGCACCTATACGCCGGGGAGCGGACTACCGGTGGCAACCACAGGAGTCAAGAACTTTCTCAAAGGTGCAGGGAAAGACAGCCACCATCAGCCGTCCAGGGAGAGCACAACAACAACACTGCAGCCGGCTGCGGGACCCGTCCATCCGGCTGTTATGGTTTACCTACGACTCTGTCAGTGATTGTCTGAGTGAGTACACCAGTGCTGTCCGGCACCACGCCGCACAGTCCCTGCACCCCAGCCATCCGGCCTCCCCAGTACCCCATCGGGCCCCGGGATCACCAACCCCTGCCCACGGAGGGGACAACATCTCAGCTGCACCCTACCATCTCTCCCGGGATCCCTGTTACCAGTAGCGGTGGTGCCATTATCACCACGACCCGCGGGTGGGGTCATAAACAATCTCCCTAATAATACCATCCCCATTTCACTCACGGGTGAGGAGCGCTGCTCGAGTCCCCGGGTCTGGTCCACCGCTTGAGCCACCGAGCAGCAGCAGCAGAAGCCCCCGCACCCGAGCGTGGCGAGCGTGTCCCCTCCGCCCGCGACAACTTGGCGTCTGCGAACAGGATCGAGCCGATGTACTTACCAATAGAAGTGCGCCTTGCAGTCTCCGCCGGCGTCCGGCCGAAAAATTTAAAGCGCCGCCATCTTTGGCGCGAAGATTTCCCGCTCAAGCGTCTTCCCCGAGCAGGGAAGGCGCGAAAGTGTAGCCCCGCCCCCAACAAGCGGAAGTGCTAGAAAGAACCAAGGGGGACGGGAAAAAGATGTCTGCACCCGACGGAGCCGTTGGAGGAGTGGCGGTCGCAGCCGCAACAGCTCCCGTAGATGGAAACGGGATAGTTAGTGCTCCGGCCGCAAGAGTGGGAGAGGCCGCGGGTCCAGCGGTCGCCCAGGTAATGCCGTTCTCCCTGCCCTATGTGCCTGGTGCTACCTGGCTGCCGCAGTTACGATGGGAAGCCTGATGCTTTGCAGGTGTTCCGGAAAAAGATTAGCCCAGTCCTCAATTTATATCCCTTGACTGACAGGCAATGGGCAGCGGTAGTGCTAGGGCATCTAACCGGCGTGGCTGAGCAGGAGACGGAGACCTGGACCGACGCGGATCGGGCCTCAGTGACAACCATTTTTGAGAAACTCCAAATCACTTTTGAGACCCGCACGGAAGCGGAATTGCGGATGCAGTTTTATCAGTGTCTACAGCGGCCTGCGGATAATATAAGAGACTATGCCCTGCGCCTGCAAACAGCCCTTTATACACTGAAGTGGGTGGACACTATTAACGATGCGAGCAGTAATAAGATGGAACAAGTGGAACAATTCCTGCAAGGGCTGGGGTCTGCGGAAGACCGCAAGCAGCTACGGCTATGGGCCCTAGAACACCCCAATCTGGACTTTGTAGTGCTGAAGGAGCGGGCTATCAAGGCCCTGCAGGCCCCAACGCCAGACACTCCTGAGGCGGCCCCATGACCGCCTGAAACCGCTCCCATTACAGTGGCACCTCCTCTCCTGGCTCTACCGGCCCCTGCAGCGCTCGTCGGGATGATGGAGAAGCTAGCTGCCCAGGTCCGCTGCATGGATGGAATATAGTGATAATTCTGGCACACTGAAGATATTGAAGACATATGAAACGTTTCTTTAGAATGCTGAATCAATTTATTAGTGCAAAAAGTTGAGGATAATTTATCCAACGTTTCGACCGTATCTTATGGCCGTTGTCAAGGACAAAATTATCTAGGATTACAAGAAATATGTACAAGAAAATACAAAAAATGAAATTAGTACAAAGCATAACATTAAGCAAATTTTTCAAAAACCTGCATCATAGGTTTGATCATATACAGCACATAATAAACATAAGAATCATGAGACAAAAAAGGCAAATTTGTACATCATACATATACCTATCTAACAGAAGACGAGTATAATGGTAATGATACAAATGCAGCATGCATACCCACCTATATCAACACTGTGAAGATATGCGTTCAATGTTAAATGGACATCGCCATTGGGTATAATGGGATCAAAAAAATCGATCCTACGTGTGAAATGAAAAGAGGTATATAATAAGTCACATGGCACAGGGTAACATATTTCAATATATGGCGTATTACCAATAAAAAATAATGAATTTATATATACCTCACGTACTATCAGTTAGATATAAGAGAGATGGCCAAGACCTTTATTGCAGGACTGGGAATAGCACAAATTTTGTTGTTGTTTCTAAATGTAGATCAAATATATCATTATTTCAGCGTACAGAACAAGGTTATTCCTAATGGAGACATTATATAGGAAAAAGACACACTACCTGGTTTATTGGACAGAAACCATAACACAAGACACTAGTGGGAGTAGTGTGATTCCCACACTGAGTGTTTCTTAGTTACCTCCAAATGAGCAAATGCTAGAATGAAGGGTACACAAGAATGAAATTATATCTGAGAATATAACATCAGTATAAGACACATATATCAGGGGATATGATGGAAAATACTCCATACTACCTTATTGTAGTGTTTCTGGACAATAATTATCTGGTACTGCTATCATGGGAAATAGGGAACACATGTCCCTTTAAGACTCTATGAAAGATCATATGAGTAGTGTGAGATTTAGAGGCAATGAATCAGAGGTTAGTTAAAGCAGAAAGACACTAGTAGAAACACATACCTGGAAAGGTAAATAGGAGCTCAATAGCAAAGAATTGCTAGGTAGATTTGTGGGGGAACGAATCTGGGAGAAAATATAGATAGAGATCAGAGGTAATCTAACAAGGACCGGACAGCGTGGATCGTCAGATAACACATACCTTATAATACTGGTGTAGGGTATAGGTCCCTGGATAGTGTGCGCTATGCCACGCTATGATAGTCTTATATACTCTGGGTTAAACGGCGCCCACCGTCCCACTTCCTGAATGTGGAACGCAGTGTGCTGACCGTGGAGCGCACACCGCGCATGCGCAATGCCGTCACCAGCATCGCGCATGCGCAGGGAGCGGACCGCCGGGCAGAAGGCAAAGGAGGAGGTGACATGATGTATATCAGGAAGGGGCGTATATGTAAACAATCCAAGTGAGGGATGACAGTGAACAGGCCTGTGGATTGCACGCAGCTCGCGCACCGTGCCTGGCTATTTGCACAACGCACGAGCCGGGCACAGAGCACAGGCCAGGGTGTATGGCTGATAACAGTGTCATAGATAAACATTTATATTGCCTACATAGTGACAGGTGACGATACAACAGGGTGAAGGTAGACTGTTGCTGGTGCCAGTAGGTGAGGGATCAAGTGGTGGGAGCCTGAAAATAAGAAGAACAAGTTAGAACAATGATCACTATCTAATCTATATCAATAGCACTCCTTATACTGGTCCTTATACTGAGGTTTTACATAAAATATACACAGGAGGTAAATGGACAAGACAATTGCATAACAAGACAACCAACGAGGAAAGCAGAGTCACTGAATCCCACAAGACATACATATAGAACAGTATGATTGGAGAAACACCATAGGTAAGGTGCATCCCACTTATATGCACATATCGTGCTCTCTATTCAAACCCTTGGGTTCCAATGTATTTAAGGTGAAAATCCAATAGGATTCCCTCTCCTTAAGAACCCGTATGCGATTGCCGCCCCTTCTGGCGGGCGGAACATGTTCTAGTACCTGGTACTTGAGTTGGGCAATAGTATGACCATGTGTAATGAAGTGATATGGAATTGGTAAGAGAATTTGTTTGCACCGTATAGTAGATTTATGCTTGCTGATGCGGTCTCGGATATGCTGGGTGGTTTCTCCAACATATCCGAGACCGCACGGGCATTTGATCAAGTAGACCACAAAAGAGGATTCGCAAGTGAAGAAACCTCGTACGAAAAAAATGCGACCAGACAAAGGATGAGTAAAAGTGCTCCCCTTAGTGAGATTATTGCACTGCACACAGTGAAGGCAGGGGAAATTACCTTTTCTGGGAGTGCCAAGAAAGGTTTGTCTCTGCATGATCATATTGGAGCCAATATCAGCCCTAACAAAGTTGTCACGAAGATTGCGGGGTCTCTTATTGCAGAAAAGAGGAGGTGAACCAAATTCACTGATCTCAGGATAAGCTTTACCCAGGAGTGGCCAATGTTTGCATATGATGCCCTTGATTAAGGGAGAAAAAGGATGATATGTGCTGACGCACGTAATCCGAGGGGCCATCTTATTAATCGTGGTTTTCTGGGAAGACCTCCTATCTGCAATGTTGGCTGGATATCCTCTCTGGAGGAACTTATCACTCATCTCTAGGGACCGCCTTTCCCGTTGTAAAGGGTCCGACACTATACGTTCGACGCGTTTGTGCTGAGAAATAGGGAGTCCCTGTTTAGTATGGCGTGGATGACAACTGGTGTAATGTAGCAAGCTATTGCGGTCAGTGGGTTTAACATATAGGTCGGTGCTGAGGGAACCCTCAGATAAAGTCACCAAGGTATCAAGGAAGTTAATTCTGTTATGATCATGATGAATGGTAAAAGAGAGCCCTTGTTTGAACGAGTTCATGTCAGAGTAGAATTGTAATAAAGATGCAAGGTCACCGCGCCAGATCATGAAGATGTCGTCGATGTATCTCTTCCAGCTAACTGAGTGTTCTAACCAAAGTGTATGCTGGTAAACAAAGGATTCCTCAAAATATTCCATGTAAATATTAGCATATGGGGGTGCTAAATTCGAACCCATAGCGGTTCCCCGTTTCTGTAAATAAAATTGGTCCTGGAAAAGAAAGAAATTGTTTTCCAAAACCAATTGTAAAAGATCAAGGCAGAATCTATTTTGCGAAACAGAATAGGAACTGTGTCTGCCTAAAAACCACTCCACTGACCGGATGCCATCTTGGTGTTGAATACTAGTGTAAAGGCTGTTGACATCAAGAGAAACCAGAATACAACTAGTAGATAATGGCCCAATAGATTGCAGATGTGACAGAAAATCAGTAGTGTCCTTCAAATATGACCTAATCTTAGGTATGAGGGGAGTGAGAATCCTCTCAACAGTGATGGCGAGTGGTGATAAAACAGATTCTGTTGAAGCCACAATTGGGCGTCCTGGGGGTTGGTTCATGTTTTTATGCACTTTGGGCAACGTATAAAAGACCGGTATCACAGGATGGGTTTTGATCAGAAAATCGGCAAGTTTCTGATCAATAGTGTTATTGCCAAGATGCAAATCAATGGTGCGTCTGATGAGTCCTTGTATCTGAGATGTGGGGTCTCGTGGAATGGCTGCATAGGTGTCAGTATCCCTAAGTTGGCTAAGGATCTCATCAATGTAATATTTCTTATCGAGTACCACTATGGCACCCCCCTTATCGGCCGGCTTGATGACAATGGTGGAGTTATTCTTAAGATCCTGTATTGCACGGCTCTCCTCTATAGTAAGATTACTCTTAATTTTAAGATGCCCTTCATCTATGGACTTTAGAGTTTGGCTAATTTCTCTGGAAACCATGGTAACAAATGTTTCTATGGGGTGATAGGTCTTAGGAGGATTAAAGAAACTGGGGATCCTAAGATCCAGTTGTTTCAGCCGGAACATGTTGGTGGGATCAGGAGAAGTCAAGGAAGAGTCAGATTGTGTGAGTCGATCAGGACTAAAATGAGCCTTCAATCGAAGTGACCTAAAGAATCTCCTCATCTCCTGATCCAATACAAATGGATCAAGAGATGGGGTAGGACAAAATGATAACCCTTTCTGTAAGACTTCAGATTCAATGATAGATAAATTGTAAGACGAAATATTATAGACTAGGTTAGTACCTGTGACCGTGTTTGCACACGGTATGTTGGTGCAGGCCCGGCGGCCCCTCTTACTGCGCCTCGTTTTCCTCTTTGGGTGGAACGTTGAGCCAAAAAATGGGGTTGCCGAGGAATATATTGGTCAGTTTCAGAGCCCGAGGATGATGAATAGCGATTATAGAAAGTAGGACGTCTTGGAGTGTCCTCTGTGTACTGCCACCGGTAAACTCGATTTTTTGAATAATCCTCTTGGTCACGGAGAAACTTAGACCTCTTCCGTTCCTGGAGAGTCTTCCTAAATTCAGCTATATTGTCCCTAGTTCTGGAATGGATCTTGTCCCACTCGGTGTTAGGGATGGTGTTCTGCAATTGCTGTTCAATGGAATGAATATTTTTTCCGAGATCCTCAATTTCTGCTTGTAAAAACTCAATAGTGAGTATTATCAGGTCCATGGAACACTTATTAATAATGCTCTCAAATTTGGTGCAGTAGTCAGGTTTATCAGAGAAAAGGGTGGGTTTCAATGAAACCCGCAATCCTCTGGGGATACGTTGAACTCGATGGTACTCGGCCAAGGTGGCACAATGCAGTTCAAGGGCGGTGTGTCTTCTCAGTTCTTTTTCGTAGTCCCTAGAACGAACTTCTTCAGTAGGAACAGTCAAAAAAGTATTGGGTAAGGTTACTTTAGACAGTATGCTGCTGACTTCATCTGTGTTATATGAAAAAGTGGAAAAAGACATCTGGAAAACTAGGTAAATCTTGGAGCTCAGAACAAAAAACAGTAAATTTAGTAAGCGAATATGTCTGGCTCACAGTTGCGCGGTTTAGGTGCCCAGAAAAAATAGTAGTCAGTAATATAGTGATAATTCTGGCACACTGAAGATATTGAAGACATATGAAACGTTTCTTTAGAATGCTGAATCAATTTATTAGTGCAAAAAGTTGAGGATAATTTATCCAACGTTTCGACCGTATCTTATGGCCGTTGTCAAGGACAAAATTATCTAGGATTACAAGAAATATGTACAAGAAAATACAAAAAATGAAATTAGTACAAAACATAACATTAAGCAAATTTTTCAAAAACCTGCATCATAGGTTTGATCATATACAGCACATAATAAACATAAGAATCATGAGACAAAAAAGGCAAATTTGTACATCATACATATACCTATCTAACAGAAGACGAGTATAATGGTAATGATACAAATGCAGCATGCACACCCACCTATATCAACACTGTGAAGATATGCGTTCAATGTTAAATGGACATCGCCATTGGGTATAATGGGATCAAAAAAGTCGATCCTACGTGTGAAATGAAAAGAGGTATATAATAAGTCACATGGCACAGGGTAACATATTTCAATATATGGCGTATTACCAATAAAAAATAATGAATATATATATACCTCACGTACTATCAGTTAGATATAAGAGAGATGGCCAAGACCTTTATTGCAGGACTGGGAATAGCACAAATTTTGTTGTTGTTTCTAAATGTAGATCAAATATATCATTATTTCAGCGTACAGAACAAGGTTATTCCTAATGGAGACATTATATAGGAAAAAGACACACTACCTGGTTTATTGGACAGAAACCATAACACAAGACACTAGTGGGAGTAGTGTGATTCCCACACTGAGTGTTTCTTAGTTACCTCCAAATGAGCAAATGCTAGAATGAAGGGTACACAAGAATGAAATTATATCTGAGAATATAACATCAGTATAAGACACATATATCAGGGGATATGATGGAAAATACTCCATACTACCTTATTGTAGTGTTTCTGGACAATAATTATCTGGTACTGCTATCATGGGAAATAGGGAACACATGTCCCTTTAAGACTCTATGAAAGATCATATGAGTAGTGTGAGATTTAGAGGCAATGAATCAGAGGTTAGTTAAAGCAGAAAGACACTAGTAGAAACACATACCTGGAAAGGTAAATAGGAGCTCAAAAGCAAAGAATTGCTAGGTAGATTTGTGGGGGAACGAATCTGGGAGAAAATATAGATAGAGATCAGAGGTAATCTAACAAGGACCGGACAGCGTGGATCGTCAGATAACACATACCTTATAATACTGGTGTAGGGTATAGGTCCCTGCATGGATGGAGACCTAGCCAAGATCCTCGCCGTACTCCAGCTTCCGACGAGAGTCAAGCCCCCAGGGAGGATCCAACTCGCCGACAGCCCGGAGGACGTCCCCTGGATGCAGCAGAGAAGGACCAATGACTCATGGTATGGGCCTCCTATTTGTTACAGGTGCAGCAAGCCTGGCCACTACTCTAGGTGGTGCCCGTTAAACGAGCAACCCCTGGGCCAAAGGCCAATCCTCAGGAGTAGACACCAACGCCCCCCCTCAATTGGTGAGACCGGTACATCGGAGCTCGCCCCATCATCCCCCTGGCAGTGGACGGCGTTCCGCTCATGGCCCTCTTGGACACAGGATCACAGGTAACCACTATACCATACACTGTACCAGCAGTATTGGGGTACTGACGAACTTGCCCCCTCTGATGATAGCCTGACCCTTGTCGCAGCCAATGGACTCCCGCTAACCCAGGTGGGATACAAGCAAGTGACCCTGACTGTGGGATGTGTGGAGTTAAAGGATCAAGGGATGATTGTGGTAATGAATGAACCCAGTGATCATACCCCGAAAGTAATCTTAGGGACCAATGTGATGGAGCATTGTGTGAGGGAGGTGCTGAATCTGTTGCAGCAGTTGGCCGCCACAGCAGGAGGAGGCCGACAGAGGGCTGTGCAGTGTGAGATCCGGGCCCTTTTGTATCGGCAGCAAGTGAACTTAACTGGTGGAGAGATTGGTGGAGTGAGGGTGATGGATGTGGCCCCCTTGGTAGTGCCACCCCGAAGTGAGATGATGATGATTTGGTGCAGGGCAGCAGTAGGCCCACAGGGGCGCGACTACCTGGCGATGGTGGAGCCCATGCCTTCCGAACACTGGCCCAGGGTGATGGCGGCCAGAGGGGTGGTTGACGTCAAAAAGGGGAGAGTGCCTGTGAGAGTGCTGAATTGTGGGGAGGAAGAAGTTAGGCTCCCCCGTTACGCTACCCTTGCCAAGTTGCTCACCCTAGACCCTCACACCATTCATGAAGCCATCCCTCCTACCTCAGCATCCCCTGCCAGTAACCATACACCCCCTGAACAGTTAGAGGAGTGGTGCCAGGAATTACATGTAGGCACTGACGCCACATCCACGCATCACAAAGAGGGGGATACAGGGTGGTGCAAGAGTATGAACAGGTTTTCAGCAAGCACCCATTAGATTTCGGGAGGATTAAGGCGGTTCAACAACATATACCTACAGGTGTACATCCACACATTAAAGAAAGATATAGGCCCATTCCGCCAGCACATTATCAATGCGCCAAAGATATGTTGAGGAACATGAAGGAGGCAGGGGTCATTCAGGATAGTTGTAGTCCCTGGGCAGCCCCACTGCTGCTGGTAAAGAAGAAGGACGGCACCATGAGGATGTGTGTGGATTACCGGAAGATCAACCAGATAACGCATAAAGATGCCTATCCTCTCCCCCGCATTGAAGAGTCGCTAGCTGCGCTGAGAACTGCTAACTTCTTCTCTACCCTTGACCTTACCAGCGGGTACTGGCAGGTAGCGGTCACACCAGAGGACCGTGAGAAGACTGCATTCGCCACTCCCATGGGACTCTGCGAGTTTAACAGCATGCCGTTTGGGCTGTGCAATGCCCCTGGAACCTTCCAACGGCTGATGGAGTGTTGCCTGGGACATCTCAATTTTGAAACGGTCCTACCGTACCTGGACAATGTGATCGTATACTCCCAGACGTACGAGGCCCACCTGGAACATCTGGCTGAAGTGTTTGCTTCCCTAGCCAAGTATGGGATAAAACTGAAGCCCTCCAAGTGCCACCTACTGAAGCCCAGGGTGCAGTACCTCGGACACGTGATGAGCGCAGAAGGTGTCGCCCCAGACCCCGAGAAGATCACTGCTATCCAGGACTGGCCGAGACCGACCACAGTGAGGGAGGTGAGACAGTTCCTGGGCTTGGTGGGCTACTACCGTTGCTTCATCAAGGGGTACCCAAAGATGGCCGCCCCCATGCAAGATCTCCTCGTGGGACAGACTAAGGGTGGCAGGTCCCCTGGATCTCTGTTGGTGTGGGAGAAGAAGTATGAGGAGTCCTTTCACCAGTTGAAGACAGCCTTGACGGGAGAGGAAATCCTGGCGTACCCTGATTACAGCCTCCCGTTCGTCCTCTACACCAATGCCAGCAATGTGGGCTTGGGAGCGGTCCTGTCCCAGGTCCAGGACGGGCGAGAAAAGGTGATCGCCTATGCCAGCAGAAAACTCCGGCCCACGGAAAGGAACCCCGAAAATTACAGCTTCTTTAAGCTTGAGCTCCTGGCCCTGGTGTGGGCAATCACCGAGAGGTTCCGCCATTATCTCGCAGCGGCAAAATTCACGGCCTACACGGACAATATTCCGTTGACTCACCTGGACACGGCCAAACTGGGTGCCCTGGAACAGCGGTGGGTGGCCAGGCTATCTAATTATGACTTCACTATCAAATACAGAGCCGGCCGCAAGAGCACCAACGCGGATGCGTTGTTTCGGATGCCCCACCTGCCGGATGGGGGGTCAAAAGACGATGACCTCAAAGAAATTGAGTTGCCCGCGTTCCATCGGCCACCGGTCGAAAAATTTCATGTCAAACAACAACAGGCGAACCTGGACCCGCTACCCAGTCAGGGTTGGAGAGAAGCCCAAGACCAAGCGCCTTCCGTCCAGTTGGTCAAGACCATGATTGAACAAGGCTCCTCCGGAATGGATCCAGCAGCTCCCCCTGAGGCCCAGCGGCTGTGGAAAGAATGAGCCCTGCTGTACCTGCACGAGGGGAAGCTGTATCGGGGACTGATCAACCCAAAGACTCATGAGAAGGTCCATCAGCTGTTAGTTCCTCAGGCCAGCGTGCCCAAAGTCGTACGGGCAATTCACGATGGCGCCAGGCATTTCGGCTGGAAAAAGCTGGAGATGTTGCTGAGAGAGCGGATCTATTGGAGTGGGATGCGGGAGTCTGTGGAGACCCGGTGCCGAGAGTGCGGCCCCTGTGCGCTGAGAAGGAAGGATGAAGTCAGCCAAAGAGCCCCTCTACAGCCAATCGTCACCCACCAACCGCTGGAGTTGGTTGCCCTGGACCACGTTAAGCTCACACCCAGCCGGAATGGGTATACCTATGCCCTAACCATCGTAGACCACTACTCCAGATTCATGGTGGTTGTTCCCGTCAAGGATTTGACCCGCCGTACCGCAGCTAGGGCCTTCCAGGCGACCGCACGGATACCCGGAGAGGGTGCTCACGGACCAGGGTTCAGTCTTTGAAGCAGAGGTGTTTCAAGAGTTCTGCCAATTGTACGTTGTAAGAAGATTAAGACCATGCCATACCATGCCCAAACTAATGGGATGTGCGAAAAGATGAACCATCTGGTCCTAGATCTCCTCAAAGTGATACCGTTGGAAGAGCGGAACCTGTGGCCAGAAAAGCTGCCCGACTTGGTCGACATGTACAACAACATCCCCAATAGTTCTACCAATTGCACCCCGGCGTATCTGATGAGAGCCCGACTGGGCCGGCTGCCGGTGGACCTAGAAATGGGCTTGGAAGCTCCTGAAGCCCTCCCTTCGACTGCTGGCTGGGATACTCGGTGGCAAATCCAATACCGACAAGTCCAGGAGTATGTGGAGAAGAATCTCGGTCAGAGCCGAGAGAAACAAGCGCAACGCTTCAATAAGCGAGCGTCAGCCGTACCCTTTGGTCCGGGAGATGTCGTGCTGAAATGGAAGAGAAGGACCCATAAGCTGGATGACCAGTGGGAAAGGACCCCGTATGTCATACAGCCCACTGAGTGGGAGAATAAGAAGGCATATGTGATCAGTCGTGACCAAGGGAAGACTGCCACTACGGTTTCCCGGGACCATCTGAAGAAGTGTCCTCACCCCTTGAGAGTGACAAACGAAGTTCCGGTCCCTACGCTGAGCGGAGAAGAGGAGAAGAAGGTGATCCACACAGTGATGGGTGATTTTCCAGCAGACTGGCCTATGCAAAACGGTGCGGTGATTGTTACGGTGATAATGTTCCCACAACACGTGGAAGAAATGGAGACGGAAATGCCCGCCAGTGAGCCGCTCGAATAAGCGCCCAGGGATGCACCTATACCCCCTCCCCTTGGGTCTCCACTTGCCATACCTGCCATAAGGGAAGAGGAACTGACTGTCTCCTCTGTCCCCTTGCCCACCACTAATAACATTGGGCCCAGAAGGTCCACACGCCCCAACCTAGGTCGACCCCCACTTAGGTACAGGGAAACTACCATTTAGGGGTACCGTATGTTAAACGTGTAAATAGCTGAATGAATGAATCCGAATCAACCAAAGTTTTCACCTGATTGTCGACAGTAATTATCCCGGCCATTGCCGGCAAGTTGTCCCTGGAGGGACCCTATGTGTTTTATCGTCCGCATGACGAACTGCTCATGGACATGGCCGAGAACTGGCAGGCCACCCACGAACTTGTGGGCCTGTAAATAATTTAGTGGGCTGGTTTCCATCCGTGCTGCCTCCGGAGAGGCAGATTAGAGGAAGGGCAAGCAGCAGAGCAGGCTGGGGCCCGGCCACCACCAGGACCGGTGGCCATCCTCCGGGGGTCAGGGGTACCCCTGGACGTGGGGTCCCCTGAAGTGAAAGCCGGATGCGAGACACTGTACCCTTTCCCGCTCGGGTAACCTGGACCAGGACTGGGGTAAAAGGGTGCTGCCTGTTTCTTAGGGGCAGCATCAAGGATCAGGTTATTTGGGTGGGAGAGCGGATGACCGTGAACCCGTCCGTTTAATAAAAATGTTGAAACGTTAAAAGTAATGCACCTCCCATAAGGGAAGACTTGAAAGTATGCTTATGTTTTATGCTTTACCGTTTTACCATGTTATTTATCTTTTTACAGTTTTGAAAAATAAAACCGGTGATGGACGGGCAGCCCGCGGACGGTCTGCATTTTTCCAAGGGGGAGTGTGACACCCTGGACTAGCCAGGTAGTCGCATACATACCAACACACACACCCTCACCCTAGGCAATTACACCAGCCAAACCAAAAACCCTTGTTGCCTCCCTCCAGAGTCTGATGTCCACACCAGGTGGGGCGGAGCCAGGCAGTTGGCCCCACCCACCGAGGAGTTCACAGGCCTGCAGGCGGGAAAAGTGACAGTTCAGTCTTGGAGGTGAGAGTGAGAGGAGTGAACACTTGAGGTGTCTGGGTTGGAGCCCAGACACTGACAGCAAGGTTGGCAGATTGTGGTGGCCGTCTGCAGGAGTTGGTGGAACTCCGCAGAGCCGTAAGGACTGGGGTCGGGCGTCAGCCCGCTGGTACCGGACCGGGGAACGGAGTGAAGCTAAGCACACAGGCCATCGGACCCCGACCAGGCTTGGAGCCGCCGTCAATAGTCAAATCCGAATGTGACAGGAACCCCCGGGGTTCCCTAATAACTAAGTCCCGATTGAAGGCAACTGTCCACCCAGAGAGGATATACAGCCACCGCCACAGGCTAGAGATCCAAGGGCCAGCGCCTGCAGGCAAAACAGGCTCCTACGGCACCTATACGCCGGGGAGCGGACTATCGGTGGGCAACCACAGGAGTCAAGAACTTTCTCAAAAGTGCAGGGAAAGACAGCCACCATCAGCCGTCCGGGGAGAGCACAACAACACTGCAGCCGGCTGCGGGACCCATCCATCCGGCTGTTTTGGTTTACCTACGACTTTTTCAGTGATTGTCTGAGTGAGTACACCAGTGCCGTCCGGCACCGCGCCGCGCAGTCCCTGCACCCCAGCCATCCGGCCTCCCCATTACCCCATTGGGCCCCGGGATCACCAACCCCTGCCCACGGAGGGGACAACATCTCAGCTGCACCCTACCATCTCTCCCGTTATCCCCGTTACCAGCAGCGGTGGTGCCATTATCACCACGACCCGTGGGTGGCGTCACGAACAATCTCCCTAACAATACCATCCCCATTTCACTCATGGGTGAGGAGCGCTGCTTGAGTCCCCGGGTCCGGTCCACCGCTCAAGCCACCGAGCAGCAGCAGAAGCCCCGGACCTGAGCGTGGTGAGCGCGTCCCCTCCGCCCGTGACACACATAGATCACATTATCCATTATACCATCACCACTATTATTTATATATCATCTGGTATCTGTAGTCACAGTATTAACCTGTATCTTGAATGTACTATCCTATGTTCCCAGATGTACAAACAGGATAATATGTCACTGATATATCCTATACTATGACTTTTTTTCTATTGGTGAGTAGTTTGTATGTGTTGGTGACTTGGTTGAGCAAATATGGTTGAAAAAAAGATCATAAAGTTTTTAATTTTTATAATTTGGGTATATACTTTTTTTTTTAGGAATGTAGAAAAGCACAGCGCTGTGATTTCTTGCACTGGGTTAAAGATGGTAATACAGAAGAAGGGCAGGACAATTAAGTTTCTTTTTCGTGTATTTTTTTTCACATGTACTCACTTGGCTGATTGCTGTGATTGTAATATGAACAACCCTTAGGCGGGCTTTGCACATTACGACATCACAAGCCGATGCTGCGATGTCGAGTGCGATAGTCCCCGCCCCCGTCGCAGGTACGATATCTTGTGATAGCTGGCGTAGCGAACATTATCGCTACGCCAGCTTCACATGCGCTCACCTGCCCTGCGACCGTCGCTTTGGCCGGCGACCCGCCTCCTTCCTAAGGGGGCGGGTCGTTTGGTGTCAGAGCGACGTCACATGGCAGGTGGCCAATCAAAGCGGAGGGGCGGAGATGAGCAGGATGTAAACATCCCGCCCACCTCCTTCCTTCTCATTGCAGCCGGGAAGCAGGTAGGAGCTGTTCCTCGCTCCTGCGGCTTTACACACAGCGATGTGTGCTGCCGCAGGAACGAGGAACTACATCGTACCTGTCTCTGCACCGGCATTATGGAAATGTCGGAGAATGCACCGATGATACGATAACGACACTTTTGCGCTCGCTAATCGTATCATCTAGGATTTAGACACTACGACATCGCAAGTGACGCCGGATGTGCGTCACTTTCGATTTGACCCCACCGACATCGCACCTGCGATGTTGCAACGTGCAAAGCCGCCCTTAATCTAGAATTCGCACCATATTTCTAAAAGTATACAGGTCAACTACAAAAAAAGGTCATAACTGTATGCCAATAATATTCTGCCTTAAAGAAGTGCTCCTGTGTACTTGTTTATGGACTCAAATGTCACTGTGTTAATATACTAACCAATAGCCGTCTTCTCTGGTATCCAGTGGCATTCTGCTCCTGACTTACGTGATGGTAATTTAGACTCTCCAGATCACACTGTGCTCCATGTAGTTACTAAAAGACATATTTATGATGTAAGCAAATCATGCCTGGTTCCTACACTCCATAGACTTTCATTATTAAAGCCACTTCCGAGTCACACAGAGTGTAGTGTGACTTAGGGAGTCTGCATAGGGGGTGACATCACAAAGAAAATGAAAAGAACGTCACTGGTCATCGGAGAAGACAATGATCAGTAAGTAATTAATACTATGACACTATACTATACAAACACTTACACAGGTTTAGGAAATAAAGTTAATTGTAGCTTGGGATTTTGGACACACAGCATCATTGTTTTGACCCCCAGTGAGAGCCATTCAAGATTGCAAGTGGACCTTTCTTGTCAGAGCACCATTCGTATCTGAGCACACTGAGGAGCTGAGTGGTTAGCATATGAACAGTACGAGAACTCAGACACAGTCTTTTTTTAAAAAGCCTGTGTTCAGGTTTGAGCCCCAGACATCCAGTGTTCAGTATGAACCCCTACTTTTACTGCTTAGGTTCGCTCATCTCTAGTATATAGGAATGAATTCTATGAGAATAACATGAAATTTCCAAGAGAAAGCCAAACGTTTTTTCCTAACACTTTGCAAGTATATTTTTAGTAATGATTCCTCAGTTACAGAATCAATAAATAGTAAAGTAATAAAATAAATAGTAAAAACTTGGTTCTTGATTGTTATTGTAAATGTGCAGTACACTTGGATCTGTTAATATCTCTAAAGATTTAAGGGTTTTTCCGATCTCTATACAAATTTCATTTTCATGTTCTATACACACAAAGTCAGGATTTACTTCTGTTCCTAGCATAGAGATTACAAATATGCAACTTCCATAGTTGCGGTCATTTACTGACTAGATACTCAGCTGCATTGGTCAATGGCACACAACGACACAATGAGAGAAGCGGATGAGAATCTAGTCAGCATTTGTGACAGTCTGTGTCAGGAGTCAGGACCCGACGAAGCGCCGCTGCGCATGAAACAGTCACTGTTGTCCCAGAAGTTTCCCGCATCCCCCTCCTGTAATTTTAACTTTCGGATAAAATAAAGAAGGTTTTTTTTAGAAAAGGGTGAGTGCCACCAATCTTCTTTTCTTTTTGCTGGTTTTGGACTTTTGCACTGATTGCCAGGTGGAGCACCACCCTATATGGGTCCGATATTAAATAAACTTTACTTGTATACTTGGCGATACCTAAGTGGAGATAGATGTGTGATAGGTTTTGGTGCTGCACAATTCTTTCCTTTGTGGATTTACAACTATGGAAATTACATACTTGACTGGCCGCTCATACTGGTAATAGAGGGAAATTGTGACAGTATACAAATGACTGACAGGGTGCAAAACCCACTTATGAGTATGTTCACAGTGCATTTATTCATTCGAGGTTTTCTAGGTGAGCCACTTAAGGATAAAGCTGGTGGTCTTTTTCTTGAAGCAGCTTCACTGTTGACTTTGCCGTTGTTTTCTGCGGTTGATAAGCCAGCGTCTTTTGTCTTCATTTTGGAGAGCAGCTCCATGAAGAATAAGAGTGTCAGTTATTTTAACGTCTTCAAAATTTCTAAACTCAAAAGCAGTTAAAAGAGAAAACAATACTCTATGTGCACAACAATGTCGTTATTACATTGGTGTGTAATACGGTAATCTTTTGTTTCACTTTTTCAGGTGGATTCCAGACAGAATTAACTTAAAAAAGATGTGTGCGTAAACCCTAAGCTTAATTTTGGTACATATCCATGTAGTATTCTTTCACAGGAGATTGTGGTTTCTGTTGTACAGAGCAGTGCTGATGTACTGCTGTGTATAGAACAGGCAATCGGACGATTGCAACTTCATGTTCCATAAGGGGACTAGCAAATACAATAAAAAGTAATAAAAAATTAAAAAATAAAATCACCCCACAAAAGTTCAAATCATCTCCTTATACCCCATTGAAAATAAACCAATTAAAAAGAAATAAAAAAATACCCATATTTGGTATCATTGTATTCATAAATGTCCGATCAATGAAAATACAAAATAAATGAATCTGATTGGTAAACAGCATAACGAAAAAAAACAAATTAAACTTTGTTTTTTTTGTTGCTAAACATTGCAATAAGAGGCGATCAAAATATTACATCTATCCCAAAGTGGTATCAATAAAACCAACAGCCCAGGGCACAAAACATAAAACATCACAGAGCTCTACATCCCCAAAATTAAGAACGTTTAGGGTATTGGAAAATAGCGATAAAAACAACTTTTTTTTTATTTATAAATATCTGAATTTTTTTCACCAATTAAAAAAAAAAAATCTATACATGTTTGGAATCTGCGTACTTTTACTGACCTGGAGAGTCGTATTTATATGTCAGTTTTACCATATAGTGAACATGTAGATAAAATCCCCCTCAAAAAATTGAGTAATTGCCCTTTTTTTTGCAATTTCACTGCACTTGGAATTTTTTTTTCCATTTTCCAGTACAATTTTTGGCAAAATGAATGGTGTAATTCAAAATTAAAACTTGACCTGCAAATAACAAGCTTTCATATGGCTTCATTGATGGAAAGATAAAAAAAGGTTATGGCTCTTGGAAGAACAGGAGGTAAAAGTGAAATCATAAAAGCTGAAAATTGAAAGGTCATGATGGGGTTAGTGAGGAGACATGGTATTTGAACATGACTTACTGACAAAGTACTGAAGATAGTAGACTCTGTTCACACTCAGAAAATTATGTTTGCTGTATGTATCTGAAAGTCTTCCCCAGCTTTATTTTTTGTGGGGCAGTAAAGTTGGTTTATGTTTGGGCTAGACATGAGCAAATCTATTAATATTAAATCAAATTAACTACAAATTTCTTCAAAATTTCTGATTTGCTACAATAGAAAAGTTTGGGGATTCAATACACATAAAACCAACAAAATGCAGCTGTTTTGTGAGACTGTTTTAAAGTCTGCGAAGAGATTATAAATAGGGATGCTCGAATACCGCAAATATTCGGCAACGCCCATATTCGCCAAATAGGTCGCTGCTATTAGACTATTTGCGAATATTCGATGCGCAATGTAAGTCTATGGGAAACCCATATAGTTGCCAAATAGCAACTGTTCGGGCTTCCCATAGACTTACATTGTGCATCGAATATTCGCATAGCCGCAAACTATTCGTCTGATATTCGTGAAGCCGAATATTGCCTAATATTTGTGATAGTCGATCATCCCTAGTTATAAATAATATAACTCATTATACACATCTGGTCCTCCACCTATGCCCTCCAATCTTAGTGCAAAATGTGGCATGGAGCACAATGTATGATGTCATTCACATCAATGACATTTGTCTAGCCACATATGACAGTGTAAAGTGATGCATATTACATCATTGAGGTATGTCACATCCCATGTGGCCATTTGAGGCCTTGTCAGCACTGAAATATTGGAAGATCATTGATAACGAGCAGGTGATCTGGCATGGAGATTTTGTGGTAGCATAGGTGAGGGGTGAGCCTAATGCAAGTGCATATAATTTTCCATTATTAATAACTCCTTCCCGGTCTTAAAAAAAAAAAGTGTCCAGCAACATGGCAGCTGTATGGCGGTCATTTTGCTAAATGTGTGCAAATTGAATGACAAATATTTTGGATCCTAGCAAATCCAAATATTTGGACAAATTCATAAGGAATTTGATTTGTTACAATTAGAATTGATGATATCTACTCTAGACATTAACCAAGCAAATATATGACCCTAGGAAGCTAGAGAGGGGAGATGTAGGTCTGGGACAAATCAGTATAACCTTTTATTACTTCTTACCCCTTTCCTCCTTCCTTTTATTATGTTTTTATGTCCCTATAGTCCTCAGGACAAAGTAAAGATCTTTTGGAGGCATTTTTAGTTCTGGCCATATTTTATTTGGACTGAATGAAACCTGACGACTGATTAAACTCTGCCCTAAATATATTTCATGAGAATCACCCATCTCTAGTTTGTATTATTGTATTGAAAACCACAGATCTATGCTTTTCATTATAACAGCATACTGCCCCCCCCCAAAACATTTTTTAGACAATAAAAGTCAATGACAGTAAAGGGGGAGATTTGGGATTTAGTTCTGACCAAGAACAACATTTGTATGTAGTTTGCATGTTTTCCCCATGTATGTGGGTTTGCCATGTACTCTGGCTTTCTCTTTTCAAAAATATACTTATAGGGAATGTAGACTGTGGGCCCCAATAGCGATTGTGAGTGACAGTTAGAAAGTGCTGCAGAATATGTTATTTCTATATAAGCAAAAGAAACAGAACAATCATAAATATGTAAGAATTAAAAATGTTGAGCCCATTCAGAGAGGGAGAAGACTTGAAGTTTAGTGCCACCTAATGGCCCCTTTAACAAGTCTTGTCACATGACTTAGAATTAAAGCTAAAACAGAATCTATTTGAAGACGCAAGTTTTGCTGTGTTGACCCCCTCAGTGCAAAGCAAGCAAATGGATTTGGCTGTATAAGAGGCCTCTCTCTGTGGTCTAAAGAGTAACATCTCTACTGACACAAATCAGATGTCATGCTCTGCAAAGAGACAATTTGCATATGTATTGTTCCAGGAGCACTGCATGGCCTATACGTCTCCTTACACTGGCATTTCAGGAATGTCACTCTCTACAAGGAGAGAAATTATTTTACTCAGAGGCATCTATTATAAACAAACTAGATATTTTGCTTTGCACTGAGGAGGGGCAACACATGAAAACATATGTCTGTTATTTGAGATTCTGGTTTGCCTTTTATCCTAAGTCAAATGGCAAGGCTCATGAAACGGTTGATATTGAAACTTCCAGAAGGTAGTAGCACTAGAGATCAAGTCCTCTTTATCTCTGAGGAGGGGTTTTGCATATTTCATTTCTTGCAGAAGCAATTCATGGCCTATGGGGGTACATGCTAACGATCAGTGTTCACAGCATTTTGGATGCAGCGTGCTTCAGCTGCACCCAAAATGCTGAGATGTACAGTACAAGCACAGTGGATGGGATTTCTTGCTTTTTCTGCAGTAAACATTGACCTGTTGTGTGACTTTCCGAGCCGCAGCATGTCAATTGTTTGCTGTGGAGTCGCAACCTTCCTCCGAAGGGAGAGCACAAGCGAGAGACTGCAGCGCACCGAACCCTGATCATGGGCACAATCAGCTGCTGTCTCCTGCATTCTCCTGCAGAGGAGACTTGTGGCCCTGCAGGTCAGGCCCACCACATCCAGGACACAGCGGGTCCTGATCGTGTGCACGTACCCTTAAGTCGGCATGTCACTTTCCAGAAGGAGAGACGTCACACCTAAGGCCCACATTTTGACCCCAAAGCAGAATATTTTAAACCAATTTATTTTGTATTTACTTGCATTTTTAAACTTAACACTTTATCAAAGAAAATCCTATTATGGTTACCCCACCTGGATAAAAAAAGTAGCTTAAAAGTTACTTTCTAATGTATTTCTACTACTTTAAAAACAGTGATGTGATGCTTGTTAAAGGCTTTTATTGTGCTTGCTTGATGGATGCATTTTTTTTGCATAGAAGCAGAACAAGCTGAATATGAGGTTTTGAAAATAAATTCTGAACACATGGCCACATAACTAATTTGAATATAATGAGTCAAATCTGAAACACATTGCAGCTTATTTGCATACATATTGAATTTTACATAAAATCTGCCCTGTTTATGGAGGAAGTGAATGGGAATTGTGCCCTGTACTCTGAAGTATTGCTTTAGAGGCCTATGCAGGCCATACTCAGCAGCCTTGTAGTTATTATTTTAGTATCCATTTCAAATACATATAAAATGCATCTTATACTCCCTTTAAGCTAGTTCATTTTGAAAAATCTAAAAAAATGGAAATGTACAAAATGAGAATTGTAATAGCTAGAAGATATTAAATACATTGAAAACGGCTTCTCTTTCATATACTGAAAGAGCGGAGAAGAAATTATTGAGGTATTACAATACCCCACACACAAATGATTGTTATATGACCTTTGGGGATAATCCTTCTCCTGGCATATAAAACAAGTTAAACAAAATAATTTGACTTGTAAGAAAACCAAGTGCTTAGTAAAGATCTGCTGCCGCTGTACAGTATACTAAACATTAAACAGAAAAAGGTGGAAAACAAAAGGGGTAGAAAAAGGCTTATTACTCGTGGTATACAGAATTTGAATATCATTATTCGATACATATTAAGATACCGAAAGAGAATGTGTGATTAAGACCCCCCATAAAAAAACACTGCATAGATGGCTCTATCTGCTGCTACATTAGAAATAAATTAGCATTTTTGTTAATTTGTAAATGAGGAATTAAGTTCTCTGACCCTGGCAGTGTATTTCATGAGTATGTGCCTGGCTAGATTCTTTTCTCATCCTATTTCAATTGTCTTTTACCTAATATCACACAGACAGTGGGCAAACAATGTAGCTAATGAAACTGGTGGTGGGCAGGGGAACAACCTGACGAGGCAGAGGTTTGTTAGGTGCTCTGTCCCAGAGCACTGAACACCTTATTTTTATGTCGATAAAAGTGCTAATTAATTGGGAATGTGACGCACCCACCGGGGCCGTGGGGGCACTCATTACTGGGCCGCAGTTCTGCATGGGAGTGTGCCGCCCCTGCAGCGGATCAAACCATCGGACCCGGGGGTGGTGATTACTCGTAGCTCAAGGGTCTCCGGACCCGGAGGCTTAAGGGCCACACTCAAATGTAAAAGGGGGTTATTTACAGGGGAGAGGTATAGTTTGTGACGCCACCCATGGTGTGTGGTAATTGGGAGTACTGTCGCTGCCGTTGGGAGTACCTAGGGTGATGGAGTGGGGCAGCAAGATGACGTTACCCTCCACGGGTAGGGCTATGCCCCGGGACTCTGGATGGTGATGTGGGGGATGCAGTGCAGGGGTCAGTTGGGTACTCACTCAGCAATGAAGCAAACGCTGACAACAGAGTAAACCAAGCCTCTGACTGCCGTTGCCTCTCGAGGGGAGCTTGTCCGGGTCCCATCCCCTGCAGAACTGCCTGGTGGTCTGTAACCTGCCTCCTGCCACCAATTTAGACTGTCTGTTGTGGCCCGGTAGCTTGGAGCTTTTCGGGCCCCACTCCCCACTGTGGCTAAGTGAAGGAGTCTGCTCTCAGGAGCTCACGCTTGGGATTTCAGTGGGCCGCTTGCTAGAAAAGTCTTATCCCCCTCGTTGCACTAGTGCCCCCAATCTCTGAGCTTCATGGGAAAAGTCCATAAAGGCCCTGTTCTCCGCAGGTTAATTGCCGGGTCGCTTGAAGCTTCTCCCCAACCTAGGGTCCGTGTACCCTGACGTGCCTTCGGCCCCGGACCGGTGATAGGACCAGGCTGGTGACCGTCCTCCTCGACGGGTTCCAGGCACCTAGCCTCAGTCCCCTGTGACCAGGAGTCCAACTCCTCTAGGTTCAGACCACCATCTATGACCTAGTTTACTTCTCCACTGGGAGCTAAAACTCCCAGCTTCCTCAGAGCTCCTCACAGCTCGAGGGCTACCACTCACTCTTTGCTCCCCTGGAGCTAACTGCTCTCTTTGCTCCCCTGGAACTCACTGACTTCTCACCTCCCACCTCCCTGCCTGACCCCTAGGTGAGCGGCCCTATGCTTGCTTAAGCAGCCCACTGGTGTGCCTGACAGGTGGGGTTCAAAGTGTATCTAGGATTTGTGAATGCTGGTGGAGGCAGTACTGCAGGTTAGGTTCCCAGAACCATGGAGGTTTGAGTCCTGCACGGGAAGGGCAGATTGTGCAGAACCCCATGATGACCCGAATAGTCCAGGGTGTCACCGGAGGATCATGGTGGCAGGGCCCGGTTCCGTGACCCCGGCGTTGTTGTTTTAATAAAGATGACGTGGGGATTATTTACAGGGGATATGTCATGACGCCACTTGTGTTATGCAGCAAAATGGAGGCCACCGCTGCTATTCAGTTCCCTGGGGGTCAGTGGTGATGCAGCTGAGTTGGAATAGCTCTCCACAGGCAGAGCTGGTCCCCAGGGCTGTTGGGAGTAGTAGTCTGTAATGGAGGGGTGCAGGGCCAGAGGCACGAGCAAAGAACTGGACAACACAGGAATGCAGTCACAAGGTCTTTACTCACAGTTAAGAGTTCCAGAATACCACGACCGGTCAAATTCTGTCATTGGGGTGCAGAGTCCTGCTGTGATGGGCCTCAGCCAATTCCGAATAGTTCAGAAGCACAACCCGGTACACCCTTCCATGTTCCTTTCTGGTCGTCTTCCTGCACTGACCTCTCCCATCTGTCCCATGCCTGAACACACAGAGTCCCAAGCCGGTGTCTGCGGACCCTGATGAGTTGCTTGAAGCTCTTTTGCTTAGCCCATGTGGTCACCTTTTCACTGGATGTGTGTTGATGTAGCTTCGGCACTTGCAGTAACCTCAGCCTCCGGTTTGCCAGCTGAGCCTTAAAGTTCTCAACTAGTTGAGGGGCTGGTTCCCTTCTGTGGCCAAGTCCCTCCACTCCGATATGCCGTATGCGGAATGAGGCCACGGGTGTATGGCATCTTCCCATGGGCTCTAGGACCCCTTCTGTCCTGTGCCTGGGCCAAGCTGCAGCAGCTCCAGACCACAGGCCTTCACTCCTCCATTCCTACTTCTCGACTGGCTAACTTTCCACAGTGTGCTTCCACTAACTAGACTCCACCTCCAAGCTGGATTAGGGGATGGTGCTACTACTGGAGTATAGCTATACCATAGCTTAGTGCACTAGGCCCTAACCATGGCCTGATGGAGTGTTGCTAAATGAGAGTGTATCTGTGATTGTGTGTATACCGGTTTGCAACCTCCTCTTTACCCGGGAATGGGATACTACATCTCTGGCTGAGGTGCAGTACTTCTGTGGTGACTGAAGCCTCAGGGGTGCCACAAATGCCTTAAAAAATCGAAGATATGAAGGTGTCAACGGATTTACATTTAAAAGACCTGAATACTTATGTATGTGGTTTGGGGTTTGACATTACTGACAGGTTCCCTTTAATAAACACTGGCAGGTCTGCAATCCCACATTCTAAAATGTATAAAGTCTGAACCCATTTTGATCTATTTGTCTGTGTTGTGTTTACTGTTACTTAACAGACCAATGTGCTCCCATTATTACAGACTACACACAAATTGAACAAACTCATATTATGTAGTCTTTTGTTACTCTTCTTCATTCACCACAACTACTTCTTTCCCTGACCTAAATGCAAAATAGAAGGCAAGTTGGATGAAAAAGCACAATATTGTGACATGAGACTTTGCACAAGACGTATACTCTGTAGATCTGAATAAATGCATGTATAAATGTTCTAATGTTTGCAAAGTTGCTTCTTTCAATTGTGTTTAATTAGATTAAAAGGTTTTATTGCGCTTTCAAATCAAGGTTTCATGATGCCCAAGAGTGCCTGTAATGTTTAAAAAAGGGTTCTGCTACCACAACAAAATGGCATCACATATTTCATTTTTACCAGTATCAACTGCTCAACATTTGAATAACCCCTTCTTAACATTGGATTTACCAGTACATCAAATATCATGGTGCATTCCCACAAATGGATGTACCGGTACAACCTGGCGAACGTTCGGGCACAAGAGCTGTTCCCGTACGATCACTGCTGGGAGCTCGGTTTACATGATGCAGAGATTCAGCTCTCACAACTAGGGCCAGTCCCCGAGCCACCCTTTGCTAGTTAACCCCCTAAATGCTGCGATTAATAATAATCTCAGCATTTAAGGGGTACACCTGATTGGGACTTCTGCAACATGATGTTGCCTAATTGATGTCATGGCAACCCGAGGTCAAGGGAAGACCTTCGAGTTACCTCACTAAGGTGGCTTATTAGATCATGACTTAAAGCATCTGTCTCTGTCTCACTGAGATGTATAATAAATTGCAAACCTGGTGCATTGCAATACATTATATCAAACATCAGACTAATAAAAATTAATGTCCCATATAGGGACTAAGTAAAAAAGTAAAAAAAAAAAACAGTTTTAAAAAAATTGTAAAAATATTTAAAAAAGCAACATTACAGATAATTGATATCTCCACCACTAAAACAAGCCGATCTATAAAACTGTCACAATAGTTAACCCTTTCAGTGAACACTGTAAAAAAATAAATAAAAAAACTTAGCAAAACTTGTCTTTTTATCATACAGCTGACAAAACAGTGGAATAAAACAAGATAACAAGGTCTTATATGAATAAAAATGGTATGGCTGAAAATGGCATCTTGTCCAGCAAAAGAGCAAGCTCCACCAGTAACAAAACAAAGAAGCTGTAGCTCTCAGAATACAGCAGTGCAAAAACTATTTTTTTTCTATAAAAAAGCTTTTAGCAGCTAAACATAAAAAACAATGTAAATGTGGTATCACGGTAATCATACTGACCCAAAGTATAAGGCTGTGTCCGCACTTTCCTTTTTCACCTGCGTTTCAGCTGCTTTTTAGGTCTGTTTTGAACTGCAGCGTTTTCATGCCAAAATGCACGCTTTTTGATTTTCCAGCAAAGTCTATGAAAAATGGGGATTTCCTGTCCGCACTTTGCATTTCCAGACGCAGCGTTTACTTTGCATATTTTGTGGCAAAAACCATGCTTTCAAAGAAGCAGCATGTCAATTGTTTTTCCCATTTGGGCTGCGTTTTGCTAACATTGAAGTCAATGAGAAGTAGCAAAAAGCAAGAAATATCAAAATTCTAGCGTTTAACCTGCTTTTTAGCTGCAGAAACAAGGCGTTTTGGACTTCCAAAATGCATGCTTTTCTCACTTCAAAATAATGGAATAATATGTCCCTTTACACATACACATAGTCCGACAATTAAATTAATGAAAAATATAAATGTAATGCTATTTTACCGCTAAATAGTAAAAAAAACGCTATAATTCTATGAAATATAACTATTTTCTTATTCATTTCAATATTTATATATGTGTTCCTTTTTTTCCCCTTTTTTCATTGTGTTTGACTATTTAAACTTTATTTAGCAGTATCTTTATGTTCAAAATGCAATTGAAAAGCATGTAAAAAGCGCAAAAACCGCGGCTAAAACGCAGTAAATACGCATGCGTTTTTAGCTCTATTTTGTGGGCAAAAGCAACTTTGGCAAAATCAATTACTGCCAGAGGGTGCGTTTTGAACTGCAAGTAGAACGACGCAAAGTGCAGACACAGCCTAAAGTTGTTTCATCACTTTTACAACATGATGAACAGCATAGAAAAAAAAATACAATTCCTAAATTGCTGTTCTTCTTTATCCTGCTTCACAAAAAGCCGAATAGAAAATCATAAAAAAAATTATATGGGCCAAAATGGTAACAATAAAATGTTCAACTAATCCCAAAAACAACAAGCCCTCACATGATTCTGTCGGCATATTATTACAAAAACTATTGTCTTCAAAATTTAGTTATGAAAACAACCTTTTTAGTGTGATAATAGCCACACCTAAAAAAAACCTGTATAAATCTGGTATTGCTGTAATCTTACCGATGTAAAGAATAAATATTTGTTTATTCTGCCTCCCAAAGATCACAGTAAGGTGTGGTTTATATTTATCCTGCGCTCTATGCTGAGCGCTTACACTGGGGGTTTACACGTGAATCTCACAAAAACATAATTCAGACAAAATTCCCAATCGAAAAATCACTGTAAGGAGGCAGAGGGAGTCACTTTAAACTTCTGTCTGGCTTGAGGTCCTGGGTTGTTAATCTTTTCATGTGTCTTTTAAGGCATGCACAAACGTTTGCGCAACAACAGTTTTGTGCACCTTTAAAAAGACAGAAACTGCTGAACAGAGTCCGAAGTAACTGTGTTGCCTCACTCATTACAGTGAATGGATTCATTGAGGGTTTCACCTGAAATACTTATTTTGAATATGTAGATGGAAACCCTGATGTAAATGCTTAAGATAGACCACAGGATAAATGTGAACTTATCTAAAGTAGTCTGCACCCCACATTTCCACCAATAGCATGCAACTGAACCCACAAGAAAAATAAGTCCTCACTCAGAAACGTCATCTGCTAATGGAAATATATGGGACTTCCACATTACTGGAAGCACAGAAGCTCTGGAAAAGTGCAATGGACACCCACAAATCAGAAATTCAGCAAAATCTGCACTCTCAAATTCCAATGCCCCCTCCCTTCTGAGCAGCACAATGTTTCTAACCTACATTTAACATCCACAAGTTTGGCATCATTGTATAGAGGATAGCCCAGTTAATGTACAGGGTGCAGGTGTCTAGTTGCAAAAGCTGGACACAATGTATGGACACTACAATGCCCTGGGCATTACAAGAGCTTATTTGCATTTTTAATTCTGCACCGTTTACTGATATTCATTTGACACTATGGGTGTTTTTCAGAGATTTAATTTTAAAATGGGTTCACTTGTTGGGGATTTCTGCCTTTCTGGCACCTCAAGGCCTTTCCGATGTGACATGGCACCAGAAAACCAAGTCCACTGTGGTGCTCCTTCCCATCTGAGCTTTGCACTGAACCTTAAAAGTAGTTTTTGACCACATATCATATGGGGTTGTGGTGTACTCAGGAGAAATTGTATAACAAAATTTGATGGTTCATTTTTACCTGTTATCTTTTTGAAATTTTAAAATTTGGAGCCAAAGCAACATTTTAGTGGATGAAATTGTTTATTTTTTTTTTTTCATACCCAATGTTTTACAATTTTGTGAATCACCTGAGGGTAAAAATTGCTTATTAGACCCCTAGATGAATTTCTTGAGAGGTGTAGTTTCCAGAATCGGTTCACTTGTTGGAAGTTTCTGCTATTTTGGCACATCAGAGGATCTTCAAATGTGATATGGCATCAGCAATCTATTTAAAGCAAACTGGCGCTTCTTAACTTCCAAACTCTGTCGTGTGCCCAAACATGGGGTATTGACGTACTTAGGAGAAATTTGTCAATAAAGTGTATGATCCTTTTCCTTCCTCAGTTACCCTTGTGAAAAGAAAAGATTTTTGGTTAAACAACATTTTTGTGGTAGAAATGTATTTTTTCATTTTCACGGCTTTTTTCTTCCTAAAGAAGGAAACAGTCTCTGAAACGTGTATATTAAAGATCACCTTTTATCCCATCTTGTCTAATCCATTGGTACAGCAGTGTGGTTTTAACCCCTTCATCTATAGTAGAATGATGTAGCATATAAGAGCAACATTATCAACTTGAATTAGGCCTAAGACACACGGCGAGAAAATTGGTGTGAGTGGAGTGCAATAAAACATCGCATTCCACTCGGACCAATTCTAGCCTGTGTGTCAGCACACATGAGCGATTATTTTCTCAGCCCAAATCGGACCAAGTAAACAATCGCAGCATGTGATTTTCATGCAGCAGAATCTTTTCTCTCACCGGTGTACCACGTGTACAGAGAGAGAATCGCAATAGCCGGCTACGGAGGAGGGAGGGAGAGAAATCCCTCCCTCACCTCCTCTGTGCTGGCCCTCCCCTCCTCAGTGCCGGCCCACCCCCCACAGCTGAGGTTCGCTCGCACAGTCGGACCTCAGACGCAGGGATACTAGCATGACGCTCGGCTCCTGCTGTGCTGCCAGCGTGAGCCGAGTGTCATGCGAGCATTGCACTAATGCCCCATGTGGCCCGGCCTTAGTGTTCTGCTCACTCCATCTCCTCCCCCACCCCTTAATATTGTACATAGCAGAATATCAATTACATTAGTAATACCTGTTGTTATATCCCTTATTTCCCTATTCAACATCACACTGAGGGCTAAGGAAGATATTAACACAAGAACACATTCTTCTTCCGTTTATTGGAAGAAGTTATCCTCTGGGATACATTGAGGGCAGCAGGGAGCCCTCGGCTATGTTAAGCAGTTATGTCACTGAGTTCACTGGGTTTCTGGACTATCGGATTGTGTGACACGGCTGCACAGCATTCCATTAAAGGCTTCAGCTTTCACCAAGGGCAGCAAGGGAGCCCCTAGTGTGACCTACAGTGAGCTGACTATGAATCTGTCTGACTACAATGTTGCCAGGTCCTACAATCTGGAAATCCGACAGAGGGTCCACCAGTGGTCACATTTGGTACCTTTGGAACTATGAACTCTAGTAAACTCAGTGACAGCCAAGCTTTTCACAGCCGTGTCCACTGCGAATGTCAGTGTGTCACAGAAGCTGCAATGAGTGGTCATGTTATACATCACTGCAGACTCTGGATGTAACAGAGATGAGGATCGTGGTGGGAAGTCATGTGGATTACGTCGGACATGCAGGGGTGTATTGGGGGTTAATAAAGGGGTGAAGGATTTTTCTGTGTCTTTATTTTTTTTGACTTACAGCTTAGTAATTGGGGTGTCTCATAGATTTTTTTCCCCATTAATAAGCTAGGGCTTCATGACAGCTGGTATTTTTGATAAACACAACTGTCAGCAACTCCACATATTACGCCAATTGCCACCGTGCCAGTGGATATGCTGGGTAAAGCGCAAGAATTGACACATCTAACGGATGTGCCACTTTCAGGGCAGCTGTGGGCTAGTATTTTTAGGTTGGGAAGGGCCAATACCAATTGCTCTTCCCACCAGTTATACCTGTCAGCTTTATATAGCTGGTTGTTAAAAATGGGGGACTCCTTATCTCTTTTGTTAATTATTGGATCCACTCTATTTTTTATAAATAGCCACGGTAAATCAGACCACTGGTGATTGCAGCCTGTAGCTGCTGCTTTACCTGTGCTGCTTATCAGGCATAAGGTGGGAGCCCACATCATTTTAATTTTTTTTTTAGTTTCTCTACAGTGGTGCACCAGCAAATCACAGCTATGCCAATACTTGACATGGCTGTGATGGGGCTGGTAGTGCCCACACCCGAAAAGCTTGCTGATTGGCTGCTCTGGGGCCTTTCAACAAGCTTTATTCAGCTTACAAAACTGAACAGGAACTACACGTACAGTTAAAAGTCGGAGTTCAGCAGTAAGTACTATATTTTCCATTTCACAGTATTGCAGCATGAAGTCCACAGTACTTTGTTTTACAAGCTATTATCACTCAAATTATATAGGTACAGTATACTTTCATGATGGCTTTGGGATAGTGGGGAACCAGAGCTCCTAAGCTGTGCTTAAAGCTACTCCCTATGCCATCTCTAGTCTTAGGGATAATCTTAATGGTGGAGAGGCCTGAGTCTCCTTCCTCGCCCTCCTTCTGACCAGTCCCAATCTAATTCCCCCTCTCCTGCTCCAGAGAGATATGGGACTGGGGTGTGTTGAAACCACAGAAAAAGACAGACAAGGGAAAAACAAAACTCTTTCTCACAGCACACATGCATACAGTATATGACAATAAGAGGTTCAGTAGGAAAAAAAATCAGGAAGGAAGAACAAAACGTCATTGGTACACTCAACAACTCCACCAAGCAAAAAGCACAACTAAGTACAAGTTTCACCAGAGAGAGTCTAGGACACCACACCTCTGACTGTCCAACACAGAGTAAACTATAGCTGGCATGGTTAGAAGGATTCCAACAGTATAAATTGGAGGGGAGCAGATATGATAGAACAGAGCAGGTTGACACCCAAGTTTGCCTGTGTTGATCCCAAACACCAGAGAAACTATTAGGCAGAATGTCAGAATCTGCAATCTCAACAGAGTGAAATGACACCATGACAGTCGGCGAGTTTTGTGCAAAACTCTGTGTGAAATATTCTTCTAATTTTTATCATTGATCACTATTGTGTCTGAAACAGTTTAGAAATAATGTAGATTGGCATAAATGGCAGGCTATTAATCTGCTAATAGATTTATAGGACAGTGCAGAAAAATATTTCCTGATATATATATTTTAAAGTATAGCATGTTAATAAGTAAAAAGCAATATATAATGTTACATGAAAAGGAAAATTATTCATTCCTATCCCACTCAATCCTCAGACAAGTTAAAAGTTAAGTTCAGTTAAAATTATTGAAATAAAACATATTAAAAAAAATAATAATATTATTCATGCTTTGGATGTATCACTTTTATGTACAATGGAGACAGCTGTTTCATTGTGATAAAATTGAAATATCATTTACTAGTCCAATACAAAATAATTTAGAGCGGGTTGATCTTGAAACATGTTAATTGTCCATGTATTTTTCTGGTATCATCCTCCCATGCTACACAATCAACCCTTCATTTTCAAAGATGCTTTGAAATCAATTCTTCCTAATAGAATTCCAGAGTGTGAATTGAAAAGTTCAAGGCTCTTGTGTACAGCATTCTCTATGGTTGAAGAAAATATCAATACACATATTTAAATCAATGGATTAAAATTCTGTTCAGACAGAATATTATTTCAATTAATTTGGCTTTGACTCGAAATGCCCTTCATTCTCACCCAATAAACAAGAGCTACATAAAGGATAAAGAAAATAAATAAGATCCAGGTAGTCGACAATTTATTTTTTCATTAACGTGAAGCAAAGCTTTTATTAGATGTGCGCCAACAAAAATTGACAAAATAAACATATACATTTATAAGAACTAGGCACTGCACTATCGCATAAAGGAGCAAACTTTATTCTCTATATTATTATGGTTTTCATTGTGCATACGTCTCCTCCCAAAAAATAAATTCACTCTTAGGCCTTTATCACACTTGCGAGTAGAGATGAGCGAACCGGTCGTGGTTCGGCTCGAGGTCGGCTCGCCGAACGGGGGTCCCGTTCGAGTTCGGTTCGTCGAACGTTCGACGAACCGAACTCGAGCCAATAGGCTATAATGGGAGGCAATCACAAACACATAAAAATGCATGATAAATGTACACAAACAGTTAATAAACATTGCCATAACACTTACCGGTCCTCGCGATCCCTTCTGCACTCTGTCTCCTGCCGCTATTCCATCCGATGATCGCTGAATCCTCCCGTGACCGGCATTGCCAGCAGAGATGCAGGACCTGTCGTGACGTCAAAATAGCCATGTGACCAGTCACGTGGCTATTATCTCATTGGCTACAGACTGGTCACATGACTATGACACGTCATGTAGGACCTGCGAGTGCATCTCTCCGGTACACGGTGCACATTTGTGTATCGCCGTGTACCGGCGATATGCTCTAGCACACGGTCGACTCCCCGTTCCGTTAGGGACCGGCTGACACAGCCGGTCATTAACGGAGATCACCGTTGCCATAGCAACGCAGTTAGCGGTGACATCACCGCTAACCGCGGCTCCGGGAGCACCATTGCTATGGTAACGCATCTGTCAGCGTTACTGCTGTTACCGCTAGCAGCACTGATCACTCACGGAGTGAAGGCTGCAGCTGCTTCCCGATTGTAGTGAGGATTGTACTGAAGATGAGGTTCCCCAGCCCCAAGTGATGGGCTGGTGCACCTCATCCTCACTACAATCGTCACTACTACTACACTAGTGAGGATTGTACTGAGGATGAGGTTCCCCAGCCCCAAGTGATGGGCTGGTGAACCTCATCCTCACTACAATCGTCACTACTACTACACTAGAAAGAAAGAAGACAGAAGAGCAGGATCGTGGAGGGCTGAAAGGGGGTAATAAAGATGGAGTCTCTAATGTGTCTGTGTATTTATTTCTAATAAAGTATTTTTTCTCTGTGTGGTGTCTTTTTTTTAACCCTTTATTGGAGATTCTTAATGGCCGGGTCAAACGTGCCTGACATTAAGAATCTCTGGCTTAATTCTGGCTAGTAAAACAAAGCCAGTATTAACTCATGATTACCCAACAAGCCACCCGGCTCCAGGGCTGTTGGAAGAGTTGGATACAGCGCCAGATGATGGCGCTTCTATGAGAGCGCCATTTTCTGGGACGGCTGCGGACTGAAATCCGCAGCAGAGGCGCCCAGAAACCTCGGGCTAACCTGTGCTGCGGATTCCAATCCCCAGCTGCCTAGTTGTACCCGGCTGGACACAAAAATGGGGCGAAGCCAAGGTCATTTGTTTTTTAATTATTTCATGAAATAAGTGAAATAATTAAAAAAAAATGGGCTTCCCTATATTTTTGGTTCCCAGCCGGGTACAAATAGGCAACTGGGGGTTGGAGGCAGCCCGTGGCTGCCTGCTGTACCTGGCTAGCATACGAAAATATGGCGAAGCCCACGTCATTTTTTTGGTTGGCAAAAAACTTCTGCATACAGTCCTGGATGGAGTATGCTGAGCCTTGTAGTTCTGCAGCTGCTGTCTGCTCTTCTCCATACAGACAGACAGCAGCTGCAGAACTACAAGGCTCAGCATACTCCATCCAGGACTGTATGCAGAAGTTTTTTGCCCCCTGAAAAAATTATGTGGGCTTCGCCATATTTTTGTATGCTAGCCAGGTACAGCAGGCAGGTACAGCTGCCCCCAACCCCCAGTTGCCTATTTGTACCCGGCTGGGAACCAAAAATAAAGGGAAGCCCTTTTTTTATTATTTCATGAATTTCATGAAATAATTAGAAAACAAATGACGTAAGCTTCGCCCCATTTTTGTGTCCAGCCAGGTACAACTAGGCAGCTGGGGATTGGAATCCGCAGCACAGGTTGGCCTGAGCTTTCTGGGCCCCACTGCTGCGAATTGCAGTCTGCAACCGCCTCAGAAAATGGCACTTTCATAGAAGCGCCATCTTCTGGCGCTGTATCCAACTCTTCCAGCACCTGCCTGCTATACCTGGCTAGCATACAAAAATATGGCGAAGCTCACGTCCTTTTTTTGTAGTTTTTTGGCAAAAAAAATAAAAAATGCTTCCCTGGATTTTCCATTGCCAGTGAAGGTAACACCAAGCAGTGGGGGTTAGCAGCCAGTAGCTGCTTGGATTACCCTTAGCTAGCAATACAAAAAATGCAGCGGGAGCCCATATATATTTTTTTTAATTATTTATTTAAATAACTAAAAATAAAATGGGCTTCCCTGTATTTTGATTGCTGGACATCACAGTGCTGTAAAAATAAATCTTTAAAAAAATGACGTAGCGCTCCGCGGTATTTTTGATTCTCAGCAGATAAAGCAGACAGCTATGGGTTGCCACCCCCATCTGCCTGCCGTTACCTTGGTTTGCAATCAAAATACAGGGAAGCCCATTAATTTTTTCTATTTAAAAAATAGTTAAAAAAAAAAATGACGTTGGGTCCCCCCATTTTTGATAGCCAGCTAGGGTAAAGCAGACGGCTGTAGCCTGAAAACCACAGCTGGCAGCTTTACCGTGGTTGGGGATCCAATGTGGAGGTCCCCTCAGGCTCTTTTTTATAATTATTTTATAAATATTAATAATTACACAATAAAAGTAGGGTCCCCCCCAAATTGGATGACCAGCCAAGGTAAAGCGGACAGCTGTGGTCTGGTATTCTCAGGGTGGGAAGGTCCATAGTTATTGGGCCTTCACAGCCTAAAAATAGCAGGCCGCAGGCACCCCAGACGTGGCGCATCCACTAGATGCGCCAATCCTGGCGCTTCACCCCAGCTCATCCCGTGCCCTGGTGCAGTGGCAAACGGGGTAATAAATCGGGTTGATACTAGCTGTAAAGTCACCTGAGATCCACCCCAGCAGTTTGTGATGTCATGGTGTCTATTAGATACCCAACATCATAAACTGTCAGTACTAACAAAACAAAAAAAAAAATCGACAAAAGAAATTTATTTGAAAAAACAGTCCCCAAAACATTTCCTCTTTCACCAATTTATTGTAAGAAAAAAAATAAAGGGGTCCCACGACGACTCTGGACCGTCTAGAATATAGGGGGGGAGACACTCAGGGAACGTATCCCCCATTTTCTAGGAGTGCGGACCCTTCATGTGAGGAGTGTGGGTGCAATGAATCTGCACTCACTCTCCCCGGGTCCACAGCAGCAGAGTCCATGTCGTAATGGTTGCTACCAAAGCTGCAATGCCCTGCTCATGAGGTAAGGGCATGCCTAATCAGGAGAACTACTGTAGAGGAAGCTCTGCTCACTGGTATATAGGTGCTCAGAGGTAATAATAGATAAAATTAGTGAGTAACCTCGGCACTCTAAATCTCCCAGACTAAGTCAGTAAGTCACAACGGATAGTAATGCAAAATCACTCTTTATTGGTCTGTATTAAGAAAACATTTTTTTCATAAGCATATATATTTTTGTCCAAAACAAGTTACAAATGACGTTTCGGCCTGAGCCTTCGTCAGATTGGACTTATCTGCTTGTAATCATGAAAAATGACAATAATCAGTATCACATAAGAATGAGAGAACAATAACATAAACTCGAACAATGTAGAGGTACAATTGGGATGCAGCAAAAAAATTGCAACACAGCAAGAAATCAAACACATGATACAAATGTCATAATACAGTACAAGGACAATATAGTAATGACAAATATGGGGTCAGAGTAGGCTTAGACAGCTCTGGTACGAAAGAGATGTCAATCATAAAGTAACATGTGCAGTAGGTGTAGAGCTACAGTATGCATGGCAGAGCTAATGGGTAGACTGACCATAGAAAAAGAACGGAGAAAAAGTGGAGAAAAAGTGGAGAAAAAATGGATAAAAAGTGAAGAAAAAGTGGAGAAAAAGTAGAGAAAAAGTGGAGAAAAAAGTGGAGAAAAAGTGGAGAAAAAAAATGGAGAAAAAGTGGAGAAAAAGTGGAGAGAAAATGGAGAAAAAGTGGAGAAAAAGTGGAGAAAAAGTGGAGAAAAAAGTGGAGAAAAAGGGGAGAAAAAGTGGAGAAAAAAATGGAGAAAAAAATGGAGAAAAAGTGGAGAAAAAGTGGAGTAAAAATGGAGAAAAAGTGGAGAAAAAGTGGAGAAAAAGTGGAGAAAAAAGTGGAGAAAAAAATGGAGAAAAAGTGGAGAAAAAGTGGAGTAAAAATGGAGAAAAAGTGGAGAAAAAGTGGAGAAAAAGTGGAGAAAAAGTATAGAAAAAAATGGAGAAAAAGTGGAGAAAAAGTGGAGAAAAAGTGGAGAAAAAGTGGAGAAAAAAATGGAGAAAAAGTGGAGAAAAAGTGGAGAAAAAGTGGAGAAAAAGTGGAGAAAAAAATGGAGAAAAAGTGGAGAAAAAGTGGAGAAAAAGTGAAGAAAAGATGGAGAAAAAGTGGAGAAAAAGTGGAGAAAAAGTGGAGAAAAAGTGGAGAAAAGATGGAGAAAAAGTGGAGAAAAAGTGGAGAAAAAGTGGAGAAAAAAGTGGAGAAAAAGTGGAGTAAAAATGGAGAAAAAGTGGAGAAAAAGTGGAGAAAAGATGGAGAAAAAGTGGAGAAAAAGTAGAGAAAAAGTGGAGAAAAAAAAAGTGGAGAAAAAGTGGAGTAAAAATGGAGAAAAAGTGGAGAAAAAGTGGAGAAAAAGTGGAGAAAAAGTGGAGAAAAAATGGATAAAAAGTGAAGAAAAAGTGGAGAAAAAAATGGAGAAAAAGTGGAGAAAAAGCAGAGTAAAAATGGAGAAAAAGTGGAGAAAAAGTGGAGAAAAAGTGGAGAAAAAGTGGAGAAAAAAGTGGAGAAAAAAATGGAGAAAAAGTGGAGAAAAAGTGGAGTAAAAATGGAGAAAAAGTGGAGAAAAAGTGGAGTAAAAATGGAGAAAAAGTGGAGGAAAAAGTGGAGAAAAAAATGGAGAAAAAGTGGAGAAAAAGTGGAGTAAAAATGGAGAAAAAGTGGAGAAAAAATGGAGAAAAAGTGGAGAAAAAGTGAAGAAAAGATGGAGAAAAAGTGGAGAAAAAGTGGAGAAAAAGTGGAGAAAAAAGTGGAGAAAAAGTGGAGAAAAAGTGGAGAAAAGATGGAGAAAAAGTGGAGAAAAAGTGGAGAAAAAGTGGAGAAAAAAGTGGAGAAAAAGTGGAGTAAAAATGGAGAAAAAGTGGAGAAAAAGTGGAGAAAAGATGGAGAAAAAGTGGAGAAAAAGTGGAGAAAAAGTGGAGAAAAAAAAAGTGGAGAAAAAGTGGAGTAAAAATGGAGAAAAAGTGGAGAAAAAGTGGAGAAAAAGTGGAGAAAAAGTGGAGAAAAAATGGATAAAAAGTGAAGAAAAAGTGGAGAAAAAAATGGAGAAAAAGTGGAGAAAAAGCAGAGTAAAAATGGAGAAAAAGTGGAGAAAAAGTGGAGAAAAAGTGGAGAAAAAGTGGAGAAAAAAGTGGAGAAAAAAATGGAGAAAAAGTGGAGTAAAAATGGAGAAAAAGTGGAGAAAAAGTGGAGTAAAAATGGAGAAAAAGTGGAGGAAAAAGTGGAGAAAAAAATGGAGAAAAAGTGGAGAAAAAGTGGAGTAAAAATGGAGAAAAAGTGGAGAAAAAGTGGAGTAAAAATGGAGAAAAAGTGGAGAAAAAGTGGAGAGAAAGTGGAGAAAAAGTGGAGCACCCTTTGGTGCCTTTCATGTGGCACTAAGGGGTGCTTAGCTTTGTATTTAGCCAAAAAAATGAAAAAAAAAATGACGTAGGGTTCCCCCTAGTTTTGTAGCCAGCTAGGGTAAAGCAGACGGCTGCAGCCTGCAGACCACAGCTGGCAACCTCACCTTGGCTGGTAATCCAAAACTGAGGGCACCCCACGCTGTTATTTTAAATTAAATAAATAATTAAAAAAAAAAAACACGTAGGGGTTCCCCAAAATTGGATCACCAGCCAAGGTAAAGCAGACAGCTGGGGCCTGATAGTCTCAGACTAGGGAGGTCCATGGTTATTGGACTCTCCCCAGCCTAAAAATAGCAGGCCGCAGCCGCCCCAGAAGTGGCGCATCCATTAGATGCGCCAATCCTGGTGCTTCGCCCCAGCTCATCCCGCGCCCTGGTGCCGTGGCAAACGGGGTAATATATGGGGTTAATACCAGATGTGTAATGTCACCTGGCATCAAGCCCTGGGGTTGGTGAGGTCAGGCGTCTATCAGATACCCGACATCACCAACCCAGTCAGTAATAAAAAAAATAGACGACAAACACATTTTTATTTGAAAAAACACTCCCCAAAACATTCCCTCTTTAACCAATTTATTAGAATGAAAAACAAAACCGGGTCTGCTGTAATCCAAGGGGTTGCCATGACGATCCATCACTGTCCCAGTCAATGAAGAGCAGGATGTTCCCCATTGACTGGGAGAGCAGTGCAGTGACCTGAGCTAACATCAATGGGTCAGCCCAGGTCACTGCAGGGCATGACAAGTGCTGCTGTCAGCAAGGTACATTACCTGCGCTGATCTCCAGCACACTGACAGCCCCTGTCACTGAGTTCAATGACCGGCGTCTTCACACCAAGTATCGCGAGAGGCCCGTGACGTCACCGCTAGTCAGTCTCGGGTCGGAAGCGAGAGGTGATGTGACAAGCGGCGGCCATGGAGGACAGTGACAGCGCTGAGGTCGGGATGGCGGGACTTCATCACCGCAGGTAAGCCGAGCGGGACCATGTGTGTGTGTGTGTGTGTGTGTGTGTGTCTGTGTGTGTGTGTGTGTGTGTGTGTACATGTGTACATGCCGCGTGCAGGAGGGGGCAGAGTGAGCTGAGCGGGGAAGTGTGGGCTTCCTGCACGTAACTAGGATAAACATCGGGTTACTAACCAAAGCGCTTTGGTTGGATACCCGATGTTTATCTTGGTTACCAGCTTGTGGCAGGCTGCCAGCGATGGCTCCTGCACACTGTAGGTGTAAAAAGCCCTGCTTTTTGCTGCTAGAACCGTTCTCGAACGTATCTAGAACTATCGAGCTTTTGCAAAAAAGCTCGAGTTCTAGTTCGATCTAGAACAGCCCCAAAATCACTCGAGCCTAGAACTGGAGAACCACGAACCGCGAACCGCGCTCAACTCTATTTGCGAGTGCCTCACGTGTATCTCAAGCGATTCTCGCGTTGCATCACCCAGCACAGACCCTCACTCCCCTCACAGGAGCCGGTTGGTTGCATGCATCTCTGTGCAGCTGAGACGCTCCTGCCCGGAGAGCGTGAATCTGTGACGAGTGATGCAATGCGAGACTCGCGCGAGATACACGCGAGGCACTCACAAGTGGGACTACGGCCTTACATGTAGGATCCCTGAACCTAAATCTATAAAACAAGAAACTTTGTTGTAGATGCAATGCTTAAAAAGGTTCTTTGATACACATTTGATGGAAATATGAGACTATATGAATTGGGGAGAAGAAGAAAATTCTTTAAAGCACCACATCAGCATTTGTTTTTTCATTTCATCGCCAAACTTTTCATATCTCACGCGTGTATTGTATGTATATATGGCAATAACGCTGCAATGATTCAACATATCCCATTAACTTTGAGATTATTTTTTGTGAGAAATTACATTTTATGATAATAGTAAATTTAGGTCGATATATACTGCGTTTATTTGTAAAAGAATATCATAAATGAGACAAAAATGTCTAAAAATTATCCATTTTCAAACGTAAATTTACAAAATTGTTATAAAGCTCCATTTACCTCGTGTCTATATTACATCACCACTACCTTTGAAATGTTCTTTTATTTTGTCAGGATGTTAGAAGTTTTAAAATTGCAGCAGTAATTTGTAATTTTTTTCATGGAAATTTAGATAATTTATTTTTTTATTTTCTTAGGCAACTATTCAGATTTGAAGTGACTTTGAGGAACCTATTGGAAAATGCCCCAAAGTGATACCACTTTCAAAACCGCTCCCACAACATAATCGACTCTGCTGCCCAGTTGTTTATTAACTCTTGAGGTGCTTCCAGGAGTTATTTCAAGGTGGCATGACAGGAAACAAAAAGTTATTTTTACCACTTAAGGGCTGCGTCACACGCTACGATATATCGGGCGATATGTCGTTGGGGTCACGGTTTCCGTGACACACATCCGGCATCATTAGAGATATCGTAGCGTGTGACAGCTATGAACAACTGTGAACGAGCAAAAATGCTCCCCTTATCATTGCTCGTTGACACGTCATTCATTTTTATAAAGTCGTTCCTCCTTCTGCGCGCCAGTTGTTCGTCATTCCCGAAGCAGCACACATAGCTCCGTGTGACACCCCAGGAACGACGAACACAGCTTACCTGCATCCCGCCGGCAATGCAGAAGTAAGGAGGTGGGCGGAATGTTACGTCCCGCTCATCTCCGCCCCTCCGCTTCTATTGGGCGGCCGCTGTGTGACGTCGCTATGACGCCAAACGTCCCTCCCCTTTCAGGAAGAGGATGTTCGCCGCCCACAGCGAGGTCGTTTGGGAGGTAAGTACGTGTGACGGGGGTAAAAGACTTTGTGCGCCACGGGCAACAAATTGCCCCTGACGCACAAACGACTCATGCGATCGCACAATATATCGTCTCGTATAACGCTGCCCGAACTGTTGCTAACATCGGAACAAGTCACTACAGCTGGCAAATGCTAAGGCCGCTATTTTGCCATGAAATGTCATGACATCCATCAAGACAACACATCCATGACCTCAAGATGTTAATGTGCTTAATAAGGGAGCTTCCACATTCTGTTAACCATCTAGATGCCATTGTCACTATTGATAGCAGCACCTAAAGGGTTAAACGGTCATGGTTACTGCCAACACTGATCATAACTGATGCAGCAGGGTGTCAGCTACAGTGTACAACTAGCAACTGCTGCATTTTCACTCACTGGGGGATGCTATTCATTTAGATCTCAGGTCAGTCTTAAGTTGTATTGGTGGTCATTAAAATGTTAAATCTAACTTCCCTTTCCCTGGTCTTATACTCACCTACAGACATCTTCACCATTTTTACTTTTTTCCGGTCCCACAGTGCCATCTTGTGACCATGGCTGTTGACTGTCCAGAAGTCAGAAAGTACATCACAAGTAGAGTTGAGCGATGTTCGAGTCTAACGGTTTGCCAATTTCAAGTTTGAGTGATTTTGGGGGGTGTTCGAGTCGTTCGACGAACTCGAACGATTTGCTTCAAGTTCGGCAGTTCGAGTTACCATTCGAGAATGGTTCGATCACCAAAAGCGTGGATTTTCACAGTATGTATGTGCGCACATTGCGTATCTACATGTGTCCTGCGTCCCCAGCACAATCCCTATCTCTTTCCTACTCACAGATCATGGGCGCGGCGCTGCACTGCTGTCACAAAGCTCCGGCGGCTTTTCCTCTTTTGAAAATGGCTGCCGCTTAATTATTCAATCAGGTAGTCCGTGCCTTCCCCGCCCACCGGTGCCCATGATTGGTTGCAGTCAGACACGCCCCCACGATGAGTGACAGCTGTCTCACTGCAACCAATCACAGCCACTGGTGGGCGGGTCTATATCATGCAGTAAAATAAATAAATAAATAATTAAAAAAAAAAAGCGGTCCCCCCAATTTTGATACCAGCCAGGATAAAGCCACATGGCTGAAGGCTGGTATTGTCAGGATGGGGGGCGCCACGTTATGGGGAGCCCACCACCCTAACAATATCAGCAGGCAGCTGCCCGGAATTGCCTCATCCATTAGATGCGGCAGTCCCGGGACTCTACCCAGCTCATCCCGAATTGCCCTGGTGCAGTGGCAATCAGGGTAATAACGGGGTTAATCATGACAAGCGTCTCCCCGAGAGACCTTCCATGATTTACCTGTAAGTGAAAGTAAAGAAACACACACAGCGAAAAATCCTTTATTTGGAATAAAAGACAAAAAAACACCTCATTTACCTCTTTATTAATCCCCAAACAACAATCCAGGTCCGAAGTAATCCACATGACGCTTTCAGCTCTGCTACATGAAGATGACAGGGAGCCCCGTTGAACACGACAAGCACTCTGTGTCCTCTCTACGCAGCACCTGAAGTGAGTCACCGGAGACTTCACTCTGCAATGCAGAGGTCAAGATAACCAAATCTTCTGATGTTTCTCATTAGAGGCAGTGGCTCACTGATTAGAGCTACTGCCTAAGGAGCATTAGTTCACGAGTTCAAGTCCCTGCCGCCCCGGTAAAGAATTTAATTTATTTTTAATTTTAAATTACAATTATTATTTATTGATAATTATTATTTAATTTAATATAATATGCACTGAGGGGAAGAGCCAGACATCAGCTGTGAGCCACGGGACACACCTCTAAAATCGGAGCAGTTCACGGAATGAGGCTGCATTGCTCTCTCCTCTCTGCCTTCTCTTTCTCTTCTCTCTCTCTCATCTCTCTCTCTCTGTCTCTCTCTCTTTTTCTCTCTCTTTTTCTTTTTATCTCTCTTTCTCTCTTTCTCTCTTTTTCTCTCTCTCTTTTTCTCTCTTTTTCTTTCTTTCTCTCTCTTTTTCTCTCTTTCTCTCTCTTTTTCTCTCTTTCTCCCTCTCTTTCCTCTCTCTCCTATCTCTATTCTCTCTCTCTTCTCTCACTCTTCTCTCTTTTATCTCTCTCCTCTCTCTTCTCTCTTTCTCTTCTCTCCTCTTCTCTCCTCTTCTCTCACTTCTTTCTCCTCTCTCTATTCTCTCTCTCCTCTCTCTCTTCTCTCTCTCTCCTCTGATCTTCTCTCTCTCTTCTCTCTCCTCTCTCTCTTCTCTCTCACTCCTCTCTCTTCTCTCCTCTTCTCTCTTCTTCTCCCCTCTTCTCTCCTCTTCTCTCTCTTCTCTCCTCTTCTCTCTCTCTTCTCTCTCCTCTTTCTCTTCTTTCTCTCTCCTCCCTCTTCTCTCCTCTTCTCTCCTCTTCTCTCTCTTCTCTCTCTCTCTCTCCCCCTGTCTCTTCTCTATCCCCCCTCTCTTCTCTCTCTCCCTCTCTCTCTTCTTTTTTCTCTCTCTTTTCTCTCTCCCTCTCTCTCTTCTCTTTTCTCTCTCTTTTGTCTCTTTTTTCTCTCTCTTTTCTCTCTCTCAGATCTGGCGATGATCAGCTGATGCGGTCACCTGACGGGATCAGATGACACTAAAAGTCGAGCGGTGAGGTCGGCTATTTACTGCCCGGGCGGTTAAACTATCAGCTGCTGCTGTCAGACAGGAGTCTGCACAGAAGTGTGTAGTTTGTTTTTTGTGGGGGGTTTTTGCACTGATGCATCAGCTGATTGTATAAAAGCCGTTTATACAATCAGCTGCTGTGTCATGTGATTCTGGCCCTTGAACCTGACACATCATCTGATCGCTTTGCCTTCCAGCAAACCGATCAGATGATATTGGATCCAGATTGGACTGCACGGGACCCTTGACCCAGGATTACTGCGGAGGGGGATCTTTATTTCAATAAAGATGGAGTCACTAATTGTGTTGAGTTTTATTTCTAATAAAAATATTTCTCTTTGTGTTGTGTTTTTTTTTATCTGTACTAGAAATTCATGGTGGCCATGTCTAATCATGGTGTGGCACCATGAATTTCGGGCTTAGGGCCAGTTGATAATATACAGCTAGCCCTAACCCCATTATTACCCAGCGAGCCACGCGTCACCAGGGCAGCTGGAAGAGTTAGATACAGCGCCAGAAGATGGCGCTTCTATGAAAGTGATATTTTCTGGGGCGGCTGCAAACTACAATTCGCAGTAGAGATGCCCAGAAAGCTTGGGCACCCTGCGCTGCGGATTCCAATCCCCAGCTGCCTAGTTGTACCTGGCTGGACACAAAAATTGGACGAAGCCCACGTTATTTTTTTTTTTAATTATTTCATGAAATTCATGAAATAATTAAAAAAAAAGGGCTTCCCTATATTTTTGGTTCCCAATCGGGTACAAATAGGCAGCTGGGGGTTGGGGGCATCCCATAGCTGCCTGCTGTACTTGGCTAGCATACAAAAACATGGCAAAGCCCACGTAATTTTTTGGGGGGGCAAAAAACTCCTGCATACAGTCCTGGATGGAGTATGCTGAGCCTTGTAGTTCTGCAGCTGCTGTCTGTCTGTATGAAGGAGAGCAGACAGCAGCTGCAGAACTACAAGGCTCAGCATGCTCCATCAAGGACTGTATGCAGGAGTTTTTTGCCCACCAAAAAAATGATGTGGCTTCACCATATTTTTTATGCTAGCCAGGTACAGCAGACAGGGACGGCTGCCCCCAACCGCCAGCTGCCTATTTGTACCCGACTGGGAACTAAAAAAATAGGGAAGCCCTTTTTTTAATTATTTCATGAATTTCATGAAATAATTAAAAAAAAATTAACATGGGCTTTGCCCCATTTTTGTGTCCAGCTGGGTACAACTAGGTAGCTGGGGATTGAAATCCGCAGCACAGGTTGGCCCGAGCTTTCTGGGCCCTTCTGCTGAGAATTGTAGTCCGCAGCCGCCCCAGAAAATGACGCTTTCATAGAAGTGCCATCATCTGGCACTGTATCCAACTCTTCCAGCAGCCCTGAAGCAGAGTGGCTTGCTGGGTAATAATGGGATAATTCTAGCTTTGTTTTACTAGCTAGTATTAAGCTAGAGATTCTTAATGTCAGGCAAGTTTGAACCGGCTATTAAGAATCTCCAATATAGGGTTAAAAAAAGACACCACACAGAGAAAAATTTCTGTAATAGAAATAAATACACAGACACACTTAGAGACTCTATGTTTATTACTCCCTCTCATCCCTCCACGATCCTGGTCTTCTGTCTTCTTTCTCCTTCAACCCATGCAGCTCTGCTACATCAGACAGCACTGCATGGGAGGAAGAATGCTGCTTCTCCCGTGCAATCTAATCACTCAGTGAGTGAGAAGAAGCTGCGGGCTGTAAACGGTGACATCACCGCTGCCATCATTGCTAAAGTAATCTGACAGGCGGGTTACTATGGCAACGGTGCTCCAATCACGTGATTCCCGGTGCCGCAATTCACCGGCTGGGGCAGCCAGTCCTTGCATGTGGGCTGACTCTGTAAAGAGCGCCCACATGCAGGAACGGGGAGGCTGACCATGTGCCAGAGCATCTCGTCGGTACACAGAGATGCACAAACGAGCACTGCGTACCGGAGAGATGCACTGACAGGACCTAGCATGACGTCTAGCCATGTGAACAGTCTTTAGCCAATGAGATAATACACACATGACTGGTCACATGCTATTTTGACGTCATGGAAGGTCCTATCATCAGTGCTGGTTACAGGGAGGATGCAGCGATGCAGCGATTACCGGAAGGAAAAGAGGCGGGAGACAGAGTGCAGGATGCGTCGCGGGGACCTGTAAGTATAATGGCAAAGTTTATTAACTGTATGTGTACATGTATAATGTGTTTTTACGTGTTTGTGTTTGCCTGCCATTGTTTTCAATGGGGTTTGAAGGAGTTTATCGAACGTTCGTCGAACGTTCGTCAAACGGAGCCTCCGTTCGACAAACCGAACCGAACTCGAACACTAGGGGGGTGGCTTATCACTAATTACAAGCTCTTAATAGAAGTCTATGAGAGCCAGAACAAGGTCAGAACGAGGCTCTCATACACTTGTGTTGAGTTGTGACCCTTCAGCTCACACCATGAAACACTGGAGCTGCTGGCAGGTCACAAATTGTAGAAGAGCAGTGGTGCACCTGAAGACGCCCGCCAGAGGGTAAGTATAAGAATAGCGGAAGGCAACTCAGATTTAAAGCACCATTCCAGTGGTGGAATAAATAAAAATGGTGGGCGGTGCTTTAACAGAAATTAATTCACTCTGCATCTCCCTGTCCACAGAAATAGCTTGAATCCTCTTTTAATCACAGTTCAATAAAAACTTTTAACCAACCAGTTAGTCTTAACTAACCTGCTTTTACTGTAGCTCTTCACTGACTGTAAAATGACCCACCATCTCACAAAAAAATGGATAAACAAACCCAATAGAGCTGCCAGCTAGAAATCTGGGAGTCAAGATTTTAAAGGGTTGTAAAGGTTTGAAAGCAAAATCTTCTAGCACTCTATTAAGAATGCGAGGAAACGATCACATGACTGCAGTAAGAGACTTGCATACTCGAGGTCTCACTCTGGCTTCTCTCAATAGAAATGAATGGAGAGAAACTAAATGCATTTAGTTGGCAAGTGACTGGAAATATGATTATTGTATGCGGTTATGTGAGCATTCGCTCACACAGGCAATACTGAGGTTCATCACATATTGTCACAATTTAGAAGTCTGCAGCCAGACAGAGAAACAGCAGACTTGAACCTCAAGAGCAGGATGTCGACAGAAGTTCAGGACTGATGCCAAAAAGCAGAAGCAAGCAGAGGTATGCACTGGGGTGCGGGACATTAACCTCCCTGCTGAAGCAGCAAGTAAGATTGCAGATCATGGAGTGTTGGAGTCAAGTCCCTCCTGTGAAACACCCAAACACACTGACTGCCAAGAGCCTGAGCCTGATTTACATGAGCCGCTTGAAGACGCTGCCTGTCAAAACCCAGAGCCTGAGGTTTTTGGTCAAGATGCTGATGCCATCGGTCAAGACCCCAAGTCTAAGCTACCTGGTCAAGCAATATACACTGCCGTTCAACATTGTGGCACAGAATGGCTTGGGCTTTTGCCACCTGCTGGGTTATGCGGCATCTCAGGGCATAATATCCATTTAAAGGTGATGCAAGGTTTATTCAGCTATTCCAAGTACTGTAAGTAAGTTCAGGCACCTAAAGGACCTTAGGCCCCGCTTATAACCTCTTACGTAAGGTGACCGAATTAGTGGGTGACCTGATAATGATTAAACAGGTTAAATCTTCTTCTGTGAAGGTTGTGTTTTCTCAGGGTGGTTCTCAGGGTGGTTCTCAGGGAAATGTGGTGATAAGAGTTATGGTCATTGTGCATGTATCCTGAATCCATGTTTATTGAGTGTATTTAAACTGAATACTGTATACTATACATATAGCTTACATTGAGTTCCAACATCCCATTATATAAACCTGTGTAAATAAGAAAAAACTGTGTAAGTCATCACTGTGTCATCCCTCTCTGTGTGTTGCATTCCAGGCCTGTTTGTTAAACTTGGAGTAGTCATCAGGATGCAAGACTCCCCTCTCTTAGGGGTGCTTCACACACAGCGAGCTCGCTGCCGAGATCGCTGCTGAGTCACGCTTTTTGTGACGCAGCAGTGACCTCATTAGCGATCTCGCTGTGTGTGACACTGAGCAGCGATCTGGCCCCTGCTGCGAGATCGCTGCTCATTACACACAGCCCTGGTTCATTTTCTTCAAAGGCGCTCTCCCACTGTGACACACAGATCGCTGTGTGTGACAGCGAGAGAGCGACAAATGAAGCGAGCAGGGAGCAGGAGCCGGCGTCTGACAGCTGAGGTAAGCTTGTAACCAAGATAAACATCGGGTAACCAAGGTGGTTACCCGATATTTACCTTAGTTACCAGCCTCCGCAGCTCTCACGCTGCCTGTGCTGCCGGCTCCGGCTCTCTGCACATGTAGCTGCTGTACACATCGGGTTAATTAACCCGATGTGTACAGCAGCTAGGAGAGCAAGGAGCCAGCGCTAAGCAGTGTGCGCGGCTCCCTGCTCTCTGCACATGTAGCTGCATTACACATCGGGTTAATTAACCCGATGTGTACTGTAGCTAGGAGAGCAAGGAGCCAGCGCTCAGTGTGCGCGGCTCCCTGCTCCCTGCACACACAGCTAAGCGGTGTGCGCTGGTATGTGCGCTGGTAACTAATGTAAACATCGGGTAACCATACCCGATGTTTACCTTAGTTACCAGTCTCCGCAGCTTCCAGACGGCGGCTCCGTGCAAGCGCAGCGTCGCTTGCACGTCGCTGCTGGCTGGGGGCTGTTCACTGGTCGCTGGTGAGATCTGCCTGTTTGACAGCTCACCAGCGACCATGTAGCTGGTCGGATCGCTGCTGCATCGCTATGTGTGAAGGTACCTTTAGGGACCATCCTCAGCAATAAACCAAACTTTACGGTTGGGGGGAGCATACTTGCTTTGCAAGACTGGGTATAACAACTTAAGAGCATGCTGTGCATTAATTCCCTGATGCTGGCTTTGCAGGCAGAGATAGCCTTTCTGATGCTACATGAAGATGCCCAGTAGACAGTAATGTTTCAACCTCCACTGGAGCAGGATACGGTAAAGTAATACAGATTCTAGAGACATGCATGATGACACTACTGACATGGTATATCTGAGAAGGCCCTTCTTTCAGCGAGTTCAGGGGGAGAGAGACAGTGGCTAAGTACATGAACACTTTGCAGGAGGTAACGACCCACATGACACAGAAAATAGATGTAGAATATTTGGGTTAGGATCATGCGAGGTGGTACTGTAGGATCAGATGGTCGCTGGCCTTAGAGACCCTTACCTGAGACAGGCACTGTGGGAGCATCTACGGTGTAGCCCTGAAATGAGTTTTTTGTTAAGTGGGTGCAGACGCAAGTGTCCGGGAGAAGGAGGCTCCTGCTGCAACCAATGTGGTTCGGAGCCTGGAGGTGGCCGCTGCCGAGGCAATAAACTGTGAGCAAGACTGGGTTTGGGAATTATGGGCAGAGTTATGGGAAGTCAGGGCAGAGTTACATAGTATCCGCAGAACACCCCCAATCCTGGTTAGCCAAAGTCTGCTACCTCAAGCTATCAAGGGACAGGAAAATCCCGCGATGCCAGTTCAGCTGAATCAGCAGAGCCATCAGCCTGAGAGGGGTAGAGTCATCTGCTAAAGATATAGATCCAAAATGTATAGGCAATAGTCCTACCATGGTTGCCGAACATAAAAGCCAATGAGTTTTCTGTTTGATGGATACTGGGTCCCAGATGAATAAAGTAACATTGAATACCAAAATATTAGAACAATTCATTTATTGATATATATTTAATAATTCAAATTTATATATTGGAGATCAAAATTAGAAAACAACACACAATTTCCTAAATGTTAAGGTCATTAAGTAGTCCTGTGTCAATATATCCTAACATGATTAAACTAGCAGTATTTTAAACTTATTTCTTAAATTGAATCTTTTGTAAAGTACATAATAATAATGTAAATGAGATAAATGAAAAAGAGCAGAGATCAAAATTAGAGAACACTTTCAGATACCTGCAAGTTATTGGTGTTACTCTGGCACCTGGTGCTAATTTACTTAATTATCTGACAAACTCTATTTAACTAGCAGACTAACTTTCCAGTTTTCATTGACTTTGCAAAAATGGTGTGCATTTCCACATTTACTGAAATCCTCCAGCAGCAGGTTGTCCAGATGAAGGCCAAAGGGGTGACGTGCATGATAATAGAGGTAAGGTGCTACCTTTCAGATACTCTACATAACCCTCATTGCATCCAAATAACAGGGGCAAAGATCACTAAGGTATAATGGTACCCATGCTCACCATCAACTTTCCCTATGTAACCCCAGAATATATAAAAAACAGGAAAGGAAACACTAGATAACAACCAATATATAGATAGCCAATGAAAAGTATGTAATAGAACCACATATATTGGATGGATTTCAAGTCTTAGAAAGTATAGCCCTCACCCTCCTTATTATATTAGAAATATCATTGTATTTTACACTCACACTCAACGTGTTTCCCCTTAACAAGGGTTTATCAGGAGCAACAATGGTGAACTTATCTTTAAATATGACAACAAACATACTACAGAGTAGGGGTGCGATAGCTCTGTCCGTCCTCTTTATTGACCCTTCAGGACTCCAAACAGGGATGCTTCAACTCACCGCAGGTGGTCACAGACAGCCCGAGCGCTCTATTAATGAAATGTTCTCAGACAGGGTGCCGGGATACTTCAACATGTAATCAGTAAATTCATGATTCCATTCATATCTCTAAATCTCATTTCAATAGCAGCTTCATCAACATCGTATAATAAATGATGTCAACAGGTGACATATAAAGGTGGGGTGAACCTTCTAGTTATATATATATATATATATATATATATATATATATATATATATATATATATATATATATATATATACATATATATATAAATGCTCCTTCACATAAAGTGAGTTAGTCTAGTGCTACATATCTCCAGTTTCTTAAAGGAAGATTCCATCAGATAACCCCAAAGGACCGATATCACCAATATACATGCTTTTCCAAATTCAAGTGGAGAGAAGAGATCTCTCCTATGCAATAAAATTAAATACTGCCCCTTGATACTTTAGCTAGCCATACGGCATATTGATAATGTCCCTGGTAGCACTAATCCCAGGTGACCACGATGTCCAAAGAGTTTATTCAGCGGCACTTCCTTCATGTCGCCCTTTCTAGTGAAGCACCAATTATAAGATTGACCACCACCAACCACTTACCCTCCCCCTTAACAGGAGTAGTGTCAACGAGGATTCAGGTGTCTGAAAAGGGATTGTAATGGTAAATGCCCTGTTGGAAGTGCACCAACCATAATCTTGAGGATAAATGTTCTGAGGCAAATGGGACAGTTTCTAGCTAATAATTCAGGGAAAACTAGCTGGAACCGAGTGACTCAGTGACACCCAAGTAAAACGACCTTCCAGCACCTCATCCAGGTCTGCCAGATCAAGATGCTACCTGCAAATTGTTATTCTCTGGGGAAAGTAGAGGTGTAGTGCCTCCATGCACAACTATGGCCTTGCCATTAGGGTGGATCATGTTCACTATGCCAATCTGGGCTCGATTGCCCTTGGAAGGAATAGAAGTGCATGTGGAACCTCCAGAGGAAGCAGAAGAGATTCCTGGGCTGCTGGTCACTTGGACCTTGGCAACTATCTGGCAGGGGTGGGTGCTAGTGAGGTACCTCAATTTGAGTGGAGAGAGTCTACAACTAGTCCCATAGAAGGAAGTGATCTCCGTAATGCCAGATAAACTCACACAGTTGACGGCCGTTAAACTGGATCCCGTTAAGGGGGACCTGTGGACCCAATCCATGACCCTTAAACAAAGAGAGGAGAGTAGCAAAGCCAAAAGGGGGCGTGATCTCCTGGAACAAATAGCAGCTGATCTGACAGAGTTTTCTTCCCAACAAGATGAACGGGAGGAACTATTGAAGCAGAATCAGACTGTGTTTGTCCAAAAAGATAATGACTTTGTGTGCACCTCCACCATTTAATGTGAGATTCCAGTGGGAAACACTGCCCCATCCAGCAAAGACACTGGCAGGTTCCTCTTAGTATGTATAAGGAAGTGAAAGACTTGCTGTTGCACATGATGCAGAGGGGAGTAATACGGCACAACCAAAGTCCTTGGACAGTGACAATTGTTTTGGTTCTGAAGAAAGAGACATTACAGTTCTTTGTGGATTGCAGGAAGTTTAATGCCTGCACTGTCTGACATTCCTACCCACTACCTAGAAATCTAGAGATAAGCAACCCGAACAGTAAAGTTCGGTACTCAGAATCATACTAAATACAGAGGTTACACAAAAATTAGTGTTCAAGAATGGAATTTTGGTGATTTACACACACTAAGGGGCACTTTGCACACTGCAACATCGCAGGTGCGATGTCGGTGGGGTCAAATTGAAAGTGACGCACATCCGGCATCGCATGCGACATCGCAGTGTGTAAAGCCTAGATGATACGATTAACGAGCGCAAAAGCGTCGTAATCGTATCATCGGTGCAGCGTCGGCGTAATTCATAATTATGCTGACGCGACGGTCCGATGTTGTTCCTCGCTCCTGCGGCAGCACACATCGCTGTGTGTGAAGCCGCAGGAGCGAGGAACATCTCCTACCGGCGTCACCGCGGCTTCCGTAGGATATGCGGAAGGAAGGAGGTGGGCAGGATGTTTACATCCTGCTCATCTCCGCCCCTCGGCTCCGAATGGCCGCCTGCCGTGTGACGTCGCAGTGACGCCGCACGACCCGCCCCCTTAACAAGGAGGCGGGTCGCCGGCCACAGGGACGTCGCACGGCAGGTGAGTGTGTGTGTGAAGCTGGCGTAGCGATAATTTTCGCTACGCCAGCTATCACCACATATCGCTGCTGCGACGGGGGCGGGGACTATCGCACTCGGCATCGCAGCATCGGCCTGCGATGTCGCAGTGTGCAAAGTGCCCCTAACCACTCAATCGATCATCACTGTGCTCGGGTACACTTGGTGTTTGGCCCGGTGCAAGCAATTTGCAGTGTTTGAATGTCTCTCAGAGGGGGTTAAATCAGCATTATCAGTTGTAGTGCGTAAAAAAAAAAAGAAAACCCCCCTACTCTCACTCCCCTGGAAGTGCTTTATTTATGGGTGGCTGTATGCAGGTGGAGAGCCAAACTGCTCAATCAGGAAGTTACAATGGGGTTAAAGTCAAGTCCAGGTCCTGAACTTAATGTTATCTAAAGTCTGTCTCAATCTTCAGAACCAAACATCAACGGGTCTGCTCATCTCTACTTGGCATCTTTCTTCCTATGCACAGTATTGTAATGAGAGAACTAGGGGAACAGGTAGTCCTGGTCATATAATAGCTGAGTTTTGTACGTCAGCAGGAAAAATGATGACTTAACTGACAAATGAAATCTGTGATCTGTGATCCGTGTCTGTATATAGGACAAGTGTGGTTTTCTACCATTGTTTCACACTTTCATCAACTTTTTTACATGTGCTTTATATCTATCTATAAACTATTGAGTTTTGTTGATGAACATGGAAACAACTGTTCACACTCTGCCATATGTGGTTGTTGGCCCTCTGTGATTTGCCTTCAGGAACTTCCTCCAAAAACCTGATAATTATGATTTGATGAGTTGATGAATTTGTATGTCACTTCTTGTTATATTATCTAATAAATGTTTTATACTTTTGCAAGGAGTTTGTATTTGAGGTGTCTTTGATGTATTTGGTTATAATATGACCAGACTACATTTTCCCCTAGTTCTCTCATTACAAATACTTCAGTTTTAGGGTGTAGACTATTTACATATATTTGATATGGTGCCATTTTCTGTCCTAACTTGCGTAACATTTCGTATCCACAGTGTAGACAGGAAGCTGCTGAGTGTTGTGGGCAGGGGTTTTACAGAGCACAGCATTCAGAGAACTGGCATTGGGTAAAACAGCAAGCAGCCCAAAAAGTTAGATATTGCTGAAATCAGGGTCCCTCCTCTTACATCATGTTATTCTAAGATGGAGTTCTAAAAATCTGGTTACTAGGGATTAGTGAACCCAAACTGTAAAGTTTGGGGTCTGGTGCTGAACCCCGAACACAGACTTTTGACTGTACATCCACTTTCTGTTCAGGTTTGTCACTTGAATATTGTTGAAAGGTTGCAGGGCAGGCAATCAGCAAGCTTTTAGGCTGTGGGAACTTCTGCAGTCATCGCAGCAAACAAAGTATTGGGATGGCTGTGATTGACCTGCATACGACGTGACTTTCGCCTGTAAAAAGGTTGGACTACTAACTGCAGTGCCATTTTGCCTTGACTATGATAGGGAGAGTACGCTGTTGGAGTGAGGGACAGTAATAGGTGTACTTAGGAAAATAATAAATACATTGTAAGGATAGGACGCTGTAGAAGTGAGGGACAGTGAGAGGTGCAAGCAATTCTAAATCAAATACAGCGCTGCATAACGCAGCTTTGCACAGTGGTCCAAAACTGCAGCGTACAGGCAATGTAATCTATTAGTGGCCACAGTAGCACCCCACCAAACCCAAAAATGGAAACAGAGTCTTATTTAATTATTCAAAGCTTTCATATTCAGATGTATTTTTCAAAATAAATTATTCAGATTCACGGGAATGTGTGAGCCACTTCAAGTGTAAATGGCTAGGGCTCTTAGTAGCAAGTCTAGCTGGCGTACCTCTGACTTGATTCCAAATCCAACTATGACCTTTTGAAATGCAGCAACTAGACTGTCCACAACTGAAGCAGAAAATTGCCTCCAGTGGTGGAACTGTTAAAACAGACAGTCTAAGAATCAGTGCCCTGCTGAAAGGACAGAGTTGGCACCTGAGGAGCATGGGCATCTTTTGTCAACATCACCCTATTGAAAATGAGCAAACCAGTGGGAACCTCAACAAGTCAGGCACCTGTCACTTAAGGTTTTTGAGCACTCTGTTGGATGAATATCCGTGGCAATGTAACACCTGCCCTTGCGCTGAACCCGTCTCTTCCCATTGCCCTGGTGCGGTGGCAAGCAGGGTAATAATGAATTAATGGCAGCCCACAGCAGCCACTAAGCCCTAGATTAGTGATGGCAGTCGTCTATGAGACCCCGCCTCATCTCTAATCTGTAAGTGAAAGTAAATAAACACATACACCCCAAAATCTTTTATTTGGAATAAAATACAAAAAATATCCTATTTCCAAATTTTATTAACACCAAAACACCCTGCAGGTCAAAAGTAATCCACACGAGGTCCCACGGTGATTCAGCTCTGCTACATCCCTGTCCTGTCTCAGTGAGCACCATAGAGCATGACGGCCTGCTGACAGCATGCAGAGACATAGCCATGCAATGAGAATGAACTTGGGTGAACCTCTGATGTCAGTGCCGCCTCACAGGCAGTAGAGAAGGGGCCCGCAATTGTGACGTCAGAGGTTCACCCAAGTTCATTATCGCGGCCTGATGTGTGGTCACAGATGAAGGACTCCAGCTGTTACCGTAAATCACCTGAGTGACGGCACCACTGATCACGCTGCTCACTTCAGTCACTCAGGTAATTTGCTGTCACAGGTGGAGAACTCCAGCCATCACTAAGCTAGTACTTATTGGCAGCTATGGGCTGCCATTAACTCCTTATTACCCCGATTGCCACTGCACCAGGGCAATCAGGATGAGCAAGGTAAAGTTAAGGGATTGTCGCATCTAATGGATGTGTCAATTCTGGGTGGCTGCTGCTGGATATTTTTAGGCTGGGGGCTCCCAATAACATGGTTTTCCCCAGCCTGAGAATACAAGCCCCCAGCTGTAAGGCTTTATTTTGCCTGGGTATCAAGATTGAGGGGGACCGCATGCCATTTTTTTAAAAATTATTTATTTATCTGTATGATATAGACCCGCCCACCTGTGGCTGTGATTGGTTGCAGTGAAACAGCTGTCACTCAGCGTGGGGGTGGCTCTGACTGCAAACAATCATAGGCACCAGTAGGCAGGGGAAGCAGTGAATATGAAATGAGCCTAATGAGCGGGTGCAGTGAATATGAAATGAACCTAATGAGCGGCCGGCACTTTCAGAAACAAGAAAGGCCATGGGAGAAGTGTGAAAGCCGCGCCGGTGATCAGTGAGTATAAATCAGAGAGAGAGACAGAGAGAGAATGGAGAAAAGTTGGTGACAAGAACGGATCCAAAACTCAACAAAAATGTGATGCAAACGCACAGCTATCACTTTGGTTGCATTTTGGACACACCTCATTCATTTCAATGGGTGACAAAACGTGAACAAAACACTAAAAGAATGAACATTCAGCTTTTTTTAGGCAAAGATTTTGACAAATATTTGTCAAACAAAACGCTGCCTAAAAAAATCAACTTGCGGATGGAAATTTAGATTACTCAAACTTTGCTGGGGAAGCAAAATGCATTCATTTTGTCATTGAAACAGTGCAGTTTAAAATGTGACCAAAAGGCAAGAAAAAACGCAACGTGTGGCCAGACCCTAATGCTAATTTACTTTAGTTGGCATTTAGGTGGTGGTCAGAGGTCAGTATTGGCTTTACATTAATTTGCCATAACATTCTAAGATAGGAATACCCTTAACTGGCCTAAAATAATAAGTTAATGGAAATAACTCTGTTTCGGGTTTTCTATTTATGTTATCATAAAACTTTTTATAATAGTAATGTTCCTCTACCAACCAACTGCTGAGCACTGACCTCTCTACTCACATTAGCCAAGACTGCTATTAATAAAGGTAATAAATAGTAAGAAGATTTGTAATTTTACCTAATTCTGAATAATAATAGCATAAAGTCTCAAGGTTTCTATACCCTCATTTAATAACATAATTGCTATAAAAAAAAATATAGAACAGACGTCTGCAACTTGCAAATCGATAGTCTTCATGTATAAATACCCTGCTTACTTTTAACTTTTTATCAACTTATATAATTTTAGAATTGTGCAACATTTAAGTACTGGTACTTTTTTGTCAGTAATTCAACCAAGTGTAGAATATAGAAATTCTTTTTCCACCTACTTACTGTTACCCAGAAAATTGAATGTTCCAGAAATACATTGTTCCCCGCTGGAGTTTGCTTTGCTTGCCCTGAAATTGACACAGGTCAAAAAGTTCTTAAAGGGTTTTTCCAGCTTTGGAAATTCTTTCTCCAACTGCTGCATTATATTTTACATAAACAATCTGAGCTGTATTCATCTTCCAGTGCTGATTGTTTGCCGCTGCTTTTGTGTCTGTTATTGTTTGCGTGTGCTGATATCACATCAGTTCAGTTCTCGAGCCAGTGAGCTCACAGGCTCTGACCAGCTTGTGTGGTTGTCTTGTGCAGAGCTTCTTCGCTCAGTTAGGCCGCTTTCACATTTAGATTTTACCTCCGTTCAGTGGTCCCGTCGGAGTTTCCATCCGAACTCCCCTGCAAAACATGGTTCGGACGCATGCGCCAATGGGGCCATTGATTATAATGGAGCAGATGGAGTCACCGTGTGCTCTGTCTTGCCACATTTTTGGGCGTATACGCTTTCTGCAGGAGGACACCTAGATGTAGCAGACTACATTTTGGTGTCTGCCTGCAGAAAGCGTATACGCCCTAAAATGGGGCAAGACAGAGCACACGCTGACTCCGTCTGCTCCATTACATCCAATGGCTCTGTCGGCGCATGCGCCTGAAACATGTTTTGTGGGGGTGTTCGGATGGAAGCTTCGACGGGACCACTGAACGGAGGTAAAAACGAAATGTGAAAGTGGCCTTAGTAGTTTCATTGTATTTGGCACACTATCAATGCTGCAAATGATAAACACAAGGAACAGCAGCAGAGCCTGCATGTAGACCCCAGGAAGGTGCCCTTGTAAACTCTACCAAGTGAGCAACCGGAGCATGCTGAGCCCCACACATGGAAATGTATAATAATTTGCACTACAAAAGTGAAATAAAGTACCCTATAAATACATAATAAGTAGATTTTCTGCAGTGGCACATACCATTTCTAAAGTTGCACCAAATTCATTGCGTGTCATGCATCTTCTAGGGTTTTGTCATTTTTTTTCCAGCACAAATTTAATTAGGACTGCTGTAAAAAATGCAAGTCTTAGTAAACTGGAGCCAAGTTATCAATTGGCAATTAGGCAATACTGTAGTACATAGAGTTGAAACCAGAAGTTTACATACACTATCTAAAAGACACATCTGCATGTTTTTCTCACTATGTGACATGAAATCAGAATAATCCTTTCCTGTTTTACTTCAATTAGGAGCCAAAATTATTTATATTTGCCAAATGCCAGGATAATGAGAGAGAATGTTTTAAGGCATTTTTAATACTTTCTGAAAAGTCAAAAGCTTACACATATTTCATTAGTATTTGGTATTATTGTTCTTAAACTATATGACTTGGGTCAAACATTTTGGAAATTCTTGCACAAGCTTGCACCGTTTTTCAGCTTTGCCCATATATATTCAATAGGATTGAAATCAGGGTTTTGTGATGGCCACACTAAAATATTAACTTTTTTAAGTCAAGTTATTTTTAAGCCACTTTGTAAACAGTTTGGCAATGTGCTTCGGGTCATTGTCCATTTGGAAGACCCATTTTCAAATTTGCTTTCCTTGCTGCTTTAAACATGTTCCAAAGGTGGCTCTATTGTCTATGTTTACAGGATCCATGTCCAGTGTTAAGACAGATTTGTTGCCATTCTTTATGATTGCGGTCTGTTAAATTATCCCTAGGCTCTGGAGATCCACCTATGTATAGAAAAGGATTGACTGGGTGGAAGCGGTAAACATGCGGCAACAATGGAGAAAATTAGGGCATTTGATGAGAAATCTGACTCTAGATGGTTTGCGGTGTGGTATCTTTGGATATTCCTTAAAGAGTCTCAAGGGTTCCGAACTTGGAACAATGTGTTCTGACTAACTAAGCTGATCTTGGGAAGATTTGGTGAAGGGTGCAAGGGGAGACAGCTATTTACTTTCTTCTCTTTCTTTCTATATTTTCTATTTCTTTTACTTTATTTTTGTCTTTTTCTTTTACTTTTGGTTATTTATTGGAAATGTTTCTAATTTGTTTATATAATTTGACCTATATTATTGTAAGGTTGTTATGTAGGCATTCTACCATGAAGGGGTGGGGAGAATGACCTCCAGTCCTTTTCACTTGAATGTATTTGTAGTTTTTGTCTACTCGACTGTATTGTTATATTGTTATTAGCACTGTTTAATATGGTAAAAATATACCGAACCATAAAATTACAAAATTTTCACTTTTTTTGCCTAATTTTGTCAAATTTGGGGTATTCTCATAAATAAACGTTTATAATTTTGGCTTAAATTTACCACTAATATGAAGTATAACATGTCATGATAAAACATTTTCAGAATCACTGGCATATATTAAAGCATTCCAGGGCTATTACCTCAAAAAATGACATTAGTCAAAATTGAAAACTTTTGCTGGTCAGGAAGGTGAAAACAGGATTTGGTGTGAAAGGGGTAATGCTGGTAACTGTAAATTATTCACATGGGATGTATAATTTGCATAATTTGTCATGAAATGATAGCCTGGTTGTTTCAAGTAGAATAAATCAATGATTTAGTAGATAATATAATCTGTATTAAAAAAATACATATTTTCCATGATACTTAGGCATTCAGTGTGACGTCAATTTTATTCATAACATCTATCGTGTGTCCAGGAGGCAAAGAAAATATATCACATTTTTACAGTGTTTGAAATGCATTTGTCAAGGTCACTTTTTATAGATATCAGTTCTAGGACACAAAGATTTATTTTATATAGATGAGCAACTTTAACAAAAGAATGTGTAGTACAAACTGCTTTTGAGAAGAAAGAAAAATTTTCCTTACTCTCATAAGTGAAAGTATATCTAAAATGTCAAAGAAAAGATAAATTCATAAAAGACTGGTGCAAATGTATTGCAAATTATTTAAAGAATTTTAGAACTGTAAAGTAGAAAATTAATCAAGAACTAATTTTTGTAATGTTTTTATTATATTTCCTTATTTAACATGTAAACTAAAATCTTAATATACAGTATGTCACCACATAAGTTACCAGGATACATTGCTCTCCACCCCCACCTCTTGCTTCTTGATCTTCCAGGATTTATCTTTTCTTTGATAGACTTAATCTTTGCCAAAAATTACATCACTTTACAGATATTACAAAACATATTCCATATATATATATATATATATATATATATATATATATATATATATATATATATATATATATATATACAGTATATATATATAATTTATTATTATAGCGCCATCAATTCCATGCCGCTTTACATGTGAAACGGGTATACATAATAGGGACAAGTACAATAATCATAAAATATACAAGGCACAGACTGGTACAGGAGGAGAGAGGTCCCTGCCTGCGAGGGCTCACAGTCTACAAGGGATAGGTGAAGCCAGTGAAGGGATTGGCAGAGAGGAGAGGTCAGGGAGTAGCGAGGGGACAGGTGGATTAGCTGGGCAGCATGGTTTAGAATAGATTGTAGGGGTGTGAGACTGTTAGAAGGGAGGCCACAGAGCAGGAGGTTGCAATAATCCAGGCAGGAGATAATCAGGGCATGTACTAGCGTTTTTGCAGCTTCTTGGGAAAGAAATGTACGGATTCGGGAAATATTTTTGAGTTGGAGGTGGCAGGAGTTGAAGAGGGCTTGGATGTGTGGCTTGAAAGAGAGATCAGAGTCTAGGATTACTCCAAGGCAGCGAGCACGTGGGACTGGGGAAAGTGAGCAGCCATTGTCATTGATGGATATGTCAGGTGGGGGGGTTGAGTGAGGAGGAGGAAAGACAATGAATTCTGTTTTGTCTATGTTCAGTTTTAGGAATTGAGCAGAGAAAAAGGATGAAATAGCAGACAGACATTGGTTCTGGTTAGTAGGGAGGTGATGTTAGGTCCAGAGAGGTAGATCTACGTATCATCACAGTAGAGATGATACTGAAAGCCGTGGGACTCTATGAGCTGTCCCAGGCTGAAGGTGTAGACGGAGAACAGCAGGGGTCCAAGAACTGAACCTTGGGGGACACGGACAGCTAGGGGGCAAGATGAGGAAGTGGTTTGAGAGTGGGAGACGCTGAAAGTTCGGTTGGTAATGTATGAGGAGATCCAAGATATATTTATTTATATATTCTACATTTGACAAATATGGCAGTTGTTGCCCCATTCGATTCTTGGCTACTCCTGACATTGAAAACAAGTTTATAAAATTAGATTTTTGACAAAAGAGTGTGACAGAGCTGGGATAAAATATAGTAGAGTTGCAACTTTGCTGGGATAACAGTATGTGGAATAGCAAATTTGCCACTGTAGAAACTAATATAGCAGTGCTGGAATAATGATGTTTCATAGGTGTAGAAGTACTATGTAAGCAATTTGCAGAATTACTGCAGGAAAGGTTGACGAAGTAGTGAAAAACAAACAATGTTGCAAAGTTGTATCAGCTCGTAAGGATGAGAATACCAGTGTAAATTCGGGTTCGCCAAGTTTGGCCAGACTTAAGTTAACAGTTTGGTTTGGAACCCAGTCTTCACCCAAACTTGACCCCAGACCTCCAAAACCCATAAAAGTCAATGGACACCCTAACTTCTGTGCCATAGAATGTCTGTAAAATGTTTGTACTAGGGGCAAGGGGGCTGTAAAATTGGAGGAATTGTTGCACAAACAAATGTGAACAGGAAATAAATGAAAAAAAAAATGATGTGGGGGTCCCTCCTGTATTTGATAACTAGCACAGATAAAGCAGCTAATTTTGGGCTGCAAACTTCAGCTGATATCTTTACTTTGCCTGCATGTCAAAAATAGAGGTGATTTTAGGCCATTTATTTAAATTATTTAAATAAATATTTTACAAAATGGGCTCCTCTCTATTTTTGATTACCAGGGAAAGCTGACAGCTGGGGCTGGTATTAGCAAGTTGGGAAAGCATATGGTTATTTGGACCCTCATAGCCTAAAAATAACAGCCTACAGCTTCCCCAGAAGTGGCGCAACCATTAGATGCACCAATACTGGCACTTTACCTGACACTTCCTGATTGTCTTGGTGCAATGGCAATCAAGGTTATACTTTTGGGGTTGATGACAGCTGTGAACTTACAGCTAACATCAAACCCAGTGGTTAGTAGCAATTACTAATGAATATGCATCTATTAGACGCTTCCATTACTATCCCAGCAAGTATAGAGTTAGAAAAAATACACACATACAAGGAAAAAGTTTAGTTGAATAAACACTCACCAATATTCCCTTGTTCTCCAATTTATCAATTAAAAAGAAGTCCTGGCAGTTCCGATCTAATCCAATGGAGTAATATGCCACAATGCCCATCGATTGAGAGTAAAAATGTCTGTGCTACCGCTGACCGGCAGTGACCTATGCAGCCTCATTCTGAAAATGTTCCCAGAACAAAGCTCCATAGGAATCTATGGGTGTCATGAGATGTTACACCATTGGATGACATTGAAACTTACAGGATTTCTTTTTTTCTCATTAAATTGGTGAACGACTGAGTGTGGGGGAGTGTTTATTTAAAAAACAAAATATATTTTTTTTCCTGTGTGTTTTTTTTCAACTCTACACTTAATGGGTTAGTAATGCGGGTATCCGATAAGACCACAAAACTATTATCCTGATTGCCATTGCACCAGAGAAATTGGGAAAAGCTGAGCAGAGCTTCAGAATTGGCTCATCTAATAGATGTGCCATTTCTGGCGAAGTTGCGGGCTGCTATTTTAATGTTGGGAGGGGCCAAATAGCCTGATAATACCAGACCCTCAGCTGTCTGATTTAGCTTGGCTGGTTAGCAAAAATAGAGGGAAGGGGACCACACCCCATTTTTTTAAAAATTATTTATGCCAAGTTGAAAAAAATGTCTCTTTGAATGAAAAGGATTGCCATTCCTTAGCTATGTCATATCTTCTGGTTTCTGCCATAGTGGATTGGCTTAAGCCAGTCGGTCTCAAGGCTCTTGAAAGAATCATTGGGTTTGATAAGTCAATTAACAGCTACTCTCAAGTAGTTGCCACACTGACATCCTCTCATGTAATTGTGTCTGCCGTCTTCAGTACCACTGCTGCTAGTCTGTGGTCTACTGGAGCTCTGCTTACTGTCTGTAGTGTCCAAGATATCTCTTGTTTGAGTGTGGCTTCCAGTACCCATGCTACCTGTCTGCAGCTTCCGTCATTTCCTTCCTGCCTGCGGCTGATTGTTCCTCTGTTAACTGTCTGCAGTCTTCAGGTCTCCTCTTGTCTGCCAGTGACTTCCAGTATCTCTGCTACTTGTCTAGGCCTCCAGACATCTCCTGTTTTCCTTTGAATTCCAGTACCTCTGATATCTGCCTCTTGCATGCCTGCCTGCTGCACTGATGCCCATGGCCTGTTTGCCCATTCGAACTTTAAGCTTAGTGGATTCATCACACTAGGTGAGCCTAAAATTGTCTCTGTTGTTTTTGCATCTGCTCCACTGTTGGTAACTTTTAGTTGTTATTTAAACTATGACTATCAACTGTCTATCTAGCAGAAACTTCCCAAAGGATAAGACTGCTACTTCCTTTGACTGCTCCATGGCATCTGAATCCTAAAGCGGTTGAAAGATGTCACAAAAGACTGAACATATTCAAAGTAAACTCATTTTTAAACTACTGTGCATTATGTTTTTTGTGGTGTTTCTGCAACATGTTTTCAGGTGTATTCAAGGTGGAATTTCATTGAAAAAGACAATTATTACACATGGGCGGACCATTTTAACAATGAACTATTTCTTGATTTTGCTAAGTTAATATACTAAAACAACTCTAAATAATATCAATGTGCGAGCATGCTCTTCACTGCTCAATACTCATATGAATATAGGGGTGCTTGGGTGTTACGAGGGGGACCCGGGGAAGCGTGCCAAGATGGGGAATGGATAGCTTCCGCCGGTCAAGGTCCACTGTGCGGTGTAAGGGACCGCTGCTATGGTGGGTGAAGAGTGAGCGGGTTGCTGCTAGCGATCGTCTGGAATGTCACAGACGATCTATGTACACCGGTCTGCTCTAACCCGTGTGGGTTGTATGGCAGGGATCACACGGCTCGGTGTACCTGTTGCACGGGGAAGCACAGAGGTGCCCACGCACGTGTGCCAGTGGAAGTCACGAGAATATGGCACGAGGGTAGCACAGAGGTGCCCACGCACGTGTGCTTTCAATAACCAGGTGAGTCCAGTGGAGACTCGAGGAGCTCACCTGGGACAGGAACACGGCCTGTAGAAGGAGCTACTGCCGGAGCAGCAAGGCAGGGACACGGCCTGCAAACCAGGGGCTGCCTAAGCAGCAAGGGCCAAGCCCACAGAGGAAGATAATGCCTGAGCAGTGGCGTGGCAGCACGCTGCCAGACATCCAAACATAGAAGGACGGTCGCGCGCCGCCATGATGGCAGGAGGAGCTTTTAAGGAGGTGTAGCTCCAGCCAAGGGCGGGCGCGAGGCGGAGATGACGGACTTGACCCAATCAGGATCCACGACATCCCAGCCTGGCCAGTCAGGATTCACCACGTCACCAGCCTTGTCATCAAGCCGTGTGACGTCAGTGGGCGAATCAGGATCCACCAAGCATAGCACATGCTCACCCTCCTGCCTCTGGGAAATAGAGGCGGGATCCTCGGTCTCACAATGTGTAGAGATAACGGGAGTCTCACTGCTTCCCTGAGCAGCAAACCTCTGCACATTGCGCAACCTCACAGACCTTCGAGGCTGCTGAGCAGGAGGAGCTGCGGCAGGAAAGGAATGGGAGACCGTCTCATTTCTTGCAACAGGAGTACCACTAGGTGTCACCCTTGTGCTGCCTCTCTGAGGAGGTTTCTCCTGCACTCTGCGCAGTCTGGCAGACCTTCGGCGCTGCTGAGGAGGAGCACTCGTGGCAGGCAAGGAGACTGTCTCATTCCTTGCCACAGGAGAGCCACGAGGTGTAACATTACCCCCCCGTCTAGGCCCCCCCCCCTGCCCATGCTCAAAGGCCGCTATCAAACCCGGGGCGTGGATATGATCCTCCAATTCCCAGGATCTATACTCCGGACCACGGCCGACCCACTCCACAAGGTAGTACCTCCTGCCCCGTATAACTTTTGTCTCCACAAGCTTCGCCATCTCAGAGTCGTCGGGCGGGGGGTCAGTTTGAGGCGTCAGGGACCCCGAGAACTTATTAAGTCGTACGGGTTTCAAGAGGGACACGTGAAAGGTGTTGGCTATAGCCCAGCGTGGAGGGAGCTGGAGTCGGTATGCCACCGGGTTCACCTGCTCTAGCACTTTAAACGGACCCAGGTACCTAGGGGCGAACTTGGCTGCCTGTACCCGTAGGTTAACATTCTTAGAGGACAGCCACACTAGGTCACCAGGGGCGAAGGATGGAGCAGGGCGGCGGCGCTCATCAGCCGTTGTCACCATCCGGTCTTTAGCCCTCTTAAGGGCCTCTTGGGTGTTATCCCAGATCTCCCGGGCCTCGGTCGCCCAATCCTCCACTCTAGGATCGGGTGACGTTATGGGCATAGGAACCGGGATTCTGGGATGTTGTCCGTTATTGAGCAGGAACGGGGTCTGACCAGAGGATTCATGGACCGAATTATTAATGGCAAATTCGGCCCAAGGAAGGAGGTTAGCCCAGTTGTCGTGGTGCGCGGAGATAAAATGGCGGAGGTAAGTTACCAAGGTCTGATTGGTCCTCTCTACCAGTCCATTGGTTTCGGGATGGTATGCGGAGGAGATGTTCAGCTCTATCTGCAGGAGCTTACAGAGCTCTCTCCAGAAGCGAGACGCGAACTGGGGACCCCGATCGCTCACCACCTTGTCAGGCATGCCATGCAGCCTAAATACATGCCTAATGAATAAGGTGGCGAGAGCACGTGACGTCGGGAGTCGTGGGAGAGGCACCAAGTGGACCATTTTAGAGAAGTGATCTGTGATGACCCATACGACCTTGTGACCTGCTGACTTGGGCAGATCTCCCAGGAAGTCCATTCCTACCACTTCCCAGGGACGATCCGGCACTGGCAGTGGGTGAAGAAGACCTGCCGGTCTCTGCCGGGACGGCTTATTCCGTGCACACGACATACAGGCTCCCACATACTCCTGTATGTCCTGGGGTAGTCTCGGCCACCAATAGTGCCTAGTCACAAGGTCTCTGGTCCTTTTGACCCCAAAGTGACCCCCGACCTTGGAGGCATGGGCCCACGATAGCACCTCATTCCGTAGTTCAGGGGGAACGAGGGTCTTGCCAGGTGGCACCTGGTCCAAAGAAGTGGGAGTGACCATCCTCAAGCTGTCCGGGGGTAGTATAAGACGAGGCTCCTCCTCGTACTCCTCCAACACAACCATACAACGTGACAAGGCATCGGCCCGTACGTTCTTCTCACCGGCCAGGTGGCGGATAATAAAGCGGAACCGGGAGAAGAACAAGGACCAACGGGCCTGCCTTGGGTTCAGGCGTTGTGCTGTCTGGAGGTATGTGAGATTTTTATGGTCGGAAAATACTTCAAATGGATGCTTCGCACCCTCCAGGAGATGCCGCCATTCCTGGAATGCTTGTTTCATCGCCAGTAACTCCCTATCCCCTATGGAGTAGTTCCTCTCGGCCGGAGAAAAGGTTTTGGAGAAAAAGAAACATGGATGCTTCCTTCCTCGTTCGTCTTTCTGGTACAGGACTGCACCAGCACCGACCGAAGAGGCGTCTACCTCTAGTAGAAAGGGTTTGGAGATGTCTGGACGATGAAGGATGGGAGCTCTGGAGAAGTAAGTTTTGAGAGTGTGAAATGCCTCTACCGTTTCCCGTGTCCATGCTTTGGGATTAGCGCCCTTGCGGGTAAGGGCAATGATGGGTGCTGCCACCGTCGAGAAGTTGGGAATGAACTGGCGATAATAATTGATAAACCCCAAGAATCGCTGGATCGCTTTCAGCGAGCGGGGCTCAGGCCATTTCATCACTGTCTCCAACTTCCCCGGATCCATTGCTAACCCCTGACTGGACACGATATACCCCAGGAACGGCAAGGATTCACGTTCAAAAACACACTTTTCTAGCTTAGCATATAACAAATGAGTGCGGAGCCTCTTAAGTACTCGGATGACATCCCTCCGATGGGTGGCAAGATCGGGGGAGAAGATAAGGATATCATCCAGGTATGCAACCACGGAAAGATACAAATCCCGGAAAACATCATTCACAAAGTCTTGAAATACGGCAAGGGCATTGCAGAGTCCGAAGGGCATTACGAGATACTCGTAGTGACCGTCCCTGGTGTTGAAGGCGGTCTTCCACTCATCGCCCTCTCGGACTCGCACTAGATTATACGCCCCCCGTAGATCCAGCTTCGTGAAGATCTTTGCCCCGCGGAATCGATCAAATAACTCCGTAATGAGGGGCAAAGGGTATTTGTTTTTGATCGTGATTGCATTTAATCCCCTGTAATCGATACAGGGGCGTAGATCCCCTTCCTTCTTTTGCACGAAGAAGAACCCCGCACCGGCCGGGGAAATAGACTTGCGAATGAACCCTTTTGCCAGGCTGTCCTGAATATATTTGGACATAGCCTCCGTCTCTGGAGCAGAGAGGGGATACACTCTGCCCCTAGGGGGCTCGGAGCCTGGCTTCAGGTCTATTCGGCAATCGTATGGCCGGTGGGGAGGAAGGGTATCTGCGGCCCTCTTGGAGAAGACGTCCCTGTAGGCCTCATAAGGTGTCGGTAAACCTGGCTCCCCTGTATTCCCTGAGGACCCAACCGACCTAATGGTAGCGGGTGGTTCGGTAGTCACGAGGTGCTCCCTACAGGATCCTGCCCATGATGAGATCTCCCCTGTTGCCCAGTTGAGTATAGGAGCATGCTGTCTCAACCAGGGGAGGCCCAGTAGGATCTCATCCGTCCCCCCTGGAAGCACCAGGAAGGACACCTGCTCATGGTGTCCTGGTGATACTTCCATCCTGAGAGGGATGGTGATCTGGGTGATGGGATCGACTAGTAGGGACCCGTTGACTACCCGAACCCTGAGTGGCTTGGGCAAGAGAACCAGGGGAACTGAGTATCGGGTTGCCAGGGAGGTCGAAATGAAATTGCCATCAGCGCCTGAGTCCAGGCAGGCCAGAGCAGAGAAGAGAGTAGTGCCAAACTGCAACTGGGCGCTGATAGTCAACCTAGAGGGAGAAGCAGCGTCTAGGAACCCCCCTCTGATGGAAACTAGACGCTGTCTTTTCCCGACGGTTTGGGACATCGGGTAGCTATGTGTCCCCTCTGCCCACAGGAAAAGCAGATGACACCAGACCGAGAACCTGGGGTAGAGGAGACCGCTTTGGACACCTCCATTGACTCCACGGAGTCGCCTACAGAGCTGGCTGGGAGACCTGTCTGGTGGAAGACGGGAGCCAGACGCTTTTTAGGCCGTGAGGACGTGGGTGCTGAAGAGACCTCGAGCCTCCGCTCCGCCTGGCGGATGTCTATGCGAGAGGCAACCACAATCAAGGACTCTAAAGTAGCAGGCACCTCACGCGTGGCCAGTGCGTCTTTGACGAACCCTGCCAGGCCCTCCCAGAACACAGGGACAAGGACCTTATCGGGCCAGTCCAGCTCTGCGGCAAGTGTCCTAAAGTGTACGGCAAAGTCCCCGACTGAAGTGGACCCTTGCCGAAGTCGTAGGAGGCGCAGCCCGGAGTCGTGGGTGACTTGAGGCCCGAGGAACACCATTCTCATGGCCCCAAGATAAGATGCTAAGTTAGTCACCACCCGATCTCCGCGCTCCCACAACGGCGTAGACCACTTCAGCGCTCTCCCTGTGAGCAGGGACTGGACGAAGGCTACCATCGCCTTCTCGGTAGCGTAAAGATTCGCGGACAGCTCTAAGTAGGTGGTAACTTGGTTTATAAACCCACGGCACTCGGAGCTGTCCCCGCTAAAGCGCTCTGGAAGCGCAAGGCGAGGAGACCTTCCGCCCAATAGCACAGCCTGGGTAGCCGCCTGGGTGGCGACTGTCGTCAGAGCAGTCTTGTCGGAGGAAGACTGCTCCACTGCTGCCAAACGTGATTCCAACTGCTGCACATAACGCAGCAACTGCTGCTGCTCTTCAGCCATAGCCAGACCTTTGGCGCGACCGTAATGTTAAGAGGGGGACCCGGGGAAGCGTGCCAAGATGGGGAATGGATAGCTTCCGCCGGTCAAGGTCCACTGTGCGGTGTAAGGGACCGCTGCTATGGTGGGTGAAGAGTGAGCGGGTTGCTGCTAGCGATCGTCTGGAATGTCACAGACGATCTATGTACACCGGTCTGCTCTAACCCGTGTGGGTTGTATGGCAGGGATCACACGGCTCGGTGTACCTGTTGCACGGGGAAGCACAGAGGTGCCCACGCACGTGTGACAGTGGAAGTCACGAGAATATGGCACGAGGGTAGCACAGAGGTGCCCACGCACGTGTGCTTTCAATAACCAGGTGAGTCCAGTGGAGACTCGAGGAGCTCACCTGGGACAGGAACACGGCCTGTAGAAGGAGCTACTGCCGGAGCAGCAAGGCAGGGACACGGCCTGCAAACCAGGGGCTGCCTAAGCAGCAAGGGCCAAGCCCACAGAGGAAGATAATGCCTGAGCAGTGGCGTGGCAGCACGCTGCCAGACATCCAAACATAGAAGGACGGTCGCGCGCCGCCATGATGGCAGGAGGAGCTTTTAAGGAGGTGTAGCTCCAGCCAAGGGCGGGCGCGAGGCGGAGATGACGGACTTGACCCAATCAGGATCCACGACATCCCAGCCTGGCCAGTCAGGATTCACCACGTCACCAGCCTTGTCATCAAGCCGTGTGACGTCAGTGGGCGAATCAGGATCCACCAAGCATAGCACATGCTCACCCTCCTGCCTCTGGGAAATAGAGGCGGGATCCTCGGTCTCACAATGTGTAGAGATAACGGGAGTCTCACTGCTTCCCTGAGCAGCAAACCTCTGCACATTGCGCAACCTCACAGACCTTCGAGGCTGCTGAGCAGGAGGAGCTGCGGCAGGAAAGGAATGGGAGACCGTCTCATTTCTTGCAACAGGAGTACCACTAGGTGTCACCCTTGTGCTGCCTCTCTGAGGAGGTTTCTCCTGCACTCTGCGCAGTCTGGCAGACCTTCGGCGCTGCTGAGGAGGAGCACTCGTGGCAGGCAAGGAGACTGTCTCATTCCTTGCCACAGGAGAGCCACGAGGTGTAACACTTGGGCATGGTCGGTATTCGATTGAGTACTGCGAGTGCTCAAGTTTCATACTCAAGTCCCCACCTCACATGCTTTGTGTCTTTGTGTCAACATCTGGGGTTTCCTGCCATACAAGGTAATGCCGTAGTGATGTTGGCTTCTGGCATTACTGTGATCGGTTGACCGCATTGCATCATCAGGCCTTTTATTAGACTTGGCGGAATTATGTTTGGCATGCTACAGTTCAAGGAGAGTTGGTCTAGGAGTGGAAACATTTAGTAGAGCAGGCATCCAAAAAGGGATTGTAGCAAAACAGTATACTTATACTGCTATTGAAACCTAAAACTAAAAGACATTTTCTGTACTAAATACTATCCTATAACCACCACTGCTATCTGCCAATGTAGGGATAGCTGTTCGAGGAGGGAAAGTTTGAGATTAGATCAGGCATATAGGCTGGGTTTATAGCAAAACAGTCTTTATATATTTTTATGCTGTTGAAAACTAAAATCAAAAGTCCTTTTCAGAGCAAAAAACTCTCCTTTCTTGTAATAACACTGCTGTTACCTGCAATAACTTTAGGGACTATTGCTGTATGATGGATAGTTTGGAATTATATCAGGCATATGGGTAGGGTCATCAGCAAATCATTACTTCTATACTTATGCTGAAACCTAAAACCAAAAGTTATTTTCAAGGCTAAATACTATTCTTTCACGTATAACATTGCTGTTACATGCAGTCACTCTAGGGATAGCTGCTGGAGGAGGGGTAATTTGGTATTAGAGCAAGTATATAAGCAGAGTTTATATCAAAACAGTTATTCTATACTTATAATGCTGCTGAAATCTAAAACCAAAAATCCTTTTTAGGGCTAAATACTGTCCTTTCTTGCAGTAACACCTCTATTATCTGCAGTTACTGTGTAGATAGCAGCTGGAGTTGGGATAGTTTGGGATTAAAGCAAACATATTGACAGGTTTTGGAGCAAAACAGTCCTTCTATAATTATTCTGCTTCTAAAATGTAAAAATAAAAGTCTTTTGTCACAGCTATACATTTTATGTTCACTATTAATACCGGAAAGTTTGCAGGAATATATATTATCTACCTAATTTAAAATATGAAAAGTGAACGGTAAGAAACAGGGAAGTGAACATGCTGTTTATGGTGCATGCAGTGGCCGAGGCTGTGTGCCAGGTAAAACTGTACCTACTGTGGGAGTGCAACCAACATGCTCATCCATGAGACCTATCTTCCTGTCCCACTTTGCAGGGGTCACGGAACAACATTATTGAAGCTAGAACAGTGCGACCAGGTAGCTGGTTGGATGGCATAAATTGCTTCCAGTTTGTTTCCTAGCACCACCCTGAATTCCACATGGTCCAGTCTCACTTGCTGAGAATCTGGACCACATAATCCTCACCCTAATCCTCCTTCCTCCCATCATGGTGAGTCCTAGGAGATAAGTGATCTCACACTCCAACATTCCGAGCAGTTCTTTACATTTTCATTTATTGATTAAAGTATCTCTCTCTACACATTTTAAGAGAGACATTAGGAGATTGTGTGTAGTGATGCCCAAATTTTTGAGCACCAATGGTCACAAAAAGACAATGTGGGGAACAGCAATTACTGTGAGGTAGATGATGTTGAGACAGAGTTGCCAACAAGAATTGTTTTTAAGTCAACAAGTCAGGAGGACCAAAGTGCGAAAGTGGAAGATGAGGTGGTGGATGATTAATTTACTGACCCAACCTGGGAGGTTGCCAGTCAGAGCAAGAACAGCAGCTCAAAGTGGGATGGATCCGCAGCACAGCAAGAGGCAGGAAGAGGCAGTGGGGTGGCCAGAGGGAGAGTGCTATCTTCTCCTCATAGCACCTACACACTATCGGCTTAGGTGGTGCTCAGTCTGGCATTTTCTTAAAGAAAGTGCGGACGATAATAGAATGGTCATTTGCAACCTGTGCCATACCAAGATCAGCAGGAGCCTGACCATTGTGCGTCTGACCAACACAGGCATACTCAGGCAGATGTAGTCAAACCATCCAACTAAGGGGGACAAACGCCTGGGCCCACAATCAGTGACTGCGGGTGGCACTACTTCCTCTTTCCCTGCGCTATATTCTTGCCAATCCCCTACCAGGAAGCAGGTGTACCGCCCCGCGGGCTCGGCTGCGACCGCCAAGCCACTCGGATCTGTGCTCGTACTGCGGGTGGTGGCTCGAGCCTCTCACGGACCCGGGGGTCACGTCGCTCTGCAAGGGAATTGGCGCTACACGCAGGGACTTGGGTGAGGAGTTCCACGGCCGGGGCCGTGGTCGTTTGATTTGGGATGTAAGTTCGTGACGCCACCCACGGGTTGTGATGATTGTAGACACCACCGCTGCGGTGAAGGTATGGGGGGCTCCCGGGAACGGTGTAATGGCGCAGCTAGGTGTTGACCCCTTCGTGGGTAGGGTGTGTTGGTCCCGGGCCCGGTTGGTGATGGCCGGGGTGCAGGGTGAAGTATTGCGGTGCGGCGCGGTGCGCGGCCTGAAGGCACTGGTGTACTCAGTATGACACAAGATACCGGAGTCTCTGGTAAACCAAACGGAGTGATGAATGGGGCCCGCAGCCGGCTGCAGCTTCTCCCAGAATAGGTTGGTGGTTTCCGCCTTTCTCCTGCACCTCTGTGTGTAAATGTTTGACTCCTATGCCTAGACACCAGTAGTCCGCTCCCCGACTTGTATATGCCGTAGGAGCCCATTTGCCTGCAGTCACTGGCCCTTTGGGTCTCTATGCCTTGGCGGTGGCTTTACCCTGTATGGTTGGGCTGCTGTCTTCTAATGGGGCTTGTGTGGGATAGGTCCTTAAGTGCAGTCCGCAATTAGTTGATTTGACTCGGCCCTGTCGGTTCAGGGCTTTGTACTGGGTCTGCGTACCCCTCCTGGTGCTACGGTTTCTAATCAGTTCCCCCGTTCGGTACCGGCTGGCCACCGCCCGACCCCGGTCCCTACGGTTCCTCCGGCTGTAATCCCAGCTCCTGCAGGCGGCCACCACCATCTGCCTCCTTGCCAATGGTGACTGGGCTCCGATCCAGCCACCTGGTAGTCTCTTGGCAGGCCTGGACACAGGACCGCCCGTGAACTCGACTGCTCTCTACCTCCTCCAGACTACTCTTCTCCAGAACTTGAACATGTGTCGTGTGTTTTCCCGCCTCCAGGCCTGTGAACTCCTCGGTGGGCAGAGCCAACCACCTGGCTCTGCCCCCCCTGGTGTGGACATCAAACCTGGAGGGTGGTGACAAGGTTTTTTTAGTTTGACTGATGTCACCTAATCGGGAGGGGGTGTGATGTTGTGTGTTACTACCTGGCACGACCTGACTAGTCCAGGGCATCACACAGGCACTGATGCCTCCTGCCATGCAGTGGTCATTGCACATTCATAAGCACCATCAGAACCAGATTTAACTCTTTGTCACTGTTGTGTCCCATGAATGGGAACAACCTGTTGTATATAATTCTTGCATTGCATATTTTTCCTCCTATCAGGAAATTCCTTTATTGTTGCTAGGTAGATTAGACTGTATGAAGTTTGTCCCTATGTACCTCCCTTAGTTGGCTTCTGTATAGAATGCTCCTCCCTTCTCCTTCAGTTTAGTCTAGAGAAACCATTGCTGAAGAGACATGCCTAAAACCCTGTACAGATTATTCCTTTTCACCTGCATTTACTTTGTACTTAATACAAGATTCTAGAAGAAAACTACAGCGTTTCTCCTTGTCTTCCTACAAGTCATCGTTGTGCTGAGTTGAGCTATCTGTGGAAGCCTAGAGTGAGTAAACCATACAGTTATCTAAGGAACTGATAATTAGAGCGGTTGGATTCATTGCTACAGGAAGAGACAGAATAGTGAAAAGGATTAGCTGTGACCGGGATTAGTATACATATATCAGTAAATAACCTGTTTCCAGGAGTGCTATACTGCATACAATCCAGAGAAAGGATTACCCCAAGGGGCTGATAACAAGCCACAGCATAAAACTTTATAGCAGCTTCTTACAAAGTGCCCTGTAAAGTATTTACCTGTTATCAGAACTGTGTGCAGCTATAAACCAAGAATCCCCCATAAGCTAATTGTAAATTGCAGCCAGAGACTCAGTAAATACATCCTGCAAAACACAGACTGCAGAGATTGCAACATTTTATTGTTTCCCTGACAACCAGTGCAGAGCAGCATTCACCATTCCTGATGGAGTCAAAGAGAACAATTTCCCTACCTGCTTTAAAGCAACAAGAGGAAGACATGGTCTCACACTCAAATTACAGTGAAAGATCTAAGCGGTTGACCAAACCAACATGGAAGGTTAAAGAGAACCTAGAAACAGCCAGAAGTGAACTATTTACCCAGACAGCATTACTGTGGCAAAGAGTGCAAAAACAAGTGACTGTTTTATCTGCGCCCGGTGCTCATGAGCTACCATCAGAGGGAGCCCTGGAACGACTGTACTCAGCATACCAGTCCTACAAAGAGATTTGTAAAAAATATTCCTCTACCCTGCTGAGATCAAATACGTCTGAGTCTGAAAAAGAACTACAGGACTTCCAACAGCTTAATGCTGAACGAGACCGCACCGTGCGCGACATTGTGAGCAAGACTGAAGCAAAAATTGCGCAAATGTCAGGAGCGGCATCTTACAAATCCAGGTCCATTAAGAGCTCAAGGCACTCACTCAAATCAGGTTCATCAAGGTACTCAACCCTCAGCGAGCAGCTCATAAAGGCGCGCGCTGAAGCAGAAACAACAAAAGTACACGCCATCTTCGCCCAGAGGGAAGCAGAGATGAAAACAGAATCTGCACGCAAGGAAGCGGAGATGAAAGCAGAATCTGCATGCAAGGAAGCGGAGATGAAAGCAGAATCTGCACGCAAGGAAGCAGAGATTAAAGCAGAATCTGCACGCAAGGAAGCAGAACTTGAAGCCCTTCAGGAGGAATGTGAACATGTGGCGGCCATGGCAAGGCTAAAAGTCTTTGAGCAAGCTCTGGGTGGGAGCCAAGAAGGCAGCGCCAGTTTGTGTGATCTCGACACAGAAGACTCACTTAAGCGTACAAGAGATTACGTGCTGAGCCAAGCCGACGAACCGTCAACTACCATCAACATTCCCGTCAGTGCTAACACTTCTCCAGAGCCTCAAGACACTGAGTCACCTACAGCTTCCAGCCTTCCAGGTCAGTCCAATGCACCTCAGACTTTTAAGCCTGAACCAGCTTCATATTCCAATGCACAGCCACACTCTGCGCATCAGCAACCTCCGTATGCCCATGTCTACATGCAACCTAACATGCCGGCAAGGCGCTACACTCCCAACAACTGTGTAGTTCCAGACCCGCATACAACAGAGACTGTACACACCAAACCGGCGGTCACTGGTCTAAACGCACACGCCACTCCGTACTTTCCCATGTTCCCGAACCAAGAAGCTACGAATCACGCAACCAGCACCACGCAGTCAGCAAATGTGCCCCCAATGTCGGAAAGATCAGACATGTCCGACTTTGCGAGGTACATGATCCGCCGAGAACTCACCAACACCGGTCTCACAAAGTATGACGACCAGCCTGAAAACTACAGAGGGTGGAAGTGTGCCTTCAAAACCGCAACGCGTGACCTCGGCATTACAGCTGCTGAAGAGCTGGACTTGCTAATCAGGTGGCTAGGGCCACGGTCTACTGAGAGAATCAAGAGACTCAGATCCGTCTACATCAGCGACCCAACAACTGGTCTCGCAACCGCATGGGACAGGCTAGAGAAAGGCTTCGGCAGTCCTGAAGCAATTGAAGATGCATTGCTGAAACAACTATACGACCTTCCCAAAATATCTAGCAAGGATGCTTCAAAGTACCAGGAACTCAGCGACCTGCTGTCCGAGCTCCAGCTGGCCAAAACAGACACACACCTACCTGGCCTCAGCTACCTGGACACCGCTCGTGGGGTGAAACCCATAGTCGCCAAGTTACCTTACAACGTGCAGGAAAGGTGGACTACGGTAGGAACAAACTATAAAAAAGAGCACCAAGTCTCCTTCCCTCCATTCTCCTACTTCTGCGAGTTCATCAACGGCATCGCGGAACGTAAGGCAGACCCCAGCTTCACCTGTGGAGAACCAACCGGCTCCACTTCACCAGCTCCCGGATATGAGAGCCCTCATCAAAATGACAGAAAACGTAGGGGCCCAGTATCAGTCAAGAAGACCGATGTTCTACCACCTACACCATCAGCACCAGACAATGGCACTGAAGGCGGGAAGGCGGAAAATCCGAACCGCCAATGTCCTATTCACAAGCTGCCACACCCCCTGAAGAAGTGCATTGGCTTCAGGAAGAAACCCCTTCAAGAACGAAAGGAACTCTTGAAAAGGTTTGGGGTATGTTTCAGGTGTTGTGCCTCTACAGAACACCTTGCCAAGGACTGTAAGGTTACAATTAAGTGCATGGAGTGCGACAGCACGGATCACGTACAAGCGCTGCACCCATCTCAGCCTGATCCTGCACCTACAACTTCTCCTACCACAAGTCATGGCGGGGAGAGTACAGGCCAAGCTGCAAACCACCTCACAGTATCCTCCTCGTGCACCGCAGTCTGCGGAGAAGATCTCTGGGACAAGTCTTGTGCGAAAATATGCTTAGTAAGGGTATATCCCAAAGGTCACCCAGAAAGGGCCGTGAAGGTGTACAGCATCCTGGACGACCAGAGTAACAGGTCACTTGCCAGGTCTGAACTCTTTGACTTGTTCGGCTTAAAAGGAAATGCCTACCCTTATACACTAGGTACTTGCAGCGGCATTTCAGAAGCCTGCGGAAGAAGAGCCAGTGGTCTCGTGGTAACATCTCTTGAAAATACCGTAGAGATACCTCTACCGACACTCGTCGAGTGCAACCAGATACCGGCTAACCGGGAAGAGATTCCAACACCAGAGGCAGCTCTTCACCACCCTCACCTGAGAACTATCGCCAGCAAGATCCCACCTCTTGATCATAGCGCAAAAATCCTGATTCTGATTGGAAGGGACATCCTCCGGCTACACAAAGTACGCCAACACATCAACGGGCCACACGATGCGCCATTCGCTCAGCGCTACGACTTAGGCTGGGTGATCATAGGAAACGTCTGCGTAGGCAAAGTGAAGAGTCCCGACGCGATCTCCTCCTACAAGACGCACATCCTCCCAAACGGTCGCGGCACTCACTTTCGATCATGTCCGCATCACTACGGGGTGAAAGAGAGGCTGAGCGACACCAGGTGGCGACAGCAGCCTCCCGACTGCGCGGACGCATATCATCTCTGGGATGACGACTTCGGGTCAACAGCGTTCGAGTCTACAAATGAAGACAACAAATTGGCTTCGATGAGAGAAGACAAAGAATTCATAAAGATTATGGATAAAGAGTTCTCTCAAAACGACTCTAACAGTTGGGTAGCCCCATTACCCTTTCGGTCTCCAAGGCCAAGGTTGCCAAACAACTTCCAGCAAGCAACCGCAAGGTCCTCCTCTCTAAAACGCACTTTGGAAAGACAACCGGAGATGGAGAAATGCTTTGTCGAGATTACGCAAAATATCCTCGACAGAGATCATGCTGAACAGTGGCACCACATTCCCACCGAACAAAACCCAGCTGACCGAGGAACGAGACTCACTGCTGCATCCAAACTCGGCGACAACATGTGGCTGACACCTCCAAGTATCTTATACGAGGAGACCTGCGATAACTACGCCGGCAACATGTACGAGCTGGTGGAACCAGAATCTGACAAGGAAATGAGACCGGTCGTCTCCGCTCGCTACACTTCAGTGACATCAAAACAGAAGTTGAGACCTCATCGCTTCAAGTGCTTAACAAGTTGGTCATCTGCGGTACGAGCCGTAGCTCGTATTATTCACGTCGCTCACTGTTTCACCAACTACAAGTCTTCAACGTGCCACGGCTGGCGCATGTGTGTGATTCGTCCAGTCACCGAACTCGTGCTACTTTTACCAAAGGAGGACGTTACATGAAGTAACTTTGTCATTGGACACTGCCACGGCGGGGAGCGTACCTTTCCTTACCCCTGCTGTACGGAGACACAACTGTCCGTGTCCAATTGAACCTTGAACTTTTCCTTTGGATTAAAACTTTTCCGTTGGATTATTGGGTTGGAGGAAGAGTTGGCATGTTTGTGGCTTCCCCAATCTGAAGATGGGTTTGTTGAACTTGAATTCATGTTTAACATTTTTCTACTTTTTCATTTTTTACTCAAGGACAATGCGTCATCAACAAAGCATGGACTTGAATTCAGTGCACTACGTTGCATTTTTTGTGTTGTCTCTTATCTCGTTACAGGTTTCGTGACATCGAGGGACAGGATCGACTCCTTATGTCGTAGAAGGACTTGTGAAATCATATGATTTCAGACGGGGAGTGTTGTGTCCCATGAATGGGAACAACCTGTTGTATATAATTCTTGCATTGCATATTTTTCCTCCTATCAGGAAATTCCTTTATTGTTGCTAGGTAGATTAGACTGTATGAAGTTTGTCCCTATGTACCTCCCTTAGTTGGCTTCTGTATAGAATGCTCCTCCCTTCTCCTTCAGTTTAGTCTAGAGAAACCATTGCTGAAGAGACATGCCTAAAACCCTGTACAGATTATTCCTTTTCACCTGCATTTACTTTGTACTTAATACAAGATTCTAGAAGAAAACTACAGCGTTTCTCCTTGTCTTCCTACAAGTCATCGTTGTGCTGAGTTGAGCTATCTGTGGAAGCCTAGAGTGAGTAAACCATACAGTTATCTAAGGAACTGATAATTAGAGCGGTTGGATTCATTGCTACAGGAAGAGACAGAATAGTCACAATGCAGAATTTAACTGTCCCTACCACAGGCCTTGGAATGTAAACAGAAATGCCAAGCCACCCATCCACAGGCCCAATCACTAAAAGGGCACATTTTCAGGTTGCTTGCCGTAAACATTTTGCCTTTTGGACTCATGGACACTGAGGTTTCCTCAACCTCATGGCGGCAGCCATCCTTTAGTAATTACTCCCCAGCCACTACGTTTCCCAGTGTGCCTTCCCGCATTACACCAGCACGTATCCCATAACATCACCCATTCCCTGACCAATGCAGGTAATGGGAGGGTTTACTTAACCACTAACAGGTAAAAAAGTGCTTGTGGCAAGAGATGCTATATTTCCCTGACAGCACACTGGATGAACCTTGTGGAGGCCAGGACCAAGTATTGTTGATACAGAGGATTACAGGCCCTAGTTCAACAACAGTTTCCTCCACCTCCTAAACCAGTTCCCACACACCCCCTGTTCCTCCATATGCAAATTGTCATCTCGTAGCTCGTCATCAGTCACAAATTTTGAGAACTGCAGCACTGCCTCGGTGAAGTGGCAAAGATTCTGCTGAAACTAATTTGTTTAGGTGAGAAAAAGCACAACAGCTGTTGAAAGCTAGAACATACCTGACAAAGCTGTGGCTCTTGCCGCTGAACCTAGATCCAGGCATGGTCATGTGTGTGATAATAGCCGTAACCTGGTGGTGGCTTTAAAGCTTGGCAAACTTAAATACATACCATAACTGGTTTATGTATTCTAGTTAGTGGTTCAGCACTTTCTGAAAGTCTACCCTGATTTACCTGAGCTAATTTTGAAGGTGCTCCACGTATGTGCCCACTTCTACAAGTCTGCTACAGCAGCCGCCGGCCTGGCAGTGGCGCGGCAGCACTTGCAAATGCTAGCTCACCAACTGGTGTGTGACATGCCCACGCACTGAAATTCCACATTGCTAATGTTGACAAGGCTTTGAGAGCAGCAGTTGGCAATAGTGGAATACCTGCTACAACATGCCCATCGGTATTCCGGTTAGCCTCCGCTGATAAGAACTGTTGAGTGGGAATGGATGTCATGGATATCTGGTAGTTTCTATAAAACTTTTACCAGTCTAGGCATCCCACTCCTTAAAAATGGGAAATAGATGTTTTCTGAAGCTCTCCTCTAACTGTGTTCCAGGGTGTATTGCAGTCCCTACTTCTAATTTTTGTCAGCCTTTGCAATTTGTGCATAGCCTTTATGAGTATAGGAGTCCCACTAGCTAACAATTTTAACAGAATATGTATAAATCCCACTTATATGCCTAGGGCCTCTGTCACACGCATGTGAAATAAACGAACCCTTCTTTTCACGTACGTGTTAAAGGGGTGGTTTGCTCCCCATGTGCCGTGTGTGTGGCACGTTCGTGTTCTCCGTGTGTTATACTTAATAACACATGGAGAACGGAAAGTTCCGCCTTACCTACTTCTTCCGGAGCTGTCTGTGGTGCTGAATGACAGCGTCCGGACCAGACCACGCCTCGCTGACGCTGCTTCTGTCCCCCAGTGAAGAAGATGCGTTGTTCAAATTCACTGGGGGACGGATGCAGGTGACAGCCACGGCAGAGACTGCAGGGCTCGTGGAGTTGAGTGTTTTTTTTATTTTTACAATGACACGTGTGTTTCTCCGGCGCGTGTCACATGAGATCGCATCCACACTACATCCGTGTGGTACGGGTGCGGGTCGTGTGACACCCGTGCTGCCGGAGAAAAACGGACATGTTGGTGTGAGGAACACACGGACACACGTAAGTATGGAACGGACACACGTTCCGTTCCTAAATAGTTATGTGTGTTTAAACTATTAGGAATACTTAGGTCCACGTGTGCACGTGTCTTCGGTTTGTGAGAAAAATGTCAAACACGTACCGGAGGCGCGAACGTGTGACAGAGGCCTAATACACGGTGTATAAGAGTACCTCTTCATTCTAATTTTTCTCCATTCTTGCATTGAGGGATAGTACAGTACTTGTGAGTTCCTCCTTCATAAATTAAAGATGTGTCTGACCATGTCACACAAACCACATGCCCAGGTAAGATAGTAAAATGTTAAAATTAAATTTATAGGTGTAGTTCTTTTTTACCTTTTACTATGTGATCTACTGTAGCCATGGGAAACAGAGAAATATGGTGAGAGATGACCAGGCTATTAAGAGGGGTGAAGGAGTTGTTATACTTTTTCTCTTTTTATTTTTGTCTTGTATAAAAACCATTATAGAGGAAAGAATGTTTGCAAACATTTTTTCCTGAAAAATTCCTTTAATCTTCGGTTTTGTATTTTTGTCAGTCTGTAAAAGTGGAGTAATACTCTGACAACATTGTTGCAAGCAGTGACATGGGAGTCGGACATGCATCTAAGCGTCTTATTCATGCTGTTCCCATTCATTTGAGCACTGCTTTCATCCATTTCAGCCATTTTACTACTTCCCCAGCTCTCCTGGTAGGGTCTTCCACAAAAGTGCTTGAGTTTCCCATTGAAATCTATTATATTAATTTCTCAAATCAAACCTGTCCAAGCATCTGAAGTACTTTATTTGAGTCCCAAGCGCTAGAGCATTTTAGTGCTTGTTCATCACTAATAAATAGTTAATTATAAGCAATGGTACATTGAATTTAATAGTATATGAAATGTAGACTTTACTCACATCCCCAAAAAGGTTTTTTTGGGATATGAGATTGATGACAATCAATGTTTGACCTGTAAATGTTTCATCTCTAATCAAGACCATGTTTATCAGAAGAATGATGCAGTCGTAGTTCTCCATAGGTTCTTTCCAACATTGCCTAGCACCGTGTGAGTGTCGCAGTGTCAATGTTTGGAATTAATTTACAAATTCCCTTGAGTTACTTGATGTTCTGTACAATGCACTCACACATGAACAGTGCTATACATGAAGCTTCTGTAAAGCCTTGCTACCCTTTATTCTGCTAATAAAAGAATCACCAATGCAAGGGTAGTGATAGGATGATTGGCATAATGCATTTGCTGGCCAGTAGTCCAGACACACTGTGCACTAGCCATCACGCCATTGTACTCCTTAAAGTGCCTCGGTACTTTTCACCCACTTTCCGGACCTGGAAGGGGGGAAATTGGCAGATACCTTCCCAGATAACAATAGCAGGGTGGCTGGACATACAGGCCGGATCAAAAGCACTGATACCAGCAAGAAAAGATGTAACCACCTTACCCCTTCACCCCAGAGCAATTTTCTGTTTTTCCGTTTTTTTTTTGCTCCCCTTCCGAGAGCCGTAACTGTTTTTTTTTTCTGCCAATCTTGCCATATAAGGGCTTGTTTTTTTGTGAGATGAGCTGTACTTTTCAATGAAACCATAAGTTTTACCATATAGTGTACTGGAAAATAGCAAAACATTTCAAGTGCGGAAAAACTGCAAAAAAAAGTGTGATTGCACAATGGTTTTTGGGATATTTTATTCATCATGTTCACTATATGATAAAAATGGATGTGTTGCTGTGATGTCTCAGGTCGGTACGAGTTTGCAGACAGCAAACATGTATAGGTTTACTTTTATCTAAGGGGTTAAAAAAAAATTCACAAGTTTGTCCAAAAAAAGTGGCAAACGTTTTGCACCATTTTCCGAAACTTGTAGCACGGCAGATCAAAGTGTGCCTGCTCCGGACCTCACTGTCATCTAGTATAGATGACGTAGAACGCGTTATCCACACTAGCTTCATAATGAGGACAAAGATGGCCGAAAGAGGAGACGTGGGACCCGAAGAACGGAGACTCCCATCTGACCAGTCTGCTCTGCACCGATCGTTAGGTGAGTATTATGGACATCCGGTGACAGGTTCCCTTTAACCATGAAGGAGAGAGGGTGGAACAATGTGCCTCCATTAACAAAGAGGCATTGGAGGGGCTAAGGAGAATGCAACCTATAATTGTTCAGACCATACCATTAACTCCCCAACTTTGAGAGTTTGAGAGTGAAACAAACTGCATAAAAACGTCCCAAAATTTGCCCTCTTCAGAAGATGAGGGTTAAACAGAAAACCTAATGTGAACAGGGTTGATGTAGCTAATTGAACAGCAGATAGCCCTGCTCATATTGTGAAGACCAGAACTACAGCATTCCCCAGTCCCCATCAGTCCTCAGAAGTCAAGCAGCACCTCCCTATTTGGTTAGGTACATATGGATTCGGCAGAATAGCTAAATGCTGAACCTTATTTTGTCACATTTTCCTCCTATCCTTATTAATTCTCCACATCATCAAGACTTGTTAGTTTAATCATACCAAGTACAAACATTTAAAATTGATTCAGTTAGACAAACCTCGAAGACCTGAAGAAATCCCAAGATCTTCTAAGAACAGCTGGGCCCTTAAGTTTGGATTATTAATAAACAGGAAGTGTATGTTTTCCTCTGATGGAGACACCGCAGGGCTCATAGGTTTTGCCATATGTACAGGTTTAATTTCCAGCATTTGAAATGCAACATCAGATAGAAATATCATCCTCTCTGTACAATATTCCAGAGGCACTGATCTTTTGGCAGACAGAAAACCTTTCCAAGGCATTAATGAGATTTGAAGTCTGCTGAGAGGATTAATCAGACTCACTGAACCATGTTATCCAAGAACGTGATTCATCTACAGAAGGATTTTTTACTTAAAAAAATTGTATGGATATGGATGCTTGTCAGATGTGTAAACAAAACTGCTCAGTTCTGATGCATTGTGTATTTTTCATACTTTTTGAACACGATTCTTACATATTTAAACTCGGTATCTCATCTTCAACAATTTAATTTAGTTGAGCATGGTTTCTTTTGAGTAGTTTTAGCAGAAGTAACATTTGACCATTAAATTTGTTATTTTTAAACAAACTAAATATTTCCGAATGAGTAAAAATGTTTGAGAACTTCCGAGAGTACATCAGTGATTAATCTGAACCAGTAATGTTATTAGGTCTGACAATGAAAGGCAACATTATTCACAATACACAGCAGCCAGTAAGTAAAAAAAAAATGATTTTTGCATTACAATGGAATGTGATTCTATTGTTTAATCTGCAGCAAAGTGAATTCTCTGCTCATCCAGGTGATGAACTCAATATTCACATGACTACAAAATATCCTTATCACATAAAAGGAAGATATTAAAGTATAAGAAAGACAAAAAGTAGGAGTAAAGGGATACAAAGGCCAAAAAGAAAAAAAACATGTCCTTTAAAGTAAGGCTGTCACCCCCAATACCCAAATTAAATAACATAAGCATACATATAGGGTATTTAGCCTTTATAAAAACCTTAATTGGAGTATAATTATTTTTTTTGTTTTACATAAAAACAGGTTTATTACATGTTTATATGAGAGGGTGACACAGTCAGGCTCTCTGCCTCCGTCATGTGGGATGGGGGGACTAGAAGTGGGTCCATGACCGTAATACTTTACAGCTAAATTTTACACTCACCCTTCAATCAAGCTACAGATTGAAACCAGAGAGTACCTGCTTAATGTTCACACACCCAATGTTGCCATCAGTTTCCAAAAGATCTGTAAGTCCCAATGTAATGCACACAATGAACGTACTACACACCAGCCATGCAAGAGTCACATGTACAAACTACTACTTAGTATTTTTTATTATTATTATTATTATTATTATTATTATTATTATTATTATTAGTAGTAGTAGTAGTAGTAGTAGTAGTAGTAGTAGTAGTATAGTAGCCATTTATTCCATGGCGCTTTACATGTGAAAGGGGTATAGGGACAAGTACAACAATCATAAACAATACAAAACACAGACAGATACAGGAGGAGAGAGGACCCTGCTTGCGAGGGCTCACAGTCTACAAGGGATAGGTAAGGATACAATAGGTGAGAGTAGGGCTGGTCTGGAGACACAAGGCAAAGCTATTAAGTTTTAGACCTTAACACGAAAAGGTGCAGTGCTTAATATGTATTCAAAAATAGGAGCATAGACATAGATAAAAGGTGCAAAAAGTTTTAATAACAAACATTGAAAATTCCAGGAAGTTCCATAATTTGCAGACCTTTTCTGCTCCTAAGAACATTGGTCTGAATGTGTAGAAAAGTCCAATTGGTTTAGGTTCCATCTTGTGTCAACATAAGGGAAATAATCTCTTCATCATATACAGTCTTGAACTCTGGCTGAGTTGTCCTATACTTCTCTTTCTTCCTGGGTCAACTTTTGGGGAGGGTTCTGTATGTAATATATTTCACATGTGAAATTATTTTTGATAGATAACACATGATCTATTCATTCATATTGATATATAACTATAAAAGGGAACCCATCAGGTCCCCCATGCCCAAAGAACCACCAGCAGCTGTGCATACCTATCTAAAGTCTATTCCAACAGTCCCTTTATTACATTGCACACATAAACATATCTTAAGAAAAAATATTTCCAAGTCTGTTTAAGATATGCAAATGACCCTTTGACTAGTTGATTGGGGGTTAGTTTGCCAGACTAGTTCACCTAGCATGTTATCACGCCTCTGTGGGCATGACAACATAACTTACAAGAGCCAGCATCATCACCAGCACTATACAAAGCTCGTCCATGTGCACAGCTTTGTTCCCTCACATTATTGAGCTCCTGAAGTCATGTGTACGTATCCCATATGCTTCAGAGAGGTGCAATGGTGTCAGGGCCAGGCGGTCGGGCAGACCCAGGAGGTGGATCCACTGGGCCGAACTCTAAGATGGTGGTAAGGAGTCCGGTAGCTGAAGCAGTATGGGCAGTAGAACAGTCCGTGCAAGAGAGCGTAACGAAGAAGTCCCTGGGACCACGGAGTCACGGATGATAGTCCGGGTGACGTAGCTCAGGTTCGGAAGCCGAGATGATGTCAGGCGGGGTCCGGAACCTTTTGGAGCAAGATGACGGGTCACCGCAGGGATCCGAGATGGTACGGACTGTCAGATGGCAGACGGACAGCGTGCGGGGTTCCGGATTCAGCAGGACCGGATGGCGAGGCAGGATCAGCTCTAGAAGAGAGATACGTGAGTATGGCAAGAAGATACAAGGAGACCTGACTCCTAGCTTGGAAAACACGAAGATCAGGCCCCGCCCCCTTGGACAATAACCCCCTTTATACCCTGTACCTGTTCAACCTCATTTCCTGTTAATGGACGCTGGCCCTTTAAGAAAGGGTCAGTGACCGCGCGCGCGCCCTAATGCGCATGCGCGCCGCCCGGGTGCCAGAAGCCAGGGAAGGAGGCTGAGAGGAGGACGCAGGGGAGCCGGCCAGGTCCTGGGAAGCCGTCGGGCGCCGGAATCGGGCACCAGGGGGCCTGGGAAGGACGGGCACCGGAGGCTGGAGAGCGGGGAGCGTGGCAGGTGAGCCGGGGAGCGGGGGTGAGGACTCGGGGAGCGTGACAGTACCCCCCCCCCCCCACGCCCCCCTCCCCGCAACCGGGACATGAAGGCACGGATAAGAGGAGTGCCCACGTTCTCCCTGGGCTCCCAGGACCTATCCTCAGGACCATACCCTTCCCAGTCCACCAGGAAGAACTGTCGACCCCGTACGGTCTTCATGGCCACGATATCCCTTACCGCATAGATGTCGTCATCGGCAATAGGTGGAGGAGCCGGACTGGCAGTAGCGGAGAAGGGACCAAGGACAACCGGTTTGAGCAGGGAGACGTGGAACGAGTTGGGTATCCTCATCGTGGCCGGGAGCTGTAGCTTGTAGGAGACCTCATTGATCTTGCGGAGGACCTTAAACGGCCCGATGTAGCGAGGACCCAGCTTGTAGGATGGAATCTTCAACCGGATGTACTGGGAAGCAAGCCAGACCAGGTCACCAGGAGAGAAACGCGGAGGGTCCAGACGCCTCTTGTCAGCGTGTTTCTTCATCCGCTGGGAAGCGCGTCCAAGGGACGCCTTGACAGAGTCCCAAATGGTAGCGAAGTCACGGGCTACAGTATCAGCCGCAGGGACATCCGAAGAAGGGGATATAGGCAATGGGACGGAGGGCTGAAGTCCGTAAACGACATGGAAGGGACATTTGGAGGATGACTCACTGATGTGGTGGTTATGTGAGAATTCAGCCCAAGGCAGAAGCGTGGACCAGTCGTCGTGATGGGCGTTGACATAGTGACGTAAGAAGGAGGTCAAGATTTGATTGACCCTCTCCACTTGGCCATTAGACTGAGGATGGTAAGCAGAAGAAAAGTCCAGAGTCACTCCCAGATGTTTGCAGAGCGCCCTCCAGAAGCGGGAGGTGAACTGAGTTCCTCTGTCGGACACGATGTGGGATGGAAAGCCATGCAAGCGGAAGATGTGATGTATATAGGCTTCCGCGAGTTCCTGAGCAGAGGGCAGTCCAGCCATAGGGACGAAGTGAGCCATTTTGGAGAACCGGTCCACCACGACCCATATGACTGTGTGTCCGGAGGATAATGGCAAGTCCGTAATAAAATCCATCGCTATGTGTTGCCACGGAACTGAGGGTATCGGCAGAGGCAGAAGACGGCCATAGGGCAGGTGTTTGGGCGTCTTGTTCCTGGCACAAGAGGAGCAGGCAGAGACAAAAGCAGCGACGTCCGTGCGAAGGGATGGCCACCAGTAATGGCGTACAATCGCACCCCATGTTCTCTTCTGGCCTGCATGACCGGCTGTTTTTGAGGCATGACCCCAGTGTAACACTTTTTGCCTGTCTGTCTCAGAGACATAGGTCTTCCCGGGCGGTATCTGGGCCAGGGTGACAGGGGCCACCGGAATAATCTTGCTAGGAGAGATGATAGGTTGGGTAGTCTCTTCCTCCTGCTCCATGGGCATGAAAGACCTAGACAAGGCATCAGCGCGTACATTCTTGTCCGCGGGTCGGAAATGGAGCTGGAAGTCAAACCTGGCAAAGAATAAGGACCACCTGGCTTGCCGTGGGTTCAGTCGCTGAGCGGACCGCAAGTATTCCAGGTTCTTGTGGTCCGTGTAGATAATCACGGGGTACACTGCTCCTTCCAGGAGGTAGCGCCACTCCTCCAGAGCCAGTTTGACCGCCAATAGTTCTCGGTCACCGATGGTGTAATTACGTTCAGGTGCTGAGAAGCTCTTGGAGAAAAAAACGCAAGTCACCATCTTGCCGGAGGAGGACTTCTGCATGAGCACTGCTCCGGCTCCCGAGGAGGAGGCATCCACCTCCAAGGTGAACTGGCGGTTTAACTCCGGACGGTGGAGTACAGGAGCGGAGGCAAATGCTCGCTTCAGTGAGCAAAACGCGGCGTCGGCCGCAGGTGACCAGTCCTTTGGATTAGCCTCCTTTTTGGTCAAAGCGGAGAGAGGAGCAGTCAGGGCAGAGAAGTGAGGGATAAACTGGCGGTAGTAGTTGGCGAATCCCAGGAACCGTTGGATTGCCTTCAGTCCAGAAGGGGGAGGCCAGTTGAGTATGGAGGAGACCTTCTTTGGATCCATTTGCAGTCCAGTACCCGAGATGATGTATCCCAGGAAAGGAAGAGAAGACTGCTCAAAGACACACTTCTCATATTTGGCGTAGAGACGATTCTCTCTCAGTCTTTGTAGAACCAGCTGTACGTTCTCTCTGTGGGTCTGGAGGTCCGGAGAGAAGATAAGGATGTCATCCAGATAAACTACTACACAGATGTAGAGGAGGTCCCGGAATATGTCGTTCACCAATTCTTGGAAGACTGCTGGTGCGTTACACAAGCCGAAGGGCATCACGCAGTATTCATAGTGCCCATCGCGAGTATTAAACGCGGTCTTCCATTCGTCCCCAGAGCGGATACGAACTAGGTTGTAGGCACCCCGCAGATCCAGCTTGGTGAACACACGGGCTCCTCTGAGCCGGTCGAACAATTCGGGGATGAGCGGCAGAGGGTACTTGTTTTTGACGGTGATCTGATTCAGACTCCGGTAGTCGATGCATGGGCGTAGGTCACCCTCTTTCTTCTTAACGAAGAAGAAGCCTGCTCCCGCAGGAGAGGAGGATCTCCGGATGAATCCCTTTGCCAGGCTCTCTGTGATGTAGGTAGACATGGCCCTGGTTTCGGCTGGAGACAACGGATATATCCGTCCTCGAGGTGGTGTTGTTCCTGGGAGCAGGTCGATGGCACAATCGTAGGGACGGTGTGGCGGAAGTACCTCAGACTCCTTCTTGTCAAAGACGTCTGCGAAGGACCAATAGGCCGAGGGCAGTTCCGGTAGGTTCTTTGGAACCGGAGGTCGTCGGATAGGTTGTATGGACTTCAGACACTTCTCATGACAAGCAGGACCCCATCGGGTGATTTCGCCAGTACCCCAGCTGACTGATGGTTCGTGTGTCCGCAACCAGGGAAGTCCCAGCAGGATTTGATGGGACATGTGTGGAAGGACGTAGAGAGCGATGTTCTCGGTGTGCAGGGCACCGATACGCAGTTCGACCGGTCTGGTGACCCAGGAGATGGTATCAGATAGGGGTCTCCCATCCACCGAGGCAATCACTAGGGGCTTCTCGAGTAGAGTAACAGGCAGCTGGTACTTGTCCACAGTGGCCTGCTGGATGAAATTGCCTGCTGCTCCAGAGTCGAGGTATGCCTCAGCCGTAAACCGCGTCTCTCCCGTTGACACTTGCACAGTCCACATAACCGGGTCTGAGAGAGTCCCAGCACCTAGGGTGGCCTCTCCTACCAACCCTAGGCTTTGGAGTTTCCCGGCCTTTCTGGACAGGAGCGTAGGAGGTGTGTTCCCTCTCCGCAGTAAAAGCAGAGACCCTTGGCGAGCCGCTCTGCTCGACGTTGTTCAGACTGTCGTACTCGGTCGATCTGCATGGGCTCGTGGACGGGAATCCCAGCTGTTGATGACTGAGGTACGGAGGGCTTCTGTGGAGGAGAGGAATGCCGTACCGGACGTCTCTCACGAGACAGATCTTTGGAGCGCTCCTGAAAACGAATGTCCACTCGAGTTGCTAGGGCAATCAGGGCATCTAGGGTGGAGGGCACGTCACGACCCGCCAACTCATCTTTGATGCGACTCGAGAGTCCTTCCCAGAAGGCGGCTGTTAGGGCCTCATTATTCCACCCGAGTTCTGAAGCCAAAGTGCGGAAACGGATGGCGTATTGGCCCACCGTCAGTGTTCCTTGACGTAATCGGAGAAGGGATGAAGCAGACGCAGAGGCGCGTCCCGGCTCGTCAAAGGTGCTGCGAAAGGCCTGCAGGAACTCTTGAAGAACCTTGGTCATAGGATCCTCCTTCTCCCACAACGGGTTCATCCACGCCAGTGCCTCGCCCTCCAGGTGAGACATGATGAAGGCGACCTTGGCTTGGTCGGAGGCAAACAGATGTGGCAGCTGCGTGAAATGGAGGGAGCATTGGTTTATAAACCCCCTGCAGGTCTTGGGATCTCCGGCGTACCGGGGTGGTGAGGCCAAACGCAGTCTGGAAGCATCCGAAGAGACAGCCACGGGAGCGGGGGACGTGGCTTGACTAGTGGCGGCTTGGGATGTTGAAGACGTGACTGCCGCTTGTAGCGTGGTCAGGCGGGTGTCCACGGAAGTCATAAAGTTCAACATGCGGGTCTGGACTTCACGCTGGCGTTGGAGTTCCTCTTGCAAGGCCGCTAGTGCTGCAGCGGGATCCATGGCCTGATCTTACTGTCAGGGCCAGGCGGTCGGGCAGACCCAGGAGGTGGATCCACTGGGCCGAACTCTAAGATGGTGGTAAGGAGTCCGGTAGCTGAAGCAGTATGGGCAGTAGAACAGTCCGTGCAAGAGAGCGTAACGAAGAAGTCCCTGGGACCACGGAGTCACGGATGATAGTCCGGGTGACGTAGCTCAGGTTCGGAAGCCGAGATGATGTCAGGCGGGGTCCGGAACCTTTTGGAGCAAGATGACGGGTCACCGCAGGGATCCGAGATGGTACGGACTGTCAGATGGCAGACGGACAGCGTGCGGGGTTCCGGATTCAGCAGGACCGGATGGCGAGGCAGGATCAGCTCTAGAAGAGAGATACGTGAGTATGGCAAGAAGATACAAGGAGACCTGACTCCTAGCTTGGAAAACACGAAGATCAGGCCCCGCCCCCTTGGACAATAACCCCCTTTATACCCTGTACCTGTTCAACCTCATTTCCTGTTAATGGACGCTGGCCCTTTAAGAAAGGGTCAGTGACCGCGCGCGCGCCCTAATGCGCATGCGCGCCGCCCGGGTGCCAGAAGCCAGGGAAGGAGGCTGAGAGGAGGACGCAGGGGAGCCGGCCAGGTCCTGGGAAGCCGTCGGGCGCCGGAATCGGGCACCAGGGGGCCTGGGAAGGACGGGCACCGGAGGCTGGAGAGCGGGGAGCGTGGCAGGTGAGCCGGGGAGCGGGGGTGAGGACCCGGGGAGCGTGACAAATGGTCAAGATCTGAAGTCTTCTGAAGATATTCGGTCATACTCCGTGCACTGCTTGGAAACTTGGATGCCTTTTTTGCTAGAAGATGCAGATTTGGTGCAGAAATTTGGTGTTTAAATTTCAGCACCAAATCTGCGTCACCAGGCAAAAATAGTATCAAAACAGCATCACATTTTGATGCATTTTTTGCCAAAAGATGCCGTATAGCTGCAGAAGTTTGGTGTATAAATTCAGCACCAAATCTGCATCTCTTGCCATAAAAAGGCTAGTTTTCTGCCAGGAGAGGCAGGTCTCATTGAACTGATTGGGGTCACCTGAGGTGAGGTCACTAACTTCAATAAGTTCACCTGAGGGGGTTTTACCTGACGTCACAGGTGAGGTACCATGGAAACCTCCAGCTGTGACCGCAGATAAACTCAGTGATGTCACCACTCACAGCTGCAGCGCAATCAATCTCTGCCTGAAGCTGCAGCATGCAGTCATTTTCTGTAATGTGCCCGAATGCTGCGACTTCAGGATGTAGCAATATGGGGATCGTTATGGGACCTGGATTGGATTGCGTTAGACCTGGTGGTTTGGTGGGATAATAAATTTGGAGAAAGAGGGTGTTTTTTGTATTTCATTTCAAATAAAGTATTTTTTCTGTGTTCATGTTTATTTCTTTTCACTTACGCAGTACTAATCCAGGGCTTCGTGGCGGCTGTGACCTGTCATTAACCCTTTATATTACCACAGCAGGGCAATTGGCATGAGCCAGGAAAAGTGCTATCATTGTTGCATATAATGGATGCGACGATTTTAGGTGGCTGCAGGCTACTATTTTTAGGGATGATCCTATAGTTCTATAGTCACAATCCGTAATTGCAGACTCCCTGAAGAGACCTAAGTACAATGTGTTCAGGAGAGATGAGCGAACCTCTCAAGGTTTGGTTCGCAGAGTTCAACCGAACAAGTGGTATGTTCATCAAAACTTTGTCAAATCAAACTCTGAAACTTTATCGACCTTTAGGGGGGTCAAAAAGCTTCCAAAACATCAAAAATACATTTTACAGTGCAGCACTACTTTTCTGGCACAGCCATTAGCTTCCTGAACTAGTGACATAAGAAATATAGAGGTGGATGAAAAACAGGTGTAGGGCTGGTGCTCCCATAACCCTGCCAGTACAGACAAGAAACAACTTTCAGACCTATCTAGTAGTCTAGACATTCAAAATCCTTTCAGGCAGACAACACTACAGTAGCATCAATTGCCCCCTTCTCTATAGGGCCTTAACACTAGAAGTCCCAGGAATTTCGAGCTCCATAGGGTTCCAATGGTAGAAATGTTAAATCATCCCTCTCTGGGACTTCTAGTGTTAAAAGAGCAGGGAGGTACAGGCCATGCAACACACAGGCTGTGGCCCAGTATTACAATTTTAAAAAGGGAGCACATAGCAACCGTGCCTTCTGCAGAAGCATATCCATGACATAATAGTGCCCTAGAAAGTTCTATACAACCAGGTTGATAAATGTAGTGCATCTGTGATATCGCCTAGGCATAGTGCCGGCAATATGTTTGCATCGTAATTGCATGTGGTCTTCCCAGGTTTCAGCTTGGAGACAACCAATCAAACTCGACCTGTATAGTGTTTCACAACTCTGCAGCTGTATCACTGCATTCTCTGATGCATGTTAATTGAAGCACTGCCTCATTTTAAAACTCAACAGAAATGTTTAAAATTCTTTGAGGTAGAGGGCAGTACAGTAGCATCAATTGTCCCCCTCACCATAGGGCCTTAAAAGAGCAGGGAGGTACGGTCCATGCAACACACAAACTGTGGCCTAGCATTTCAATTTTAATAATGAAGACATGCTTGAGTGACAAGTGTAGACCTCTTGGTCCCAGAAGACTGGCAATACTCAGAAGACACATTGTAACCTCCTTGGCTTCCTCCTGCTTCTTATCTGCTGAGCTACACAACTGCATGTCTCTGGGTTCACACTAAAGGGAGCTTTACATGCTACGATATCGCTAGCGACATCGCTAGCAAGTGTACCCGCCCCCGTCGTTTGTGAGTCACAGGCAAATTGCTGCCCATGGTGCACAATATCGCTAGCACCCGTCACACATACTTACCTTCCTAGCGACATAGCTGTGGGCAGCGAACAAACTCTTTGTTAAGGGGGAGGTTCATGCCCCGTCACAGCGACGTCACACAGTGGCCGACTAATAGAAGCGGAGGGGCGGAGACATCCGCATTAATGGCATGCCTACCTCATTGCTGGAGGACGCAGGTAAGCTGTTGTTCGTCGTTCCCGGGGTGTCACACGTAGCGTTGTGTGCTGCCTCAGGAACGACGAAAAACCTACGTCCACAACGACCAACGAGATTTTGAAAATGAATGACGTGTCAACGATCAACGATTAAGTGAGTATTTTTGATCGTTAACACTCGCTCTGAGCTGTTACATGCAACGACGTCGCTAATGACGCCGGAGGTGCGTCACGAATTCCATGACCCCATTGACATATCGTTAGATATGTCGTTGCGTGTAAAGCCCTCTTTAGTGAGATCTACAACTTCATCATCAGGCTCTATGTTGTCCCACTTCTCTTCCTTACCTGACATTATAGCACTGCTACTGTGGGGTTCTTAGGCTCTTTTTTTAGACTTATTTTGCTCACCTACCCCATGTTTTGCATCCTTTCTCCCTGTGCCCTTTCATAGATACACATTGTTTGTACAGTGTCTACTACTCCTCTCTTGACTATCATATCAGGCTTTTTCTGGGAGGGGAGAGGCCGCCTTACTGTTTGGGGTTTTACATTTGATATACAGTTAGGTCCAGAAATATTTGGACAGTGACACAAGTTTTGTTATTTTAGCTGTTTACAAAAACATGTTCAGAAATACAATTATATATATAATATGGGCTGAAAGTGCACACTCCCAGCTGCAAAAAGATAGTTTTCACATCCAAATCGGAGAAAGGGTTTAGGAATCATAGCTCTGTAATGCATAGCCACCTCTTTTTCAAGGGACCAAAAGTAATTGGACAAGGGACTCTAAGGGCTGCAATTAACTCTGAAGGCGTCTCCCTCATTAACCTGTAATCAATGAAGTAGTTAAAAGGTCTGGGGTTGATTACAGGTGTGTGGTTTTGCATTTGGAAGTTGTTGCTGTGACCAGACAACATTCGGTCTAAGGAACTCTCAATTGAGGTGAAGCAGAAAATCCCGAGGCTGAAAAAAAAGAAAGAATCCATCAGAGAGATAGCAGACATGCTTGGAGTAGCAAAATCAACAGTCGGGTACATTCTGAGAAAAAAGGAATTGACTGGTGAGCTTGGGAACTCAAAAAGGCCTGGGTGTCCACGGATGACAACAGTGGTGGATGATCGCCGCATACTTTCTTTGGTGAAGAAGAACCCGTTCACAACATCAACTGAAGTCCAGAACACTCTCAGTGAAGTAGGTGTATCTGTCTCTAAGTCAACAGTAAAGAGAAGACTCCATGAAAGTAAATACAAAGGGTTCACATCTAGATGCAAACCATTCATCAATTCCAAAAATAGACAGGCCAGAGTTAAATTTGCTGAAAAACACCTCATGAAGCCAGCTCAGTTCTGGAAAAGTATTCTATGGACAGATGAGACAAAGATCAACCTGTACCAGAATGATGGGAAGAAAAAAGTTTGGAGAAGAAAGGGAACGGCACATGATCCCAAGGCACACCACATCCACTGTAAAACATGGTGGAGGCAACGTGATGGCATGGGCATGCATGGCTTTCAATGGCACTGGGTCACTTGTGTTTATTGATGACATAACAGCAGACAAGAGTAGCCGGATGAATTCTGAAGTGTACTGGGATATACTTTCAGCCCAGATTCAGCCAAATGCCGCAAAGTTGATCGGACGGCGCTTCATAGTACAGATGGACAATGACCCCAAGCATACAGCCAAAGCTACCCAGGAGTTCATGAGTGCAAAAAAGTGGAACATTCTGCAATGGCCAAGTCAATCACCAGATCTTAACCCAATTGAGCATGCATTTCACTTGCTCAAATCCAGACTTAAGACGGAAAGATCCACAAACAAGCAAGACCTGAAGGCTGCGGCTGTAAAGGCCTGGCAAAGCATTAAGAAGGAGGAAACCCAGCGTTTGGTGATGTCCATGGGTTCCAGACTTAAGGCAGTGATTGCCTCCAAAGGATTCGCAACAAAATATTGAAAATAAAAATATTTTGTTTGGGTTTGGTTTATTTGTCCAATTACTTTTGACCTCCTAAAATGTGGAGTGTTTGTAAAGAAATGTGTACAATTCCTACAATTTCTATCAGATATTTTTGTTCAAACCTTCAAATTAAACGTTACAATCTGCACTTGAATTCTGTTGTAGAGGTTTAATTTCAAATCCAATGTGGTGGCATGCAGAGCCCAACTCGCGAAAATTGTGTCACTGTCCAAATATTTCTGGACCTAACTGTAGCTAGGATCTTGGTTTGGATTTTCCATTTGTTTTGTATTAGTGGCTGCACTTATCTCCTTGTACTTTATTATTGGGCCCTGTGGGTGTATTGAGTGGGGTGTGTTTTATATAATCTTACTTCTAGGAGCTATGTCCACCTTTATTATCAGTTATCATTATTGTATTTTGTGTATACTATGGGACAGCTGTCTACATTGCTTGTTTTTAATTGTTTTTAATCTTTTGTGTACATGTCTTGAGCATTTTTTGATATAATAAAATGGTTTTTTTCATATTGGTGTGCACAATTTTTTCTGCAGAGTCCCTTTCTGTGTTTTCTGTGCTAGTACAGTATCTAAAAAGTGTTTCTTGCCAGTTTTAATTGCCTACTGAAAATTACACAAACAAATTTCTAGGTATTGGTTGTAAGCTGTGCATGGCCTAAAATGTTGATAGGGAAAGAGCTAAAAAGTGGTTCTTGGTAATTTTAATTGCCTGCTGAAAATTGCTCAAACACATTTATACTATTACTATTATACTATTATACTACTATTTCTAGGTATTGGTTGTAAGCTGTGCATGGCCTAAAAAGTAACTAGGGAAGTGTCTAATAAGGGGTTCATGCCAATTTTAATTGTCTGCTGAAAATTATGCAAACACATTTCTAGGTATGGATGCGTGAGTATTTTATGTATTTTTGATGCGTTTTTAGTGCATTTTTGTATGCCTTTTTTGACCATGCATTTTTCTTTGTGTTTTTCAACACCAATAGGTAAAAACGCAAAAAGAATTGACATGCTGCAGATTTGCTGTCAACACAAAATTGCAGTAAAAAAAAGCAACATGCTCACAGAAAATCTGAAAACACATACACTTTGATGGGGAAGGAAAAGCCTGCAGTTTGTGGTGACTAAAAGATTACCACAAACTACACCAAAAACATATTAAACACGGCAGCGTGTGCATGAGACCATATGCATTAATTTTATGATGCAGTAAAAGGAAAACTCTTTGATATCATAGCCAAAAGGGAAAACTAAAAAAATGTATTGCCAGATTTGATTTCAGGTGATCAAAGTCGTTAAGGAATAGTGGCTTTCATGATTGAACCTGACAATGTTTGAAAATATGTAGAACATTGCAAGGCTGAGTTCACATGTCCTGTAACAATTCGTTAGAATGTATCCTGTAAAGATTTGTTGGCTAAATGATTTCTGCTGTATCCTTTTTTTAATATTGGAGCCTATGGAGAACGGATCCATTTATGGATTGCTATTAGGGATGATCGAATACCCTAATATTCGCTTTGACGGATATCCGACGAATAGGTTGACGCTATTCGACTATTCGCAGATATTCGACGCGCAATGTAAGTCTATGGGAAACCCGAATAATTTCACGTTGAACCTAAAGGTGAGCTGTGGTGACTAAGGAAAAGGCTGAAATGGATGGGAAAAGGCAGAATCTCTCTCTTTCTCTCTCTCTCTCCTCCGTGGAGCTGGAAGCCAGAGCAGTGGGGACTATATATGTATTGTTCCCAGAAACTGCGGCAACATGTATGTAGATGACGCTGTGCGGCCAAGCCAATAACAGTAACACCACAACAAAGATGGCTGCGGCATTACTGTGAGAGCAAGCAACATCACATGTGTTCATTGACTGGAAAACAGGCGCCAGGAATGAAAATGAAAGTATCGGAGCGGATGTTGTTTTATTCGTCAGATATCGAATGGCGCGAATAGCCTGTTATCCGTTTGATATCGAATAGTGGCAAATATATTCGCTCATCCCTAATTGCTATTTTTCTTCCATATGTAATGAATCCTGTAAGAAAAAATATATCTGTTACAAATGCAAGAATAACGAATAAACAAATAGCAATCCGTTAACAGATACGTTCTCCATAGACTCCAGTGTTAATTAAAATTGATGCAGCAGACATTAGTTATTTAAAAAACAGACAAAAAGTTATGTTTGGAAAACTTTTTTCACAATGTATCTCTGCAAGGATCAGAACATAGCCTAAGATATGAGTGGATTGATTCACATACAATCAACTTAGATATGAATTGACTGGAAATTGCATTTTAAACTGTAATTTTGAACACTCTGCAATTTTATTTGTAAGGATTGCTAGCAAAAAGTGAATCAGTGGCATTTCACACACTACTGAAGGAACAGCAAGTAGGAGAATGATGTGCTGCATGGCTATGTGGGCTGCCCCTTGATGCCGGGCAGCAATGATATCACATGGTTATAACTAGAGTTGAGCGCGGTTCGTGGTTCGAGGTTCTTCAGTTTGCGGCTCGAGTGATTTTGGGGGCTGTTCTAGATAGAACTAGAACTTGAGCTTTTTGCTAAAGCTCGATAGTTCTAGATATGTTCGAGAACGGTTCTAGCAGCAAAAAGACCAGCTAATTACTAGATGGCTTTCCGCTGCAATAGTGTAAGTCACTCTGTGACTCACACTATTATGAAATTTCAGTGTATAGTGTGCGTGAACAAGCGCCTTCAGATCACTGCTGTTTGTATAATGGCGATCGCCATTTTTTTTTTTTTCCTTGTCTTCCTTCCCTAAGCGTGCGCGTGTAGTGGGGCGGGCCAGCATGTCAGCCAATCCCAGACACGCACACAGCTAAGTGGACTTTTAGCCAGTGAAGCAACGGCATGTGTGATAGGATGTCCATGTCACATGTCCCTGCATTATAAAACCGGACATTTTCCTCCAGCACGCAATTATCTGCCTTCTGCGTCCTTGGTGTCAGTCATCACTGGCGCAGCTCCTATCGCCGATACTGCTGTGTACGCTCCATATGACTCGCCCACCCCAGGGCTATGGAACACCCGGTGCCGGGCCGGACTAGTCCGGTGGTAGTCAGTGGTGGCTGGGCCCGGCTCCGTGGCCCTGGTGGGTGTCAGTAGAATATGTGGCTTGATGAATAAAGGTTGTGTTCGTGACGCCACCTGTGGTATGCGGCTATTAAGCCGCCGCTGCTGTGTGAGGCCTCCAGGGTGATGATATAGCAGCAACGGTGGTACTGCTCCCCACAGGTGGAACAATCCCCGGGGCACAGTTGGTGCTTGTGAATGTCTATGCAGCTGAAATAACAGAGACCACTCCAAGGGTGCAGTTCAAGTTCTTTACTCACACTTCTTGTCACAGTACTGTAGGGACCCTTGGACTGCTGGGACCACTGTCAGGGACCTCCGCCGTTTCTGGGTGATTCAGAGAGTAAAAGCCGGTACCCTTCTCTTAGTGTCTCTTTCTTCTGCTGTCTTCTTAGCCTTGCCTTTGATAGGATAAACCTGGCTTGGCCTCCACTACAGCCTCCAGGCTGGGGGGGTCACCTGTCGGCTGATTACCCCTTTTCTGGAAGGTCTGCTATGGGTTCTGGCCCGGGGAGTCTACAACGTTCCCTGGGCCTCGGTTTTTACTGTTTGGATATGATCTTTGCACTCCTCCAGTCTCTAGGGACCGTCCCCTGTCGCAGCTTGATCCCTCCACCGATGTTATTGTGGACCAGGCCACCGTAGCTCTAAACTGCCCCGACAGCTATACAGACTACCCGTGGCCCTGCGACTCCTTTTGTCTTCTACGTGGTGTCACCTGGACCCTCCGAGTCCCAGGATCTTCACCAGGAAGCGTCTCCTTCTGTTTCTCTGCTCCTGTCTGACTTGGAGCTTTCTTTCTACTTCTCTTTTCCTCCTTGCCTGCCTCCAGCAGGCCTCCTCCTCTCTCCTTTCTCTCGTTCTTCTTCTCCAACTACATGCTGGCTCCTCACTCTCTCACTCCCTGAGGTAGACTGACTAAACTTGACCTTCCTCTCTGTGTCTGCTCTCAGATGGCTCCTCCCACCTTCCCATTTGCCCTGTTCTACCCTATAGGAGCAGGGAGGGGTCTTACGACCCCTCCCAGCATGCAGCATGGGAGGGTTGTCTGCCACTTTCCCTGGTCCCAGTGTGTTCCTAGCAATGGGTGTAGTGTGGATTTACCAGGGGACCGGAGTTCACTCTCTTCCTCTCCCAGAATGGGGCATCACACCGCTGGATGGGGTGCAATGACCTGTGGCGACGGAAGCCTCAGGGACGCCACACTCCCCCACAGCAAATCCCAGCACGTCCTCGGGCTGAAAAACAACAAAAACATGTGGAAAAACTGCAAAACATTTTTGTATGAATAACATAAAACAGTAAACATCTCTTCCCTTTATGGGAGGCACAATGATTCAAACGTTACAAACTTCTTATAAAGAAAACTATGTGTGCACTTCCAGTTCATTGCACGGTTCGGGCACATCCCCCATAATTCTGGTAGGGGGCACAACGGGTGCAACTATATACATTTCTTTGCTACAACAAGTCCAGTAGCCTGGCAGTTTGTTCAGCTTCCTTTTAAACGTAAGACGCATAAACAACATACCAGCCACAAAGTCCAATGGACTGGTAAGACATGACACAAAAACATTCACCGGGGACCACATTCCAGTTCTGTGGCCCGGTACATATAAACATGGGGGTGACATCTTCGAAAAGCATGAGGGGCAGTACAGCAGGAAAGGGTGTCATCTTCGAAAAGAACATTAGGGCAGAACACAAGGGACATCTTCAAAAAGAATGAGGGGCAGACAGGGGCTATATACAGTTCAGCATCTCTTCATCCTTACTCACGAGGGTAGATGCGGGGGTCCCACTCCGGCATTGCTCCTGGCAGCAGGTACGCTGACGATATCATCATCTGGGTCCCTTGGGCGCTGGTCCCTGACCTTCTGCGCTGCTCTGCAGCCTGGATTGGAGTGGGGCTGCTTGCAGGTGCAATACGGCGTTGCTGCAGAGGGCTGCTCGTCTGCAGGGGGCTGTTACTGTGGTCTTTGGGGCCCTGTTTTGGCCGGGCTCCCTGCATCACACACGTCATGGAGATTCGGGTCTGTGTTTCTTGCGTGGTTGTCGCAGGTCCTCTGCACAGTTCTGCAGCCTGGGCTTGTCTTGAGGAAGTGGTGCAGCTAGGGGAGATGCTGCGCACTTGCATCGTGCGGCGCCACTCTGGTTCTTCTGGGGCCACTTCTTCCCTTAGGATACGCACATGCAGCGCATACCATCCACGGCTCCCCATCAGCCGTGTGTACTCCACAACATCACCCAGCTTAGCATCTCTCCCTGGGTGGCCTCTGGGCAGGTGCTCCTCGATGTCGCGTCGGGCCACAAATACGTCCTTGCCCAGACCGGGCTCCCTGAAGAAGCCCCAGCCGCCAGCTTGTCGGAAGTCAACTACTAGGCCCCGTCTCACTGGGCCCTCGGATCCCTTCAGGGCCTTCCTGACCTGTTCTTTGGAGGCCAGATTAGCGGCTTCTTTGGCCTTCCGCTTCTCCTCCCGGACCTCCCGCTCCCTCTGGTACTCGACCACCAGTCTCCGGCACATTAGCTCGTTGGCCAGGGGAGTCTCCTTAGGGCGCAGTGGCTGCTGAAGTTCCCCACTTTCAATTGGCACTGCGTCCCAGTTCACTCCCGGGGATGTCATTCCCAGGAGGCTCACAGGGGGACTCGGTAGGGGGCCCGCTAGCTGTTCGGGGTCCACCCCACCCCAGGCGCCGTCTGCGGGGGTCTCCGGCAGGCCTCCGGTGCCCCACCGGGCGTCAGCGGGGCTGGCGGGGAAGGCCAGTGGGTCGGTGAAGGGGCTAGGCGATGGCGTTTGGCGGGGCCATGGGTCCGGACGGGTCGGGGGTTCATTTTACTCACCCTGCTGCTGCTCCGCGGCATCCATCCACTGACCCAGGCCCTCCGGCACCAGCGGTGTTTCTCTTTGCCGGTCCGCCTCTACTTCCACGTTGCTCAGCCTCCGGGCCAGGATTCGCATCTCCTCCCGGAGCAGGTTCAGCTCAGGATCCATTCTTACGGTCCCTGGTGCACCTTGCTGCAGCTCCTCCGCCATGCTGCCGACCTGGGGAATGCTGACTGGAACACTGCTCGGGTGCTCGACCACGCCACTCGGCTGCTCCCTTTCCCTTCTCGGAGGCGGGGCCGGAGGCTGCACTAGCATCTAGCGCCAGACTGGCGCCCAGCCCATCACGACCGGCATCACTCCGCTTGCGATAAGGTACATTTTCTTTATCTGCTGGTCTGGCATTTAGACTCTCTCTGCCAGCCGGCCAGCTTATCTAGTCGCCCTTTCGTCTTCCTCCGCCTTCTATGGCGGGCACCGCTTCGCGCTCTATTCTTGGACAAGGGGGCGGGGCTTCTCTTCGCGCCCTTTCTTCTGGCACGCCCCCCTTCTTCCCGCGCTCAGTGGCTTCAATGGCGGTAGTTTCTCACAGTAAAACACGGCTATTTCACGATTCTTCAGGCGCACAGTACCCGGTGGAACCGGACACGAAATCCTGTTCGTGGCGCCAAAGTTGACTCGCCCACCCCAGGGCTATGGGACACCCGGTGCCGGGCCGGACTAGTCCGGTGGTAGTCAGTGGTGGCTGGGCCCGGCTCCGTGGCCCTGGTGGGTGTCAGTAGAATATGTGGCTTGATGAATAAAGGTTGTGTTCGTGACGTCACCTGTGGTATGCGGCTATTAAGCCGCCGCTGCTGTGTGAGGCCTCCGGGGTGATGATATAGCAGCAATGGTGGTACTGCTCCCCACAGGTGGAGCAATCCCCGGGGCACAGTTGGTGCTTGTGAATGTCTATGCAGCTGAAATAACAGAGACCACTCCAAGGGTGCAGTTCAAGTTCTTTACTCACACTTCTTGTCACAGTACTGTAGGGACCCTTGGACTGCTGGGACCACTGTAAGGGACCTCCGCCGTTTCTGGGTGATTCAAAGAGTAAAAGCCGGTACCCTTCTCTTAGTGTCTCTTTCTACCTGCTGTCTTCCTTAGCCTTGCCTTTGATAGGATAAACCTGGCTTGGCCTACACTACAGCCTCCAGGCTGGGGGGTCACCTGTCGGCTGATTACCCCTTTTCTGGAAGGTCTGCTATGGGTTCTGGCCCGGGGAGTCTACAACGTTCCCTGGGCCTCGGTTTTTACTGTTTGGAGATGATCTTTGCACTCCTCCAGTCTCTAGGGACCGTCCCCTGTCGCAGCTTGATCCCTCCGCCGATGTTATTGTGGACCAGGCCACCGTAGCTCTAAACTGCCCCGACAGCTATACAGACTACCCGTGGCCCTTCGACTCCTTCTGTCTTCTACGTGGTGTCACCTGGACCCTCCGAGTCCCAGGATCTTCACCAGGAAGCGTCTCCTTCTGTTTCTCTGCTCCTGTCTGACTTGGAGCTTTCTTTCTACTTCTCTTTTCCTCCTTGCCTGCCTCCAGCAGGCCTCCTCCTCCCTCCTTTCTCTCGTTCTTCTTCTCCAACTACATGCTGGCTCCTCACTCTCTCACTCCCTGAGGTAGACTGACTAAACTTGACCTTCCTCTCTGTGTCTGCTCTCAGATGGCTCCTCCCACCTTCCCATTTGCCCTGTTCTACCCTATAGGAGCAGGGAGGGGTCTTACGACCCCTCCCAGCATGCAGCATGGGAGGGTTGTCTGCCACTTTCCCTGGTCCCAGTGTGTTCCTAGCAATGGGTGTAGTGTGGATTTACCAGGGGACCGGAGTTCACTCTCTTCCTCTCCCAGAATGGGGCATCACACCGCTGGATGGGGTGCAATGACCTGTGGCGACGGAAGCCTCAGGGGCGCCACACATACACAGCGCTGTACAGCATAGGGACAGCACTTTCTATCAGTCCTTTTAAGGGCTCATACCGGCAGGGTCAGAGCCATAGGTGACAGGTCTGTGAAAACAGAGTTTAACAGCTACACAAGATGACAGCGTCTGTGTAGCTAAGGTCAGGGATTTCCTCGCTGCATTTCCCCATTAGGAGGGATAGAAAGGCAGGCTTCCTTTCCTCTACCCAGAGACCCACAACCCTGCCACTGTACCCTACTGCCCTTTGCACACTCAAACTCATTGTTACTAAGCCATTATACTAGCAAACACTGAGTGAACTTAGTGGCATCCTAAACGTAGCTGTTGGACTTCTGTATCGTCCCACAAGTGCAGAGATATTTGCAGCACGTCTGCCTGCATTGCACACTCAAACTCATTGTTACTAAGCCATTATACTAGCAAACACTGAGTGAACTTAGTGGCATCCTAAACGTGGCTGTTGGACTTCTGTATCATCCCACAAGTGCAAAGATATTTGCAGCACGTCTGCCTGCATTGCACACTCAAACTCATTATTACTAAGCCATTATACTAGCAAACACTGAGTGAACTTAGTGGCATCCTAAACGTGGCTGTTGGCCTTCTGTATCGTCCCACAAGTGCAAAGATATTTGCAGCACGTCTGCCTGCATTGCACACTCAAACTCATTGTTACTAAGCCATTATACTAGCAATTACTGAGTGAACTTAGTGGCATCCTAAACGTGGCTGTTGGACTTCTGTATCGTCCCACAAGTGCAAAGATATTTGCAGCACGTCTGCCTGCATTGCACACTCAAACTCATTGTTACTAAGCCATTATACTAGCAAACACTGAGTGAACTTAGTGGCATCCTTTGAGGTTCACACCATCAGGCTCTTCCATCCCCTTTCCCTCAGAGTAGCTGTCATATACAGTCCACCAGGCTCACCCACCCAGTTTCTTGACCACTTTTCAGCCTGGCTGCCGCACTTCATGTCCTCTGAATTGCCAACCCTTATCCTAGGAGACTTCAACATCCCCATGAACAGCCCCTCCTCCCCATCTGCATCCCAGCTTCTATCTCTCACTACCTCCCTTGGCCTCTCACAGCTCTCATCCTCTGAGACACATGAAGATGGTAACACCCTTGACCTGGTCTTTTTCCACCTCTGCTCAATCTCTCACTTTGACAACTCACCTCTTCCCCTCTCTGACCACAACATCCTCTCCTTCAAGCTCACAAACCCTCGCCCACCCCAGCACACTCCCACCTATCACACATTCAGAAACCTACAGGCCATTGACTCTCAAACACTTACAGACTCTCTACACTTATCACTATCCCCTATCTCCTCACTTTCCTGTCCTAATCTGGCTGTAAAGCACTACAATGACACACTCAGAAGCACCCTGGACCAAGTAGCACCCCTCACCCTCAGAACCTCCAAACACCGAGTAAAACAACCTTGGCTCACATCACAAACTCGATTTCTCCAGCGATGCTCTAGGAGTGCCGAGCGCCTATGGAGGAAATCCCGCACACCAGAAAACTTCATCCACTACAAGTTCATGTTAAGGACCTACAACTCTTCCCTTCACCTCGCCAAACAGACCTACTTCACCACCCTTATCTCTTCACTATCCAACAATCCAAAAAAGCTCTTTGACACCTTTCACTCCCTCCTCAGTCCCAAAGCACAGACCCCCATCACAGACCTTCATGCTGACGACCTGGCTTCGTATTTCACAGAGAAAATAGAAAACATCCGCCGAGAGATCAGCTCCCAGCCACCAAGCTTTGTGAATCCCATCCCTCCCCATATCCCATCCAGCTCACTTTCCCCATTTGACCCAGTCACAGAGGAGGAAGTCTCCAGGCTCCTCTCTTCTTCTCGTCCTACCACTTGCTCTACTGATCCCTTTCCCTCACACCTACTCCAGTCCCTCTCTCCGGTTGTCACCACTCACCTAACTAAAATCTTCAATCTCTCTCTCTCTTCTGGTATCTTCCCCTGTTCCCTCAAACACTCTATCATTACTCCATTATTAAAAAAACCTTCCCTTGATCCGTCCTGCACAAGCAACTACAGACCAGTCTCCAATCTCCCCTTCATCTCTAAACTCTTGAAGCGCCTGGTCTACTCTCGTCTCACCCACTACCTTTCCACTCACTCTCTTCTAGATCCTTTACAGTCTGGCTTCCGCCCTTTATACTCAACAGAAACTGCCCTTGTCAAAATGACCTGTTGACAGCAAAACGTAACGGTAACCACTCTCTGCTTATTCTTCTTGACCTCTCTGCCGCCTTTGACACTGTTGACCACCATCTCCTTCTCTCTATGCCCCATTCTATCGGCCTAAAGGACACTGTTCTTTCCTGGTTCTCTTCCTATCTTTCTGGCCGCTCATTCAGCGTATCATTTGCTGGCTCCACATCTTCTCCTCTTCCTCTTACTGTTGGGGTCCCTCAAGGTTCAGTCCTTGGCCCTCTTCTTTTCTCCCTGTACACTGCCCCAATTGGAATGACCATCAGCAGATTTGGCTTTCAGTACCATCTTTATGCTGATGACACACAGCTATACACCTCATCCCCTGAGCTCACCCCCACTGTACTACAGAACACAAGTGACTGCCTGACTGCAGTTTGCAATGTCATGTCTGCTCTCTATCAGAAACTTAACCTTTCCAAAACTGAACTTCTGCTTTTCCCTCCATCTCCCAACCTTCCTAAACCTGACATCTCCCTCTCTGTGTGTGGCACAACGATAAGTCCTAGGCTGCAGGCCCGCTGTCTGGGGGTTATACTTGACACTGATCTCTCCTTCACCTCCCACATACAATCTCTTGCCCGCACCTGCCGCTTGCACCTCAAGAACATCTCTAGAATCCGCCCCTTTCTCACTATGGAAACGACAAAAACCCTCACCGTGGCCCTGATCCACTCTTTCTTTGACTACTGTAACTCTCTATTAATTGGTCTCCCTCTAACTAGACTCTCCCCTCTACAGTCCATCCTTAATGCAGCAGCCAGGGTCACCTATCTGGCTAACCGCTACTCGGATGCCTCTTCTCTTTGCCAGTCATTGCACTGGCTGCCCATATATCACAGGATCCAATTCAAACTGCTTGTTCTCACCCACAAAGCTCTCCACAGTGCAGAACCCCCCTACATCTCCACCCTCCTCTCTCTCTATCATCCCACCCGTTCTCTACGCTCTGCAAATGACTTTCGACTAACATCCACACTAATTCGAACCTCCCACTCCCGAATCCAAGACTTCCTCCGAGCTACACCAAACCTCTGGAACGCTCTACCCCAAGAAGTTAGGACAAACCACAACTTACTCAGCTTCAGACGCTCCCTAAAAACGCATCTTTTTAGAGTGGCCTATCACACTCCCTAGCCAAACTAATTTCACCTAATCCCTCTACAACTTCTCAGAACATAACCCCACGTCAAACTCTATGGCACCCAAATGCATCTCAAGGCTCTGGCCAACTTGTCCAGGAAGCCATTATCTATCCCCCATGAGATGGCTGGATTGTCATTGTAAATAAGCACTTGTACCTTGCCCCTCCCCCCATCTCATTGTAGATTGTAAGCTCTCACGAGCAGGGTTGCCATTTTTCCCTTTAAATATTGTATCTTCTATAATTGTTATTTGTTTGTATATGTTTCTGTATATGATATGTATATGTATATGTATATGAGCCTCTTGAATTGTAAAGCGCTGCGGAATATGTTGGCGCTATAGAAATAAAGATTATTATTATTATTATTATTATTATCCTAAACGTGGCTGTTGGACTTCTGTATCATCCCACAAGTGCAAAGATATTTGCAGCACGTCTGCCTGCATTGCACACTCAAACTCATTATTACTAAGCCATTATACTAGCAAACACTGAGTGAACTTAGTGGCATCCTAAACGTGGCTGTTGGCCTTCTGTATCGTCCCACAAGTGCAAAGATATTTGCAGCACGTCTGCCTGCATTGCACACTCAAACTCATTGTTACTAAGCCATTATACTAGCAATTACTGAGTGAACTTAGTGGCATCCTAAACGTGGCTGTTGGACTTCTGTATCGTCCCACAAGTGCAAAGATATTTGCAGCACGTCTGCCTGCATTGCACACTCAAACTCATTGTTACTAAGCCATTATACTAGCAAACACTGAGTGAACTTAGTGGCATCCTTTGAGGTTCACACCATCAGGCTCTTCCATCCCCTTTCCCTCAGAGTAGCTGTCATATACAGTCCACCAGGCTCACCCACCCAGTTTCTTGACCACTTTTCAGCCTGGCTGCCGCACTTCATGTCCTCTGAATTGCCAACCCTTATCCTAGGAGACTTCAACATCCCCATGAACAGCCCCTCCTCCCCATCTGCATCCCAGCTTCTATCTCTCACTACCTCCCTTGGCCTCTCACAGCTCTCATCCTCTGAGACACATGAAGATGGTAACACCCTTGACCTGGTCTTTTTCCACCTCTGCTCAATCTCTCACTTTGACAACTCACCTCTTCCCCTCTCTGACCACAACATCCTCTCCTTCAAGCTCACAAACCCTCGCCCACCCCAGCACACTCCCACCTATCACACATTCAGAAACCTACAGGCCATTGACTCTCAAACACTTACAGACTCTCTACACTTATCACTATCCCCTATCTCCTCACTTTCCTGTCCTAATCTGGCTGTAAAGCACTACAATGACACACTCAGAAGCACCCTGGACCAAGTAGCACCCCTCACCCTCAGAACCTCCAAACACCGAGTAAAACAACCTTGGCTCACATCACAAACTCGATTTCTCCAGCGATGCTCTAGGAGTGCCGAGCGCCTATGGAGGAAATCCCGCACACCAGAAAACTTCATCCACTACAAGTTCATGTTAAGGACCTACAACTCTTCCCTTCACCTCGCCAAACAGACCTACTTCACCACCCTTATCTCTTCACTATCCAACAATCCAAAAAAGCTCTTTGACACCTTTCACTCCCTCCTCAGTCCCAAAGCACAGACCCCCATCACAGACCTTCATGCTGACGACCTGGCTTCGTATTTCACAGAGAAAATAGAAAACATCCGCCGAGAGATCAGCTCCCAGCCACCAAGCTTTGTGAATCCCATCCCTCCCCATATCCCATCCAGCTCACTTTCCCCATTTGACCCAGTCACAGAGGAGGAAGTCTCCAGGCTCCTCTCTTCTTCTCGTCCTACCACTTGCTCTACTGATCCCTTTCCCTCACACCTACTCCAGTCCCTCTCTCCGGTTGTCACCACTCACCTAACTAAAATCTTCAATCTCTCTCTCTCTTCTGGTATCTTCCCCTGTTCCCTCAAACACTCTATCATTACTCCATTATTAAAAAAACCTTCCCTTGATCCGTCCTGCACAAGCAACTACAGACCAGTCTCCAATCTCCCCTTCATCTCTAAACTCTTGAAGCGCCTGGTCTACTCTCGTCTCACCCACTACCTTTCCACTCACTCTCTTCTAGATCCTTTACAGTCTGGCTTCCGCCCTTTATACTCAACAGAAACTGCCCTTGTCAAAATGACCTGTTGACAGCAAAACGTAACGGTAACCACTCTCTGCTTATTCTTCTTGACCTCTCTGCCGCCTTTGACACTGTTGACCACCATCTCCTTCTCTCTATGCCCCATTCTATCGGCCTAAAGGACACTGTTCTTTCCTGGTTCTCTTCCTATCTTTCTGGCCGCTCATTCAGCGTATCATTTGCTGGCTCCACATCTTCTCCTCTTCCTCTTACTGTTGGGGTCCCTCAAGGTTCAGTCCTTGGCCCTCTTCTTTTCTCCCTGTACACTGCCCCAATTGGAATGACCATCAGCAGATTTGGCTTTCAGTACCATCTTTATGCTGATGACACACAGCTATACACCTCATCCCCTGAGCTCATCCCCACTGTACTACAGAACACAAGTGACTGCCTGACTGCAGTTTGCAATGTCATGTCTGCTCTCTATCAGAAACTTAACCTTTCCAAAACTGAACTTCTGCTTTTCCCTCCATCTCCCAACCTTCCTAAACCTGACATCTCCCTCTCTGTGTGTGGCACAACGATAAGTCCTAGGCTGCAGGCCCGCTGTCTGGGGGTTATACTTGACACTGATCTCTCCTTCACCTCCCACATACAATCTCTTGCCCGCACCTGCCGCTTGCACCTCAAGAACATCTCTAGAATCCGCCCCTTTCTCACTATGGAAACGACAAAAACCCTCACCGTGGCCCTGATCCACTCTTTCTTTGACTACTGTAACTCTCTATTAATTGGTCTCCCTCTAACTAGACTCTCCCCTCTACAGTCCATCCTTAATGCAGCAGCCAGGGTCACCTATCTGGCTAACCGCTACTCGGATGCCTCTTCTCTTTGCCAGTCATTGCACTGGCTGCCCATATATCACAGGATCCAATTCAAACTGCTTGTTCTCACCCACAAAGCTCTCCACAGTGCAGAACCCCCCTACATCTCCACCCTCCTCTCTCTCTATCATCCCACCCGTTCTCTACGCTCTGCAAATGACTTTCGACTAACATCCACACTAATTCGAACCTCCCACTCCCGAATCCAAGACTTCCTCCGAGCTACACCAAACCTCTGGAACGCTCTACCCCAAGAAGTTAGGACAAACCACAACTTACTCAGCTTCAGACGCTCCCTAAAAACGCATCTTTTTAGAGTGGCCTATCACACTCCCTAGCCAAACTAATTTCACCTAATCCCTCTACAACTTCTCAGAACATAACCCCACGTCAAACTCTATGGCACCCAAATGCATCTCAAGGCTCTGGCCAACTTGTCCAGGAAGCCATTATCTATCCCCCATGAGATGGCTGGATTGTCATTGTAAATAAGCACTTGTACCTTGCCCCTCCCCCCATCTCATTGTAGATTGTAAGCTCTCACGAGCAGGGTTGCCATTTTTCCCTTTAAATATTGTATCTTCTATAATTGTTATTTGTTTGTATATGTTTCTGTATATGATATGTATATGTATATGTATATGAGCCTCTTGAATTGTAAAGCGCTGCGGAATATGTTGGCGCTATAGAAATAAAGATTATTATTATTATTATTATTATCCTAAACGTGGCTGTTGGACTTCTGTATCGTCCCACAAGTGCAAAGATATTTGCAGCATGTCTGCCTGCATTGCACACTCAAACTCATTGTAACTAAGCCATTATACTAGCAAACACTGAGTAAACTTAGTGGCATCCTAAACGTGGCTGTTGGACTTCTGTATCGTCCCACAAGTGCAAAGATATTTGCAGCACCTCTGCCTGCATTGCACACTCAAACTCATTGTTACTAAGCCATTATACTAGCAAACACTGAGTGAACTTAGTGGCATCCTAAACGTGGCTGTTGGACTTCTGTATCGTCCCACAAGTGCAAAGATATTTGCAGCACGTCTGCCTGCATTGCATACTCAAACTCATTGTTACTAAGCCATTATACTAGCAAACATTGAGTGAACTTAGTGGCATCCTAAACGTGGCTGTTGGACTTCTGTATCGTCCCACAAGTGCAAAGATATTTGCAGTACGTCTGCCTGCATTGCACACTCAAACTCATTGTTACTAAGCCATTATACTAGCAAACACTGAGTGAACTTAGTGGCATCCTAAACGTGGCTGTTGGACTTCTGTATTGTCCCACAAGTGCAAAGATATTTGCAGAACCTCTGCCTGCATTGCACACTCAAACTCATTGTTACTAAGCCATTATACTAGCAAACACTGAGTGAACTTAGTGGCATCCTAAACGTGGCTGTTGGACTTCTGTATCGTCCCACAAGTGCAGAGATATTTGCAGCACGTCTGCCTGCATTGCACACTCAAACTCATTGTTACTAAGCCATTATACTAGCAAACACTGAGTGAACTTAGTGGCATCCTAAACGTGGCTGTTGGACTTCTGTATCGTCCCACAAGTGCAAAAATATTTGCAGCACGTCTGCCTGCATTGCACACTCAAACTCATTGTTACTAAGCCATTATACTAGCAAACACTGAGTGAACTTAGTGGCATCCTAAACGTGGCTGTTGGACTTCTGTATCGTCCCACAAGTGCAAAGATATTTGCAGCACCTCTGCCTGCATTGCACACTCAAACTCATTGTTACTAAGACATTATACTAGCAAACACTGAGTGAACTTAGTGGCATCCTAAACGTGGCTGTTGGACTTCTGTATCGTCCCACAAGTGCAAAAATATTTGCAGCACGTCTGCCTGCATTGCACACTCAAACACATTGTTACTAAGCCATTATACTAGCAAACACTGAGTGAACTTAGTGGCATCCTAAACATGGCTGTTGAACATCTGTATCGTCCCACAAGTGCAAAGATATTTGCAGCACATCTGCCTGCATTGTACACTCAAACTCATTGTTACTAAGCCATTATACTAGCAAACACTGAGTGAACTTAGTGGCATCCTAAACGTGGCTGTTGGACTTTTGTATCATCCCACAAGTGCAAAGATATTTGCAGCACGTCTGCCTGCATTGCATACTCAAACTCATTGTTACTAAGCCATTATACTAGCAAACATTGAGTGAACTTAGTGGCATCCTAAACGTGGCTGTTGGACTTCTGTATCGTCCCACAAGTGCAAAGATATTTGCAGCATGTCTGCCTGCATTGCACACTCAAACTCATTGTAACTAAGCCATTATACTAGCAAACACTGAGTAAACTTAGTGGCATCCTAAACGTGGCTGTTGGACTTCTGTATCGTCCCACAAGTGCAAAGATATTTGCAGCACCTCTGCCTGCATTGCACACTCAAACTCATTGTTACTAAGCCATTATACTAGCAAACACTGAGTGAACTTAGTGGCATCCTAAACGTGGCTGTTGGACTTCTGTATCGTCCCACAAGTGCAAAGATATTTGCAGCACGTCTGCCTGCATTGCATACTCAAACTCATTGTTACTAAGCCATTATACTAGCAAACATTGAGTGAACTTAGTGGCATCCTAAACGTGGCTGTTGGACTTCTGTATCGTCCCACAAGTGCAAAGATATTTGCAGTACGTCTGCCTGCATTGCACACTCAAACTCATTGTTACTAAGCCATTATACTAGCAAACACTGAGTGAACTTAGTGGCATCCTAAACGTGGCTGTTGGACTTTTGTATCATCCCACAAGTGCAAAGATATTTGCAGCACGTCTGCCTGCATTGCATACTCAAACTCATTGTTACTAAGCCATTATACTAGCAAACATTGAGTGAACTTAGTGGCATCCTAAACGTGGCTGTTGGACTTCTGTATCGTCCCACAAGTGCAAAGATATTTGCAGCATGTCTGCCTGCATTGCACACTCAAACTCATTGTAACTAAGCCATTATACTAGCAAACACTGAGTAAACTTAGTGGCATCCTAAACGTGGCTGTTGGACTTCTGTATCGTCCCACAAGTGCAAAGATATTTGCAGCACCTCTGCCTGCATTGCACACTCAAACTCATTGTTACTAAGCCATTATACTAGCAAACACTGAGTGAACTTAGTGGCATCCTAAACGTGGCTGTTGGACTTCTGTATCGTCCCACAAGTGCAAAGATATTTGCAGCACGTCTGCCTGCATTGCATACTCAAACTCATTGTTACTAAGCCATTATACTAGCAAACATTGAGTGAACTTAGTGGCATCCTAAACGTGGCTGTTGGACTTCTGTATCGTCCCACAAGTGCAAAGATATTTGCAGTACGTCTGCCTGCATTGCACACTCAAACTCATTGTTACTAAGCCATTATACTAGCAAACACTGAGTGAACTTAGTGGCATCCTAAACGTGGCTGTTGGACTTCTGTATTGTCCCACAAGTGCAAAGATATTTGCAGAACCTCTGCCTGCATTGCACACTCAAACTCATTGTTACTAAGCCATTATACTAGCAAACACTGAGTGAACTTAGTGGCATCCTAAACGTGGCTGTTGGACTTCTGTATCGTCCCACAAGTGCAGAGATATTTGCAGCACGTCTGCCTGCATTGCACACTCAAACTCATTGTTACTAAGCCATTATACTAGCAAACACTGAGTGAACTTAGTGGCATCCTAAACGTGGCTGTTGGACTTCTGTATCGTCCCACAAGTGCAAAAATATTTGCAGCACGTCTGCCTGCATTGCACACTCAAACTCATTGTTACTAAGCCATTATACTAGCAAACACTGAGTGAACTTAGTGGCATCCTAAACGTGGCTGTTGGACTTCTGTATCGTCCCACAAGTGCAAAGATATTTGCAGCACCTCTGCCTGCATTGCACACTCAAACTCATTGTTACTAAGACATTATACTAGCAAACACTGAGTGAACTTAGTGGCATCCTAAACGTGGCTGTTGGACTTCTGTATCGTCCCACAAGTGCAAAAATATTTGCAGCACGTCTGCCTGCATTGCACACTCAAACACATTGTTACTAAGCCATTATACTAGCAAACACTGAGTGAACTTAGTGGCATCCTAAACATGGCTGTTGAACATCTGTATCGTCCCACAAGTGCAAAGATATTTGCAGCACATCTGCCTGCATTGTACACTCAAACTCATTGTTACTAAGCCATTATACTAGCAAACACTGAGTGAACTTAGTGGCATCCTAAACGTGGCTGTTGGACTTTTGTATCATCCCACAAGTGCAAAGATATTTGCAGCACGTCTGCCTGCATTGCATACTCAAACTCATTGTTACTAAGCCATTATACTAGCAAACATTGAGTGAACTTAGTGGCATCCTAAACGTGGCTGTTGGACTTCTGTATCGTCCCACAAGTGCAAAGATATTTGCAGTACGTCTGCCTGCATTGCACACTCAAACTCATTGTTACTAAGCCATTATACTAGCAAACACTGAGTGAACTTAGTGGCATCCTAAACGTGGCTGTTGGACTTCTGTATTGTCCCACAAGTGCAAAGATATTTGCAGAACCTCTGCCTGCATTGCACACTCAAACTCATTGTTACTAAGCCATTATACTAGCAAACACTGAGTGAACTTAGTGGCATCCTAAACGTGGCTGTTGGACTTCTGTATCGTCCCACAAGTGCAGAGATATTTGCAGCACGTCTGCCTGCATTGCACACTCAAACTCATTGTTACTAAGCCATTATACTAGCAAACACTGAGTGAACTTAGTGGCATCCTAAACGTGGCTGTTGGACTTCTGTATCGTCCCACAAGTGCAAAAATATTTGCAGCACGTCTGCCTGCATTGCACACTCAAACTCATTGTTACTAAGCCATTATACTAGCAAACACTGAGTGAACTTAGTGGCATCCTAAACGTGGCTGTTGGACTTCTGTATCGTCCCACAAGTGCAAAGATATTTGCAGCACCTCTGCCTGCATTGCACACTCAAACTCATTGTTACTAAGACATTATACTAGCAAACACTGAGTGAACTTAGTGGCATCCTAAACGTGGCTGTTGGACTTCTGTATCGTCCCACAAGTGCAAAAATATTTGCAGCACGTCTGCCTGCATTGCACACTCAAACACATTGTTACTAAGCCATTATACTAGCAAACACTGAGTGAACTTAGTGGCATCCTAAACATGGCTGTTGAACATCTGTATCGTCCCACAAGTGCAAAGATATTTGCAGCACATCTGCCTGCATTGTACACTCAAACTCATTGTTACTAAGCCATTATACTAGCAAACACTGAGTGAACTTAGTGGCATCCTAAACGTGGCTGTTGGACTTTTGTATCATCCCACAAGTGCAAAGATATTTGCATTACGGCTGCCTGCATTGCACACTCAAACTCATTGTTACTAAGCCATTATACTAGCAAACACTGAGTGAACTTAGTGGCATCCTAAACGTGGCTGTTGGACTTCTGTATCGTCCCACAAGTGCAAAGATATTTGCAGCACCTCTGCCTGCATTGCACACTCAAACTCATTGTTACTAAGCCATTATACTAGCAAACACTGAGTGAACTTAGTGGCATCCTAAACGTGGCTGTTGGACTTCTGTATCGTCCCACAAGTGCAAAAATATTTGCAGCACGTCTGCCTACATTGCACACTCAAACTCATTGTTACTAAGCCATTATACTAGCAAACACTGAGTGAACTTAGTGGCATCCTAAACGTGGCTGTTGGACTTCTGTATCGTCCCACAAGTGCAAAAATATTTGCAGCACGTCTGCCTACATTGCACACTCAAACTCATTGTTACTAAGCCATTATACTAGCAAACACTGAGTGAACTTAGTGGCATCATAAACATGGCTGTTGGACTTCTGTATCGTCCCACAAGTGCAAAGATATTTGCAGTACGTCTGCCTGCATTGCACACTCAAACTCATTGTTACTAAGCCATTATACTAGCAAACACTGAGTGAACTTAGTGGCATCCTAAACGTGGCTGTTGGACTTCTGTATTGTCCCACAAGTGCAAAGATATTTGCAGAACCTCTGCCTGCATTGCACACTCAAACTCATTGTTACTAAGCCATTATACTAGCAAACACTGAGTGAACTTAGTGGCATCCTAAACGTGGCTGTTGGACTTCTGTATCGTCCCACAAGTGCAGAGATATTTGCAGCACGTCTGCCTGCATTGCACACTCAAACTCATTGTTACTAAGCCATTATACTAGCAAACACTGAGTGAACTTAGTGGCATCCTAAACGTGGCTGTTGGACTTCTGTATCGTCCCACAAGTGCAAAAATATTTGCAGCACGTCTGCCTGCATTGCACACTCAAACTCATTGTTACTAAGCCATTATACTAGCAAACACTGAGTGAACTTAGTGGCATCCTAAACGTGGCTGTTGGACTTCTGTATCGTCCCACAAGTGCAAAGATATTTGCAGCACCTCTGCCTGCATTGCACACTCAAACTCATTGTTACTAAGACATTATACTAGCAAACACTGAGTGAACTTAGTGGCATCCTAAACGTGGCTGTTGGACTTCTGTATCGTCCCACAAGTGCAAAAATATTTGCAGCACGTCTGCCTGCATTGCACACTCAAACACATTGTTACTAAGCCATTATACTAGCAAACACTGAGTGAACTTAGTGGCATCCTAAACATGGCTGTTGAACATCTGTATCGTCCCACAAGTGCAAAGATATTTGCAGCACATCTGCCTGCATTGTACACTCAAACTCATTGTTACTAAGCCATTATACTAGCAAACACTGAGTGAACTTAGTGGCATCCTAAACGTGGCTGTTGGACTTTTGTATCATCCCACAAGTGCAAAGATATTTGCAGCACGTCTGCCTGCATTGCATACTCAAACTCATTGTTACTAAGCCATTATACTAGCAAACATTGAGTGAACTTAGTGGCATCCTAAACGTGGCTGTTGGACTTCTGTATCGTCCCACAAGTGCAAAGATATTTGCAGTACGTCTGCCTGCATTGCACACTCAAACTCATTGTTACTAAGCCATTATACTAGCAAACACTGAGTGAACTTAGTGGCATCCTAAACGTGGCTGTTGGACTTCTGTATTGTCCCACAAGTGCAAAGATATTTGCAGAACCTCTGCCTGCATTGCACACTCAAACTCATTGTTACTAAGCCATTATACTAGCAAACACTGAGTGAACTTAGTGGCATCCTAAACGTGGCTGTTGGACTTCTGTATCGTCCCACAAGTGCAGAGATATTTGCAGCACGTCTGCCTGCATTGCACACTCAAACTCATTGTTACTAAGCCATTATACTAGCAAACACTGAGTGAACTTAGTGGCATCCTAAACGTGGCTGTTGGACTTCTGTATCGTCCCACAAGTGCAAAAATATTTGCAGCACGTCTGCCTGCATTGCACACTCAAACTCATTGTTACTAAGCCATTATACTAGCAAACACTGAGTGAACTTAGTGGCATCCTAAACGTGGCTGTTGGACTTCTGTATCGTCCCACAAGTGCAAAGATATTTGCAGCACCTCTGCCTGCATTGCACACTCAAACTCATTGTTACTAAGACATTATACTAGCAAACACTGAGTGAACTTAGTGGCATCCTAAACGTGGCTGTTGGACTTCTGTATCGTCCCACAAGTGCAAAAATATTTGCAGCACGTCTGCCTGCATTGCACACTCAAACACATTGTTACTAAGCCATTATACTAGCAAACACTGAGTGAACTTAGTGGCATCCTAAACATGGCTGTTGAACATCTGTATCGTCCCACAAGTGCAAAGATATTTGCAGCACATCTGCCTGCATTGTACACTCAAACTCATTGTTACTAAGCCATTATACTAGCAAACACTGAGTGAACTTAGTGGCATCCTAAACGTGGCTGTTGGACTTTTGTATCATCCCACAAGTGCAAAGATATTTGCATTACGGCTGCCTGCATTGCACACTCAAACTCATTGTTACTAAGCCATTATACTAGCAAACACTGAGTGAACTTAGTGGCATCCTAAACGTGGCTGTTGGACCTCTGTATCGTCCCACAAGTGCAAAGATATTTGCAGCACCTCTGCCTGCATTGCACACTCAAACTCATTGTTACTAAGCCATTATACTAGCAAACACTGAGTGAACTTAGTGGCATCCTAAACGTGGCTGTTGGACTTCTGTATCGTCCCACAAGTGCAAAAATATTTGCAGCACGTCTGCCTACATTGCACACTCAAACTCATTGTTACTAAGCCATTATACTAGCAAACACTGAGTGAACTTAGTGGCATCATAAACATGGCTGTTGGACATCTGTATCGTCCCACAAGTGCAAAGATATTTGCAGCACATCTGCCTGCATTGTACACTCAAACTCATTGATACTAAGCCATTATACTAGCAAACACTGAGTGAACTTAGTGGCATCCTAAACGTAGCTGTTGGACTTCTGTATCGTCCCACAAGTGCAAAGATATTTGCAGCACCTCTGCCTGCATTGCACACTCAAACTCATTGTTACTAAGCCATTATACTAGCAAACACTGAGTGAACTTAGTGGCATCCTAAACGTGGCTGTTGGACTTCTGTATCGTCCCGCAAGTGCAAAGATATTTGCAGCACGGCTGCCTGCATTGCACACTCAAACTCATTGTTACTAAGCCATTATACTAGCAAACACTGAGTGAACTTAGTGGCATCCTAAACGTGGCTGTTGGACTTCTGTATCGTCCCACAAGTGCAAAGATATTTGCAGCACCTCTGCCTGCATTGCACACTCAAACTCATTGTTACTAAGCCATTATACTAGCAAACACTGAGTGAACTTAGTGGCATCCTAAACGTGGCTGTTGGACTTCTGTATCGTCCCACAAGTGCAAAAATATTTGCAGCACGTCTGTCTGCATTGCACACTCAAACTCATTGTTACTAAGCCATTATACTAGCAAACACTGAGTGAACTTAGTGGCATCCTAAACATGACTGTTGGACTTCTGTATTTTCCAACAAGTGCAAAGATATTTTCAGCACCTCTGCCTGCATTGCACACTCAAACTCATTGTTACTAAGCCATTATACTAGCAAACACTGCTGCCAGTTTAAGGGCCGTAGTTGCATTGTCAGGGATAATCATTGTTGTTTATTCTGCTGTTAATAAAGCTAGACCACCGCTGCAATCTACACCACCTCTCAATTTTTACTACCACATTTTAAGTGCACAATCTTGTCGCAATCAAAATGAGTGGCAAAATGACAGATGCTGGTGGAAAGGGTAAGAGGCGTGTTGGAAAAGGAAAAAAAGGGTTTGTCCGTGGGGAAGGTGGCAAAGCTCCATTAACATCTGCTGAAGATAGACCATCTTCCAGCAAAAGTAAGATGTCTACTACTTACCGTGGACAATCCGATGTGCTCTCTTTTTTACGGACACGGACATCTGGAACAAAGGTAGATGATGGCCAAAAAAGGAAAATGCTTGAATGGATCTCAAGTGGTCCAACAAGTGCCCTCTCTGCCACCTCAACTACCGCATCCAAAAAACACCAGTCCTATGAGTTATCATCCTAATCAAACTTGCTTTCTCCCAGCTCTGAAGTCTCCATCCACCCTGCACAGTATGGTGGAACTGAGATGGCTGAGTCTGCAGAGCTGTTCAGTCACACTATAGCCTGGGAATCAGAGGTCTGCTCCCAAACTACAGTGAGTACAGACCAGGAAATGGTCTGCAGTGATGCCCAGAACCTTTGTGACTCAGATTCAGGCCTTGAGGACCAAGTTTCTGATCATAATGTTGACCCTTTTTCACCAACTGTAACACCTGTTGTTATAGACAATGAAGAACATACTGATGACGATGAGACGCAGATACCAGATTGGGATGACAACTTAAATATTTGGTCAGGGCAAGAAGAGGCTCGGTCTGAGGGTGAGGGGAGTGCAAACATAACAATTGATGATGAAGTTATAGATCCCACCTACTGTCAACCCACAGTCAGGCACTCGAGGAGGTCAACAGAGGTGGTGGAGGAGGATACAACTGATGACGAAGTTACCTTGCGCCTTCCTGGACAGAGTCGGAGTACTGGTAGCATGTCTACAACTGCATCCTCAGCCACCACTCTGCCTCTGAGCACTAGTCGGGGTGGATCAACAGGTCGCATGCCCTCTAAGCCTTGCCTAGCCTGGTCTTTTTTTGACATAGCAAAAGATCGCCCAAATTATGTGATCTGTAAAATTTGTCATGATTCTGTTAGTAGATGTCAAAACCTCAGCAGTTTGACAACTTCTTCCATGAATCGTCACATGAATAAATATCATATATCCCGGTGGGAAGCTCACCATGCTGCAATGCGGCCTAGCGGAGCGAACCATCCACCGCCTGCCCCTTCTAGTGCATTCGCGCGCTCTTCATCTTCTAGGACTGTGGGGACAGCTGTCACACCTGGTTTTCCACGCACAACTTTCACCACTGTAATCGCAACAGGTAGTTTGCTCGGTAGCTCGTCAGTTGGTTTGGAAGGGGAAACAAGTGCGTGTGTACAGCTCTCTCAGACATCGATAGCACCAACATTGGATGAAGGCAATATCATGTCTCCGCCTGCACTTTCCTCACAAAGCTGCATTTTTCCAGGGACACCCTACTCAACACCGTCTACACACTGCAGCCAGATCTCTGTCCCTCAGATGTGGACAAAAAAAAGGCCATTTCCTGCAACCCATGACAAAGCTAAGAGGTTGACTTTATCCCTCTGTAAGCTCTTGGCTACCGAAATGCTGCCTTTCCGCCTGGTGGACACACAGGATTTTAGAGACCTTATGTCTGTCGCTGTGCCCCAGTACCAGATGCCCAGTCGCCACTACTTCTCTAAGAAAGGTGTGCCCGCGCTACACCAGCATGTCGATGTACAGAGCTGTGGAAAAAGAAGCGCAGATAGGGTATTACCCCAATAATATGGGGTGAGGAGGGGGGAGTGAATACTCACCAGATCAAGTTGTGCAAGTCACAACCCCTTTAATCGCATGTAATGTATTGATCCAGGCTGCAGCCACCCGATGGCAGATAACAGAGAATAATAGAGATAGGTGATAATGCCGCGCCAAAGATCACATCTGGAACCGTAAGATTAACGTATCTTTATTGGCATAGGTCTGACCTATGGCATTGACCTATGCCAATAAAGATACGTTAATCTTACGGTTCCAGAAGTGATCTTTGGCGCGGCATTATCACCTATCTCTATTATTCTCTGTTATTAGACACCAGCATGTCGCACACAACATCACCGCTTCCTTGAGAAACTCTGTTTGTGAACGGGTGCATTTCACCACCGATACTTGGACCAGTAAGCATGGACAGGGACGTTACATGTCGTTGACTGGGCACTGGGTAACTATGGTGATAGATGTTGAAGGGTCTGCGGCACAAGTCTTGCCGTCCCCACGACTTGTGTGTCAATCCTCTGTCTGTCCAAGTTCCGCCACTGCCTCTGCCTCCTTCACCTCATCTGGGTCCTCCACCTCTGCCCCAAGACTGCCTGGTCAGGCCACCAGCGTTCTCACTGCGCAGAAGGAATCACGAACCCCTCATTACTATGCTGGCAGCAGAGCGCAACGGCATCAGGCGGTGTTTAGCTTGACATGTCTTGGGAATAAGAGTCACACAGCGGCTGAGTTGTGGGCAGCTCTGGAGACTGAGATTGGTAAATGGTTGTCTCCACTCAACCTGCAGTCTGGTAAGGCCGTGTGCGACAATGCTGCAAACCTGGGTGCGGCCCTTCACCTGGGCAAGGTGACACACTTTCCTTGTATGGCTCACGTGTTGAACCTTGTTGTTCAGCAATTTTTAACACACTATCCCGGCCTAGATGGCCTTCTGACCAGGGCACGAAAACGGTCTGCTCAGTTCCGCCATTCAACCGCCGCAGCTGAGCGACTTGCATCACTCCAGAAGTCTTTCGGCCTGCAGGTTCATCGCCTGAAATGCGATGTGGCGACACGCTGGAATTCGACTCTCCACATGTTACAGCGACTGTGGCAGCACCGCCGAGCCCTGGTGCAATACGTCATGACGTATAGCCTGGGCCAACGAGATGCAGAGGTCGGGCAGATCACCCTGATGGAGTGGTCTCAGATCAAGGACCTATGCACCCTTCTGCACAGTTTCGACATGGCGACGAATATGTTTAGCGATGACAATGCCATTATCAGCATGACAATTCCAGTCATTTACATGCTGGAGCACACGCTAAACACTATTCGGAGTCAAGGGGTGGGACAACAGGAAGAGGAGGAACTACAGGAGGATTCATATGCGCAAGGGAGAACAACATCACCAAGGTCCAGACGTTCATCATCACCAACGCGGCAGGCATGGCACCATGGGGGCCGGGGATCAACAAGTGTGCATGGTAGCAGGCGAAATGTTGAGGAAGGTGAGATGGATGACGAACTGTCCATGGACATGGAAGACTCAGCGGATGAGGGAGACCTTGGTCAAATTTCAGTTGAAAGAGGTTGGGGGGAGATGTCAGAGGAAGAAAGAACGGTTAGCACCTCTATGCCACAAACACAGCGTGGACTTGGTCCGCATGGCTGCGCAGGACACATGAGCGTCTTCTTGCTGCACTACCTCCAACATGACCCTCGTATTGTCAAAATTAGAAGTGATGATGACTACTGGCTTGCCACACTATTAGATCCCCGGTACAAGTCCAAATTTTGTGACATAATTCCAGCCATAGAAAGGGATGCACGTATGCAGGAGTATCAGCAGAAGCTGTTACTCGATCTTAGCTCGGCTTTTCCACCAAACAACCGTGCAGGTGCAGGAAGTGAATCTCCACAGTTGTAACTTGACAAACATGGGATGGTCTCGTCATCTTCAACAGTCTACCCGTACCAGTAGCACCGTATCTGGTGCTGGTAACAGCAATTTTATGGAATCTTTTCATAATTTTTTAGACCGTCCTTTGCAAGGCCACCAGAGACAACAAGTCTGACACATAGTCAACGGCTGGAGAGGATGATACAGGAGTATCTCCAAATGAACATTGATCCCATGACTTTGCAAATGGAGCCTTGCTCATTTTGGGCTTCAAAACCTTGAAAAATGGCCAGAGCTCTCCAGTTACGCCTTGGAGATTTTCTCGTGTCCAGCTGCCAGCGTTGTCTCTGAACGTGTCTTCAGTGCTGCTGGGTGTGTGCTGACAGATAAGCGCACGCGTCTCTCCAGTGACAATGTGGACAGACTAACGTTCATCAAAATGAACAAGTCATGGATCCACAAGGAATTTACTACCCCTGTGTCATCCTGGGGAGAGTAAATGATTGTGGATTTGGAATGTGCTTGATGCAAATCAAAACATCCTGTTTGCAACTAGGACACAAGTGCTGCCACTGATGGGGTGTCTGTGTGGCCCAATTTTTTGGAAAAAAGGGAGACTCCGCTTGGAGTAACCCTTGCTTACAGTGTTTTTAAAAAGGAGCCAAGATGAACAAGTCATGGTTCAGCAAAGACTTTATCTACATACCCCGGTGTCATTCTGGGGACAATTAAGAATGACGTATTTTTAAATGTGCTTGATGCAAATCTAGCTGTGAAGTGTACAACTGGGGCACAAATGCGGCCACTGAAGGGGTGGGTGCGTGTGGGGCCCAATTTTTGGAAAAAAGGGAGATTCCGCTTGGAGTAACCCTTGCTTACAGTGTTTTTAAAAATAGCCAAGATGAACAAGTCATGGTTCAGCAAAGACTTTACCTACCTACCCCGGTGTCATCCTGGGGACGGTTAAGAATGGCGTATTTTTGAATGTGCTTGATGCAAATCTAGCTGTGAAGTGTACAACTAGGGCACAACTGCTGCCACTGAAAGGGTGAGTGTGTGTGGGGCCCAATTTTTGGAAAAAAGGGAGATTCCGCTTGGAGTAACCCTTGCTTACAGTGTTTTTAAAAAGGAGCCAAGATGAACAAGTCATGGTTCAGCAAAGACTTTATCTACCTACCCCGGTGTCATCCTGGGGACGGTTAAGAATGGCGTATTTTTGAATAAGCTTGATGCAAATCTAGCTGTGAAGTGTACAACTGGGGCACAACTGCTGCCACTGAAGGGGTGGGTGTGTGTGGGGCCCAATTTTTGGAAAAAAGGGAGACTCCGCTTGGAGTAACCCTTGCTTACAGTGTTTTTAAAAAGGAGCCAAGATGAACAGAGCTGGGATCAGGAAAGACTTTGCTACCTAACCCGGTGTCATCCTGGGGACGGTTAAGAATGGCGTATTTTTGAATGTGCTTGATGCAAATCTAGCTGTGAAGTGTATAACTGGGGCACAACTGCTGCCACTGAAGGGGTGGGTGTGTGTGGGGCCCAATTTTTGGAAAAAAGGGAGACTCCGCTTGGAGTAACCCTTGCTTATAATGTTTTTAAAAAGGAGCCAAGATGAACAAGTCATGGTTCAGCAAAGACTTTATCTACCTACCCCGCTGTCATCCTGGGGACGGTTAAGAATGGCATATTTTTCAATGTGCTTGATGCAAATCTAGCTGTGAAGTGTACAACTGGGGCACAACTGCTGCCACTGAAGGGGTGGGTGTGTGCAGGGCCCAATTTTTGGAAAAAAGCGAGACTCCGCTTGGAGTAACCCTTGCTTACAGTGTTTTTAAAAAGGAGCCAAGATGAACAAGTCATGGTTCACCAAAGACTTTATCTACCTACCCCGGTGTCATCCTGGGGACGGTTAAGAATGGCGTATTTTTGAATGTGCTTGATGCAAATCTAGCTGTGAAGTGTACAACTAGGTCACAACTGCTGCCACTGAAAGGGTGAGTGTGTGTGGGGCCCAATTTTTGGAAAAAAGGGAGACTCCGCTTGGAGTAACCCTTGCTTACAGTGTTTTTAAAAAGGAGCCAAGATGAACAAGTCATGGTTCAGCAAAGACTTTATCTACCTACCCCGGTGTCATCTCGGGGACGGTTAAGAATGGCGTATTTTTGAATGTGCTTGATGCAAATCTAGCTGTGAAGTGTACAACTGGGGCACAACTGCTGCCACTGAAGGGGTGGGTGTGTGTGGGGCCCAATTTTTGGAAAAAAGGGAGACTCCGCTTGGAGTAACCCTTGCTTACAGTGTTTTTAAAAAGGAGCCAAGATGAACAAGTCATGGTTCAGCAAAGACTTTATCTACCTACCCCGGTGTCATCCTGGGGACGGTTAAGAATGGCGTATTTTTGAATAAGCTTGATGCAAATCTAGCTGTGAAGTGTACAACTGGGGCACAACTGCTGCCACTGAAGGGGTGGGTGTGTGTGGGGCCCAATTTTTGGAAAAAAGGGAGACTCCGCTTGGAGTAACCCTTGCTTACAGTGTTTTTAAAAAGGAGCCAAGATGAACAGAGCTGGGATCAGGAAAGACTTTGCTACCTACCCCGGTGTCATCCTGGGGACGGTTAAGAATGGCATATTTTTCAATGTGCTTGATGCAAATCTAGCTGTGAAGTGTATAACTGGGGCACAACTGCTGCCACTGAAGGGGTGGGTGTGTGTGGGGCCCAATTTTTGGAAAAAAGGGAGACTCCGCTTGGAGTAACCCTTGCTTATAATGTTTCTAAAAAGGAGCCAAGATGAACAAGTCATGGTTCAGCAAAGACTTTATCTACCTACCCCGCTGTCATCCTGGGGACGGTTAAGAATGGCATATTTTTCAATGTGCTTGATGCAAATCTAGCTGTGAAGTGTACAACTGGGGCACAACTGCTGCCACTGAAGGGGTGGGTGTGTGCGGGGCCCAATTTTTGTAAAAAAGCGAGACTCCGCTTGGAGTAACCCTTGCTTACAGTGTTTTTAAAAAGGAGCCAAGATGAACAAGTCATGGTTCACCAAAGACTTTATCTACCTACCCCGGTGTCATCCTGGGGACGGTTAAGAATGGCGTATTTTTGAATGTTCTTGATGCAAATCTAGCTGTGAAGTGTACAACTGGGGCACAACTGCTGCCACTGAAGGGGTGGCTGTTTGTGGGGCCCAATTTTTGGAAAAAAGGGAGACTCCGCTTGGAGTAACCCTTGCTTACAGTGTTTTTAAAAAGGAGCCAAGATGAACAAGTCATGGTTCAGCAAAGACTTTATCTACCTACCCCGGTGTCATCCTGGGGATGGTTAAGAATGGCGTATATTTGAATGTGCTTGATGCAAATCTAGCTGTGAAGTGTACAACTAGGTCACAACTGCTGCCACTGAAAGGGTGAGTGTGTGTGGGGCCCAATTTTTGGAAAAAAGGGAGACTCCGCTTGGAGTAACCCTTGCTTACAGTGTTTTTAAAAAGGAGCCAAGATGAACAAGTCATGGTTCAGCAAAGACTTTATCTACCTACCCCGGTGTCATCTCGGGGACGGTTAAGAATGGCGTATTTTTGAATGTGCTTGATGCAAATCTAGCTGTGAAGTGTACAACTGGGGCACAACTGCTGCCACTGAAGGGGTGGGTGTGTGTGGGGCCCAATTTTTGGAAAAAAGGGAGACTCCGCTTGGAGTAACCCTTGCTTACAGTGTTTTTAAAAAGGAGCCAAGATGAACAAGTCATGGTTCAGCAAAGACTTTATCTACCTACCCCGGTGTCATCCTGGGGACGGTTAAGAATGGCGTATTTTTGAATAAGCTTGATGCAAATCTAGCTGTGAAGTGTACAACTGGGGCACAACTGCTGCCACTGAAGGGGTGGGTGTGTGTGGGGCCCAATTTTTGGAAAAAAGGGAGACTCCGCTTGGAGTAACCCTTGCTTACAGTGTTTTTAAAAAGGAGCCAAGATGAACAAGTCATGGTTCAGCAAAGACTTTATCTACCTACCCCGGTGTCATCCTGGGGATGGTTAAGAATGGCGTATATTTGAATGTGCTTGATGCAAATCTAGCTGTGAAGTGTACAACTAGGTCACAACTGCTGCCACTGAAAGGGTGAGTGTGTGTGGGGCCCAATTTTTGGAAAAAAGGGAGACTCCGCTTGGAGTAACCCTTGCTTACAGTGTTTTTAAAAAGGAGCCAAGATGAACAAGTCATGGTTCAGCAAAGACTTTATCTACCTACCCCGGTGTCATCTCGGGGACGGTTAAGAATGGCGTATTTTTGAATGTGCTTGATGCAAATCTAGCTGTGAAGTGTACAACTGGGGCACAACTGCTGCCACTGAAGGGGTGGGTGTGTGTGGGGCCCAATTTTTGGAAAAAAGGGAGACTCCGCTTGGAGTAACCCTTGCTTACAGTGTTTTTAAAAAGGAGCCAAGATGAACAAGTCATGGTTCAGCAAAGACTTTATCTACCTACCCCGGTGTCATCCTGGGGACGGTTAAGAATGGCGTATTTTTGAATAAGCTTGATGCAAATCTAGCTGTGAAGTGTACAACTGGGGCACAACTGCTGCCACTGAAGGGGTGGGTGTGTGTGGGGCCCAATTTTTGGAAAAAAGGGAGACTCCGCTTGGAGTAACCCTTGCTTACAGTGTTTTTAAAAAGGAGCCAAGATGAACAAGTCATGGTTCAGCAAAGACTTTATCTACCTACCCCGGTGTCATCCTGGGGATGGTTAAGAATGGCGTATATTTGAATGTGCTTGATGCAAATCTAGCTGTGAAGTGTACAACTAGGTCACAACTGCTGCCACTGAAAGGGTGAGTGTGTGTGGGGCCCAATTTTTGGAAAAAAGGGAGACTCCGCTTGGAGTAACCCTTGCTTACAGTGTTTTTAAAAAGGAGCCAAGATGAACAAGTCATGGTTCAGCAAAGACTTTATCTACCTACCCCGGTGTCATCTCGGGGACGGTTAAGAATGGCGTATTTTTGAATGTGCTTGATGCAAATCTAGCTGTGAAGTGTACAACTGGGGCACAACTGCTGCCACTGAAGGGGTGGGTGTGTGTGGGGCCCAATTTTTGGAAAAAAGGGAGACTCCGCTTGGAGTAACCCTTGCTTACAGTGTTTTTAAAAAGGAGCCAAGATGAACAAGTCATGGTTCAGCAAAGACTTTATCTACCTACCCCGGTGTCATCCTGGGGACGGTTAAGAATGGCGTATTTTTGAATAAGCTTGATGCAAATCTAGCTGTGAAGTGTACAACTGGGGCACAACTGCTGCCACTGAAGGGGTGGGTGTGTGTGGGGCCCAATTTTTGGAAAAAAGGGAGACTCCGCTTGGAGTAACCCTTGCTTACAGTGTTTTTAAAAAGGAGCCAAGATGAACAGAGCTGGGATCAGGAAAGACTTTGCTACCTACCCCGGTGTCATCCTGGGGACGGTTAAGAATGGCGTATTTTTGAATGTGCTTGATGCAAATCTAGCTGTGAAGTGTATAACTGGGGCACAACTGCTGCCACTGAAGGGGTGGGTGTGTGTGGGGCCCAATTTTTGGAAAAAAGGGAGACTCCGCTTGGAGTAACCCTTGCTTATAATGTTTTTAAAAAGGAGCCAAGATGAACAAGTCATGGTTCAGCAAAGACTTTATCTACCTACCCCGCTGTCATCCTGGGGACGGTTAAGAATGGCATATTTTTCAATGTGCTTGATGCAAATCTAGCTGTGAAGTGTACAACTGGGGCACAACTGCTGCCACTGAAGGGGTGGGTGTGTGCGAGGCCCAATTTTTGTAAAAAAGCGAGACTCCGCTTGGAGTAACCCTTGCTTACAGTGTTTTTAAAAAGGAGCCAAGATGAACAAGTCATGGTTCACCAAAGACTTTATCTACCTACCCCGGTGTCATCCTGGGGACGGTTAAGAATGGCGTATTTTTGAATGTTCTTGATGCAAATCTAGCTGTGAAGTGTACAACTGGGGCACAACTGCTGCCACTGAAGGGGTGGCTGTTTGTGGGGCCCAATTTTTGGAAAAAAAAGAGACTCCGCTTGGAGTAACCCTTGCTTACAGTGTTTTTAAAAAGGAGCCAAGATGAACAAGTCATGGTTCAGCAAAGACTTTATCTACCTACCCCGGTGTCATCCTGGGGATGGTTAAGAATGGCGTATATTTGAATGTGCTTGATGCAAATCTAGCTGTGAAGTGTACAACTGGGGCACAACAGCTGCCACTGAAAGGGTGAGTGTGTGTGGGGCCCAATTTTTGGAAAAAAGGGAGACTCCGCTTGGAGTAACCCTTGCTTAAAGTGTTTTTAAAAAGGAGCCAAGATGAACAAGTCATGGTTCAGCAAAGACTTTATCTACCTACCCCGGTGTCATCCTGGGGATGGTTAAGAATGGCGTATTTTTGAATGTGCTTGATGCAAATCTAGCTGTGAAGTGTACAACTGGGGCACAACTGCTGCAACTGAAAGGGTGAGTGTGTGTGGGGCCCAATTTTTGGAAAAAAGGGAGACTCCGCTTGGAGTAACCCTTGCTTACAGTGTTTTTAAAAAGGAGCCAAGATGAACAAGTCATGGTTCAGCAAAGACTTTATCTACCTACCCCGGTGTCATCCTGGGGACGGTTAAGAATGGCGTATTTTTGAATAAGCTTGATGCAAATCTAGCTGTGAAGTGTACAACTGGGGCACAACTGCTGCCACTGAAGGGGTGGGTGTGTGTGGGGCCCAATGTTTGGAAAAAAGGGAGACTCCGCTTGGAGTAACCCTTGCTTACAGTGTTTTTAAAAAGGAGCCAAGATGAACAGAGCTGGGATCAGGAAAGACTTTGCTACCTACCCCGGTGTCATCCTGGGGACGGTTAAGAATGGCGTATTTTTGAATGTGCTTGATGCAAATCTAGCTGTGAAGTGTATAACTGGGGCACAACTGCTGCCACTGAAGGGGTGGGTGTGTGTGGGGCCCAATTTTTGGAAAAAAGGGAGACTCCGCTTGGAGTAACCCTTGCTTATAATGTTTTTAAAAAGGAGCCAAGATGAACAAGTCATGGTTCAGCAAAGACTTTATCTACCTACCCCGCTGTCATCCTGGGGACGGTTAAGAATGGCATATTTTTCAATGTGCTTGATGCAAATCTAGCTGTGAAGTGTACAACTGGGGCACAACTGCTGCCACTGAAAGGGTGGGTGTGTGCGGGGCCCAATTTTTGTAAAAAAGCGAGACTCCGCTTGGAGTAACCCTTGCTTACAGTGTTTTTAAAAAGGAGCCAAGATGAACAAGTCATGGTTCACCAAAGACTTTATCTGCCTACCCCGGTGTCATCCTGGGGACGGTTAAGAATGGCGTATTTTTGAATGTTCTTGATGCAAATCTAGCTGTGAAGTGTACAACTGGGGCACAACTGCTGCCACTGAAGGGGTGGCTGTTTGTGGGGCCCAATTTTTGGAAAAAAGGGAGACTCCGCTTGGAGTAACCCTTGCTTACAGTGTTTTTAAAAAGGAGCCAAGATGAATAAGTCATGGTTCAGCAAAGACTTTATCTACCTACCCCGGTGTCATCCTGGGGATGGTTCAGAATGGCGTATATTTGAATGTGCTTGATGCAAATCTACCTGTGAAGTGTACAACTGGGGCACAACCTCTGCCACTGAAAGGGTGAGTGTGTGTGGGGCCCAATTTTTGGAAAAAAGGGAGACTCCGCTTGGAGTAACCCTTGCTTACAGTGTTTTTAAAAAGGAGCCAAGATGAACAAGTCATGGTTCAGCAAAGACTTTTTCTACCTACCCCGGTGTCATCCTGGGGACGGTTAAGAATGGCGTATTTTTGAATGTGCTTGATGCAAATCTAGCTGTGAAGTGTACAACTGGGGCACAACTGCTGCCACTGAAGGGGTGGGTGTGTGTGGGGCCCAATTTTTGGAAAAAAGCGAGACTCCGCTTAGAGTAACCCTTGCTTACAGTGTTTTTAAAAAGGAGCCAAGATGAACAAGTCATGGTTCAGCAAAGACTTTATCTACCTACCCCGGTGTCATCCTGGGGACGGTTAAGAATGGCGTATTTTTGAATGTGCTTGATGCAAATCTAGCTGTGAAGTGTACAACTGGGGCACAACTGCTGCCACTGAAGGGGTGGGTGTTTGTGGGGCCCAATTTTTGGAAAAAAGGGTGACTCCACTTGGAGTAACCCTTGCTTACAGTGTTTTTAAAAAGGAGCCAAGATGAACAAGTCATGGTTCAGCAAAGACTTTATCTACCTACCCCGGTGTCATCCTGGGGACGGTTAAGAATGGCGTATTTTTGAATGTGCTTGATGCAAATTTAGCTGTGAAGTGTACAACTGGGGCACAACTGCTGCATCTGAAGGGGTGGGTGTGTGTGGGGCCCAATTTTTGGAAAAAAGGGAGACTCCGCTTGGAGTAACCCTTGCATACAGTGTTTTTAAAAAGGAGCCAAGATGAACAAGTCATGGTTCAGCAAAGACTTTATCTACCTACCCCGGTGTCATCCTGGGGACGGTTAAGAATGGCGTATTTTTGAATGTGCTTGATGCAAATCTAGCTGTGAAGTGTACAACTGGGGCACAACTGCTGCCACTGAAAGGGTGAGTGTGTGTGGGGCCCAATTTTTGGAAAAAAGGGAGACTCCGCTTGGAGTAACCCTTGCTTACAGTGTTTTTAAAAAGGAGCCAAGATGAACAGAGCTGGGATCAGGAAAGACTTTGCTACCTACCCCGGTGTCATCCTGGGGACGGTTAAGATTGGCGTATTTTTGAATGTGCTTGATGCAAATCTAGCTGTGAAGTGTACAACTGGGGCACAACTGCGGCCACTGAAAGGGTGGGTGTGTGCGGGGCCCAATTTTTGGAAAAAAGCGAGACTCCGCTTGGAGTAACCCTTGCTTACAGTGTTTTTAAAAAGGAGCCAAGATGAACAAGTCATGGTCCAGCAAAGACTTTTTCTACCTACCCCGGTGTCATCCTGGGGACGGTTAAGAATGGCGTATTTTTGAATGTGCTTTATGCAAATCTAGCTGTGAAGTGTACAACTGGGGCACAACTGCTGCCACTGAAGGGGTCGGTGTGTGTGGGGCCCAATTTTTGGAAAAAAGGGAGACTCCGCTTGGAGTAACCCTTGCTTACAGTGTTTTTAAAAAGAGCCAAGATGAACAGAGCTGGGATCAGGAAAGACTTTGCTACCTACCCCGGTGTCATCCTGGGGACGGTTAAGAATGGCGTATTTTTTAATGTGCTTGATGCAAATCTAGCTGTGAAGTGTACAACTGGGGCACAACTGCTGCCACTGAAGGGGTGGGTGTGTGTGGGGTCCAATTTTTTTAAAAAAGGGAGACTCCGCTTGGATTAACCCTTGCTTACAGTGCTTTTAAAAATGAGCCAAGATGAACAGAGCTGGGATCAGGAAAGACTTTGCTACCTACCCCAGTGTCATCCTGGGGACGGTTAAGGATGGCGTATTTTTGAATGTGCTTGATGCAAATGTACCTGTGAAGTGTACAACTGGGGCACAAGTGCTGCAACTGAAGGGGGTGGGTGTCTGTGTGGCCCAATTTTTGGAAAAAAGGGAGACTCTGCTTGGAGTCACCTTGCGGTGTTTTACATGATTTTAGAAGGGTGTGCCATGCCTATATCTGTGTCTCCTCCTCTTTTTCCTTGTCCAGCTCTTTTGTTTTCGCATGAGTATATGTCCTTGTCACTTTCCCATGTGTTTGTGTTGTGTTGTGAGTTGTTTGTCACCTTTTGGACACCTTTGAGGGTGTTTTCTAGGTGTTTTTATGTGTTTGTGAATGCCTGAAATTGTTTCCTATGCAGTTCGAAATTTGGTTCGTCGAACGTTCGACGAACTGAACTCGAACGGGACCTCCGTTCGACGAACCGAACTCGAGCCGAACCACGACCGGTTCGCTCATCTCTAGTTATAACACAGGCATACTGGGTGGCTATCATAGCCAGTATAAAAGATGTGGGCAAGTCAAGGAGTGACATTTTGTGAATGTAGAGTGTAGGGCTGAAAGGTCAGAACATACAGTTCATTACACAAAAGAACAGAAAAAGGTCTAATCTAATTGTGTTGTACTACTGTATTGCTGAACTAAATTGACAATGGGAGAAGATGGAAGTCTGCCTGCGAATAGTATTCTTTAGATTAAAGTGATCTCCCATCATTTTCTGGGCAACTGTTTGCTTTTCACTATTGAAATTTGCTTGAAAATGTATTTGATGTAAATTTAGGGTGAAACCTGGAAAATTAAGTAGATTTTAACTTTAGACACAGCCATCCTGAAGACAAGCAACCGTACTCAGTCTACATCAACACATTTAATTAGGTATTTATTATAAATATAGAGTTAAACCTGTGTGTTGCTGTAAATTATCACATTTAGACAATAAAAAATAATAGCTTTTGATTTCAATCAAAGCAATAATAATGAGTTTAAACAACAAGCAAAATTAACAAAAGATTTTATTAAGGCATTTAAGGTATTGCTGATTGTTTATGCTAACACCTTTCCTTGTCTTCTAAAAATCCTTTTCATCTAAAAAGTACAAAACAAGGCTGCTAAAAAATAAAACTGGATTAAATGTTTTCAAATGCCAGTATGATTGACAACCACTGTTTCTTATAGATAAGGAGTTAGAAAAAAATCAGCATCCTAAGAACTAAAGTGTTTATGTTCATTTTCAGTATTTTAATTAAAACATAACTGATGTTATTTGGATTTCCACTGGCAAGCAGATTCATAATTTCATCCTATTATTATTTATATGTATGAAGAGGGATGCAGTAATTCACATAAATATTTAGAATATAGAGCCTGATTCATCAAGCATTTTAGCCAGTTTTCTGGTGTTGTTATGCAAGTCACGGTCAGTTCCAACTAATTTTTGAAAGTAGATGAATGATAGGTGGAACGGGATATAGACAAAAATATTCGATAAAGGATTATAATTTGTGCCAAAAAGTGTTGCAAATTACAGACGGTTCGGAAGTTTGTGTATTTCAGCTCACATTGTTCATACTCAATATTGAATAAATTTAGCTGTTTTGAAAACTTGGTTTCTATTACATGTACAGTATATATATATATATATATATATATATATACTGCTCAAAAAAATAAAGGGAACACTTCAACAAGGATGTTGTATTTTGGTGTTCCCTTTGTTCTTTGAGCAGTATATATAGATAGATATCTATGTATTGCAAATCAACAATTTCTTCACTCCTACATCCTTCGCATGCAACTGACATTCAAAGGCAGTCAGGGAGCAGCCCTCCCTTCCTTCTGCTGTCAGTTTTGTCAGAAGGAAATGAAAGGGAAGCAGTGGTTGATTGACTGCAGAGCTCATGTGACATTGCCATGTGAGTTATCCCCTGTAATCACAAGTAACACCAACCACACACTCTCATGATATATATATCTATATATATAATTGCCTTATTCTGTCTGTCTGTCTGTCTGTCTGTCTGTCTTGCTCCAAAATTGTGTCCTTATGGTGACACAAAGCTGATTGTCCGCTGGGCTCGCCATGGCCCCGCCCCCCCGCACGGATTGGCCGCTCGCCCAGGCTGCGCCCCCACACGGATTGGCCGGCCGCTCGCCCAGGCTCCGCCCCCCCACAGATTGGCCTCTCGCCCCGGCACCCTGCAGGCATTGGCAACTCGGCCACGCCCCACCCCCCTCACGCAATGCACGCTAGCTCTGGCCCCGCCCCCCCATTCCCCGAACCGACACGGTCACGGAGCCACGACTACCAGGTGAGTACTGTACCCCTGGGAGCCCACATCAGCGTACGCCGCCAAACCAGCCGACACATACCCTCGCATTGCTGGGGCTGGCCGGCGTATGCTGGTGTGGGCTCCCGTGCGAGCGGGGGACGAGATGCGCTGGTAACCATGCTAGCATAGTTACCAGCGCATCAAGGTCCTGCAGCGGCGGAAAATACACACACGCACACACATAACAGCACACACACATCAAATCACACTCACTCTCACACACACCTCACACACACAACAGATCACACTCACTCTCACACACACATCACATCGCATCCACATACAACATCCTGGGATATCGCTTGCTTCTCGGCGGCGATATTGTGCTGTGAGCTTCCAGGACCTGCCGGAGGATCACATGGCCAGAAGCATGTGGTATCTCCGGATGCTGTGAGTATGAGCGCGTATGTGCAATATCGTCAATGTGTGTGTGCGTGAGTGTATGCGATCGGGTGTGTGTGAGTGTATGCGATCGGGTGTGTGTGAGTGTATGCGATCGGGTGTGTGTGAGTGTGTGTGAGTGTATGTGATCGGATCTGTGAGTGTCAGCAGAGGAGCACGGCGTGCTGGAGGAGGCTGGGAGGAGAGAGGCTGATCCTGGGGAAGGCTGGGATGGGGAGGCTGAGAGAAGAGAGGCTGATCCTGGGGGAGGCTGAGGCTGGGGTAGGCTGGGAGGAGAGAAGCTGATGCTGGGGACCGAAAAGGCATCAGCTGGGGACAGAAAAGGCTGATGCTGGGAGGAGAGATTCTGATGCAGGGATGAGAGAGGCTGATGCTGGGGACAGAGAGGCTGATGCTGGGAGGAGAGAGGCTGATGCTGGGGACAGAGAGGCTGATGCTGGGAGGAGAGAGGCTGATGCTGGGGACAGAGAGGCTGATGCTGGGAGGAGAGAGGCTGATGCTGGGGACAGAGAGGCTGATGCTGGGAGGAGAGAGGCTGATGCTGGGGACAGAGAGGCTGATGCTGGGAGGAGAGAGGCTGATGCTGGGATGAGAGAGGCTGATGCTGGGATGAGAGAGGCTGAAGCTGGGGACAGAGAAGCTGATGCTGGGAGGAGAGAGGCTGATGCTGGGATGAGAGAGGCTGATGCTGGGATGAGAGAGGCTGATGCTGGGGACAGAGAGGCTGATGCTGGGAGGAGAAAGGCTGATGCTCGGGACAGAGAGGCTGATGCTGGGAGGAGAGAGGCTGATGCTGGGATGAGAGAGGCTGATGCTGGGGACAGAGAGGCTGATGCTGGGGACAGAGAGGCTGATGCTGGGATGAGAGAGGCTGATGCTGCGGGTAGAGAGGCTGATGCTGGAAGGAGAGAGGCTGATGCTGCGGGCAGAGAGGCTGATGCTGCGGGTAGAGAGGCTGATGCTGGTGCAGCATGGGGGATGGAGCACGATGGGGGGTGCGCAGCATGGGGGATGGAGCACGTTTGGGAGTGCGCAGCATGGCGCATGGAGCACATTTGGGAGTGCGCAGCATGGCGGATAGACCACGTTTGGGAGTGCGCAGCATGGCGGATGGAGCACGTTTGGGAGTGCGCAGCATGGCGGATGGAGCACGTTTGGGAGTGCGCAGCATGGCGGATGGACCACGTTTGGGAGTGCGCAGCATGGCGGATGGAGCACGTTTGGGAGTGCGCAGCATGGCGGATGGAGCACGTTTGGGAGTGCGCAGCATGGCGGATGGAGCACGTTTGGGAGAGCGCAGCATGGGGGATGCAGCACGATGGGGAGTGCGGAGTATGGCGGATGGAGCACGTTTGGGAGTGCGCAGCATGGCGGATGGAGCACATTTGGGAGTGCGCAGCATGGCGGATGGAGCACGTTTTGGAGTGCGCAGCATGGCGGATGGACCACGTTTGGGAGTGCGCAGCATGGCGGATGGAGCACGTTTGGGAGTGCGCAGCATGGCGGATGGAGCACGTTTGGGAGTGCGCAGCATGGCGGATGGAGCACGTTTGGGAGTGCGCAGCATGGGGGATGCAGCACGATGGGGAGTGCGGAGTATGGCGGATGGAACACGTTTGGGAGTGCGCAGCATGGCGGATGGAGCACGTTTGGGAGTGCGCAGCATGGCGGATGGAGCACGTTTGGGAGTGCGCAGCATGGGAGATGGAGCACGATGGGGGGTGCGCAGCATAGGGGATGGAGCACGATGGGGAGTGCGCTGCATGGGGGATGGAGCACGATGGGGAGTGCGCTGCATGGGGGATGGAGCACGATGGGAAGTGCACACCTCCCCCCAACACACACACACGCGCGCGCACTGCACAACACACCACACACACACACTGGGAACCACAAACAACTGCCCTCCACAGACACCCACACACACAGACAACGCTGCACACACAAATATACGCACATACCGCACAACACACACATTGCACAAAACATACCTCCCCCCAAAACACACCACACACACACAAACCGCGCAACACACACACATAGAACGCGACAGACACACAGCGCTCCACAAAAAACGCAACACACGCAACACACATACAACACCGCTCTCACCCCCCGTCACACCCAGACAACACCCAGAACATGTACAGCGCCCTACACAAACACTTGGTAACTACACACAACAACATCTATATATATATATATATAACAAAAATCATACATGAACTACACAATACGTAAATTCTAGAATACCCGATGCGTAGAATCGGGCCACCTTCTAGTATATATATATATGAGTCCAACAATGTAGACCAGCTCACTCCTGTGAATCACCTGGAACCTCAGCTGACCTGGTTAACTCCGTTGTGCCCGGATCAGGACGTACCTTTATTGATCAACTGAATACAGCATGTTACCATCCAAGGATTCCATGGGAGATACACAGGACCATACGGTACGTCTCAATAAGCTTGCCAGTATTTTTCAGGAAGATATTAATGAAAATTGTCCTGTTGTTGAAAGTACTAACTCCATATTAAATAAATTGGAGCAATCCTTACGCAAGGAGCAAAAGCTCTGGTGGGACCACAATTCCCTTAATGGTTATTTGAAAAGGAAAATGATACCGCGTGGCCTCAGATTGAAAAAACAATCTACTACTGTTTATGGAGCGGACTTTCAAAAAAACTGGGACATTATTCTGAGTGAGTGTTCACTTAAATTGATTAAATTGATTATAGAGGAGGAAGATAAAGAACGTGTTAAAATTAATAAAGAAATTGAAACTATTAAAAACTCTGTTAAGGATCTGGAGATTTCAGACACCATTACCAAATTCCAGGACCGTATGTACAACAACTTAAAGAGAAGGGAGAATTCCATTATAGCCATAAAGAAAAGAAAATTCTTGAGAGATCTTGAGGATTATAAGAATGATAAAATATATAATTGGGCTAGTAATCCTCCCTCCATTTTGAGAAAACACAAGCCCTGGTATAAGAAACCTAAGGTATCTTTCAACTCCATGGCCAATTATGATACCTCTTTTGGAGAAACATCGGATGAATTAACGGACTCCTCGGTTGCTTCAGTAGCCAGTATTCAGACTGGTGGCAAAAAACACCAAAAAAGGAATTTCCAGCAAGAAGGTGCCTTGCCAAAAAACGATCTTGCAAGAGGGGAGGAAGGAAACATAAGTCCAAAAGTCTTTCATATGACGTTCCGCAAGCGCAGTTAACAGAGATTCCTGTATTTAATCTTTCTAGTTATATTTTGACAGATTCACAAATTGGACTTTTGTCTAAAGGACTAGGTTTCTCTCCAGTCAAAAAATTCAATTTATTTGACACTATTGTTGATATCAATAGATTTGCACGCAATTTGACCCTTAAAGTTCATTATAATGAGGATAATATTCATGTGTATAATGATTCATCATCTACCAGTGTATCATTGGATAATAATTGTATTCATTTTAGTGAACAGGTAGCGGTCTCCAATCTAAGACAACTAGAGGGGGAGACAGAGCTGGAGCATAGGGTGAATGTAAATGACTGGTTTCAGACTCGTAATCCTATATTCTACCCAGTAAAATCGAGACCTCCTTTCCTTGATTTTTTTCAGGAAACAATTGAAAGTGAGTTGGTTTCTCTTTACAACCAGGTAGAACATCAAGAGGTTAAATTCAATCTGAGTACTTCTGAACATAGGGCAATTAATGAGCTGAGAGCAAACAGCGATCTCCTTATTGTCCAGGCGGACAAGGGGGGCGCTGTTGTAGCTCTCAATGCTGGTTTATACAGGAAGATGAACTTGTTGGATCTGGAAAATAGTAGCACCTATGTTGAATTGCCATCAAATCCAACTAATTCATTTAATTCTGAATTATTACATTTGTTACAGGAGGGGATCAGTATGGGTGCTATCTCAGATAGAATTAAGAAGTTTATCTTTTGTGAAACACCGATTGTCCCAATATACCACTCACTCCCCAAAGTTCATAAAGAGGTATTTCCTCCCCCTCTCAGACCTATTGTGTCTGGGATAGGGTCATTCAGTGAGAAACTAGGGGAGTGGGTGGATTTTTATCTTGAACCCCTAGTGCCATTAACACCAAGTCACCTTAAAGATTCCAAAAGTATAATACAGATTATGGAAAAATTTCACTGGCAATCTGACTATATGTGGCTATCTTGCGATGTGGTGGGGTTATATCCCTCTATCCCCCATCACATCGCGATACGATGTATCACATATTATTTGTCCAGATACAGTAATTACGAGGATTCTATCCAGAAGTTTATTGTCTCTTCAATTCAGTTTCTTTTAAGTCACAATTATTTTTCGTTTGATGAGAGATACTTCCTCCAGACACAAGGCGTGAGTATGGGCGCTAAGTTTTCACCTTCCTTAGCTAACCTGGTTATGTCCGTGTGGGAGGAAAATTATATTTTTAACATTGATAACCCATACAAGGATCATATTGTTTGGCTGGGTAGATTTATTGATGATCTGATATTTGTCTGGAGGGGTAGTCTCTCGTCTGCGAAAGGTTTTTTTTCTTATTTGGATTTGAATGATTTCAATCTAAAATTTACGAGTAGTGGTCATGAGGTATCAACAAACTTCTTGGACTTAAAATTGACCGCAGATTTGGATAGCAATAAGGTCTTGATATCTCCCTATAAAAAATCTACTGCATGCAATAGTATTTTAATGGCTTCCTCTAATCATCCCAAACATGTCATTCAGAATATTCCTGTGGGGGAGCTTATTAGACTAAAAAGGAATACCACATCTAGTGATAGATTGGAGGAAGAAATTGAAATAACTTGTAACAATTTAAAAAAAAGGGGGTATCCCATTTGGTCTTTGGAGAGAGCCAAGAAAAAAATAGCAGGCATTGATAGGGTTAAGCTGTTGGATTCTACTAAGAATAAAAGACAGTTTGACTCCAAAAAATCTGGGGTAGTTTTCAGCACCAACTATAGTCCTCAGTTTAATTCTATTGTCAAAATTATCAGAAAATATCTTCCGTTATTATCTCAGAATGATATTTTGAAAAACATTGTGGAAAATAATGATATTGCCTTTGTGGCAAAAAGAGCCCCAACCTTAGCTACATTATTATCACCTAGCATGTTCAAAGATCCAGACAAAATCTCCCCTAGCAACTGGTTAAAAACAATAGGATTTTTTAAATGCGGTGCTAATATTTGTAAGTGCTGCGGTTTTGCTAATAAGTCTAAAATATTTACATCTATTTCCAATGAAAAACAGTTTAATGTTCGTTCTTTTATAAACTGTAATACGGAGAATGTAGTTTATTTAATTAATTGCAATATATGCCGCATGCAATATGTAGGCTGCACGATGAACCCCCTTAAAACCAGAATCCGCAAACATCTTTCAGATGCTAGCAATTTGCCAATGGTGGGTGCATCAGTAGTATCCCGACATTTTTCAAAAAAACACAATGGGGATTTACGCGGTTTTTCTTTTATGGGCATAGAGCATGTAAAAAAAACATTGAGAGGGGGAGATTTTCATAAAAAAGTGCTTGCAAGAGAGAGTAGGTGAATATTTGAGCTGGGGACCCGCATGCCACAGGGCTTTAACAATCGTATGGATATCATTATGCACTATTGATACATTGTTGCATTATATGTTGCTGGCTATTACTACTGTGTTATGCTTTTGTATCACTTAAAAAATAATTTTATGGTCAGGTTATTGGATTTTCTGATTGTTTTTTTCTCCAAAATGTTGAATCCTTTCCTTATTACTCTTATGCATGCTGTATATTGATTAATATGCGGATAGCTTACATGTTTGATTTGCTTTTCTAGCTTATGTTTTTAAATCTCTCACACATGTTTGTAATTACCCTGATGGGAGTGAGATGTATATAAGGTTCTATGTTTGGAAGGCAGATCAGATTCTGGACCGTGAAGAAGGCGGATTTTACCGCTGAAACGCGTAGTCCTATCTGTGCTATTTTCCTGTGATAATGCTGTTCTGAATTGCTTGGACCATTATATTTTAATGAATTTATGAATAAAAAGAAGGAAAAATTTTTTTAACAGCATCCTGGATTGCTCACGTTATTGCTGGACTCTGCCTTGTCGTTGTTCATATATATATATATATATATATATATATATATATATATATATATATATACTAGCTGTACTACCCGGCTTCGCCCGGGATAAAAAGTGCTGTTAACAAAATAGAATGCATTAACAAAAATGTATTCTGCACACAAAAACCACAAAACAAATAGATAGAAATGTAATTATAATCCCCGTTAGTAACTGTCTCTCTGTTTCTCTCCCATTCTCTGTCTGTCCCCCCTCTGTATCTATCTCTCTGCCTCTCTCTCTCTTTGTCTGTCTCTTTCCCTGTCTGTCTCTGACTGTCTCTTTCTCTTTCTCCGTCTGTCTCAATCTCTTTTCCTGTCTGTCTATCTATCTCTGTCACTTTCCCTGTCTGTCACTTTCCCTGTCTGTCTATTTCCCTCTCTTTCCCTGTCTGTCTCTTTCCCTCTCATTCCCTGTCTGGCTCTTTCCTTCTTTCCCTCTGTCTCTTTCCCTGTGTCTGTCTCGTTGTCTGTCTCTTTACCTGTCTTTGTCTGTCTCTTACCCTGTCTGTCTCTTTCCCTCTCTTTTCCTGTCTGTCTGTTTCCCTGTGTCTGTCTCTGTCTCTTTGTCTGTGTCTGTCTCTTTACCTGTCTGTGTCTGTCTCTTAACCTGTCTCTCTCTTTCCCTCTCTTTCCATCTGTCTCTTTCCCCGTCAGTCTGTCTCTTTGTCTGTGTCTGTCTCTTTGTGTCTGACTCTTTCCCTGTCTGTGTCTGTCTCTTTCCCTGGCTGCATTGTGACACGCCAACATTCCATATAAGGGTGTGGCTGCGCATTCTTCTGAAGTTCTGGCTGCACTGTGGCTCCCAGCTCCATTCGCTTTAATGGAGGCAGTTTTTTTGGTGAGTAACTGTAAAGAGCGGGGTTAAAATTTCCCCTCAAAACATAGCCTATGACGCTCTCGGGGTCCAGAAGTGTGAATGTGCAAAATTTTGTGGCTTTAGCTGCGACGGTGCAGATGCCAATCTTGGACATACATACACACACACACACACACACACACACACGCACACACACACATACACACATTCAGCTTTATATATTATTATATGTTTACATACAATATCTGAAAAGACACATATGGATGGTTTTCTCATTATCAGACCTGAAATCAGAATAAACCTTTCCTGTTTTAGGTCAATTAGGATTACCAAAATTATTTATATTTGCCAAATGCCAGAATATTGAGAGAGAGAGAGTGTTCAAGGCATATTTTTTATTACTTTCTGCAAAGTCAAAAAGTTACATACATTTCATTAGTATTTGGTACTATTGCCCTTAAACTTGATCAGATGTTTTGGATACCCTTCCACGAGCTTCTCACAATAGTTGGTAGGAATTTGGGCCCATTGCTCCTGACAGAACTGATGTAACTGAGCCATGTTTGTAGATCGCCTTGCTCGCACCTGCCTTTTCAGCTTTGCCCATAAATTTTCAAAAGGATTGAGATCAGGTCGTTTTGATGGCCACTCCAAAACATTGACTTTGTTATCCTTAAGACACTTTGTATCCAGTTTGGCAAAGTGCTTCAAGGCATAGTCCATTCAGAAGACCCATTTCTGTTCAAGCTTTAAGTTTCTGGCTGATGTCTTGAGATGTTGCTTCAGTATTGCCACATAATTTTCTTTCCTCTTGATGCCATCTATTTTGTAAAGTGCACCTGTTCCTCCTGCAGCAATACAACCCCATAACATGATGCTGCCACCCCTGTGTTTCACAGTTGGGATGGTGTTCTTAAGCTTCAAAGCTTCTCCCTTTTTCCTCCAAATGTACTGATGGTCATTATGGCCAAACAGTTCAATTTTAGTTTCGTCAGACCACAGGACAATTGTAACCATTAATCTGTCATTTTTATGTTTCTTTTGGAATAATGGCTTCATCCTGCCAGAGAGTCCTTTCAGCCCATGTTGATACAGTACTCGTTTCACTGTTGATTTTGATATAATCTTATTAGCTTCCGCCAGCATCCCCACTAGGTCTTTTGCTTTTGTTCCTGGGTTGAAATGCACATGTCTGACCAAAGCAGGAACATGTCTGGTACACAGAACCCATCTCTTTGCTGAGCTGTATGATGGCTGGACATTCCTAGGGATGGAGGTGTAGGTGAAGATGTTAAGGTGGATTTACAAAGATGTGGTTTAGGTATTTTGCAGCAAATTAACTTAGTAAATGAGGGTATATTTTGCTTTTATTTCTTTAATAATCTTCTCTTTTTCTATCGTTCAGGTTTGCTGTTGGGGAACGTCATGAGACACCGCTATGAATTACAGCAGACCATTTTTTAATTAAAAAATAAGTAAATAAATTGGAGAATGAGAGCTGTAGTCAGGGAGGTTTGTTCTAGAACCTCATCATCTTTCTCTCTGTTGTCCCACTCCTCTTCATTCCTTCCCTTCCTGTACTGAAAGCACAGTATAGTTCGGCCTCAAGTATTTGAGTCACATCATGATCCCCTCTACCCCGGGGTTAACGTCTGGTAATGAGGGTCTGGATTCTGCTCGGACTTTACTTTGTATGCCCGGGATCCAACTGATATATATTTTGGCCATTAGTGCAGATGCTATCCTTCTCTTGAGTCTGTGAATCTTTGGAGCTAACCTTTGATGCAGACTGGCCAATCTCTCATTCCCCACAGTCAGTTGAGTGGCTGGAGAGTTTTGATACAAGGGGAAACAAGGCTAATTGTGGTGCCACCTGTGAAGACTGTACTGTGTGTGATGTTGAGGTGGAGGAAGAAGAGGATAGACCACTTGATGTAGTGCTTGTTATCCACTGTAGCACATGCTCTTTCTGGCCTTCATATAAAAGTCCTACAGCTGCAGCTCAGCACAAGGCAGGCATTACAGTTTGCTCACAGCCTTCAGCTTTGCTGATTCCTACAATTTTTTGCTTACAGGACTGTACCAAGAGGAGTCTCACCTGCAGGACCAGCAGGATCAGATTATGTCATTTCTGCAATCCGTAAACACCCATTTTAATGACCTGGAACCAGCTGTCTCATATGCGTCCATCCAGCCTGCAGCTTCAGCACCAACCACATCCGAATCTTGTTAGTCTGCTCCACCACAAATTGATGATGAAGTTCCGAAGGTTCATTAATCATTGCACTCTGCACTTTGAACTGTTGGCCCACTGGTTTTCTGGGGCAAAGTGGCATTCCTTTTGTCACATCTCCGTGGGGAGGCTCGCACCTGGGTTAATCCATGTTGGAGAGAAGAGATCCAGTCACCTTTAACAACCTAAACTACCTTTGCAGCATCCGCTCTTCTGCAGCTGTGTCAAGAAGTTTAGAATGTTGGACAGTATGCATTTCAGTTCTGCACCATTTCCTCTGAACTAGTCTGGAATAATCAGGTGCTGATGGTCACCTTTTGGGAAGGTTTAATCATGGAAGATTAAGGATAAACTAGCAGATCTTCCCGCAGGATAACTTGATTTTTTTGGCTATTCAGGCAGATCTAAGATTCCAGGAACGATTCATGCAGATGACACATGATAGGGGATCTATACATCAGGTTCTATCCCTCCAGGGACTGCTGGTGTCCCAGTTACCAGTTGTTACTCCTGCTCCTCAACTAACGCAGGTTAACTATATTGAGATGTCTGAGAAATGATGAGAACATTATCAAGCCAAGTTATATCTGCTGATGTGCAGAACACTTCAACCATGCATGTCCCATGAGGCTGGGACTCTTTTGCCTTGGGTCCATAGGAGTGGCTATCCTAGGCAAGAACAATTCTTTTTCTTCATTTATTCAGTCTGTGTTCATATTGTATAGAGGTACTTGGTTCTCTGAGTCGGTCTGCCTAAATTTGGGAACTGCTGGAAATGTCATACAACAGGCTGTGTTCTATCCATACCAAATTCCAATCTGATGCCTTCAAAATTCCTTGATGTGGTCATCTGTTGAAGAAGTATTCCTGTCAGAGCCCACATGCTTTGTTTCCAAAGCAATGGAGGTTTGGGTGGGAACTTTGCATTTGGAGAAGATTTCCTTCCTGGTGCTCCCAAAGCTGTCTCGCCCTATTTTTCTGGGTCTGCCTTAGCTTTACACCCACGAGCCTTTTCTGAACTGGAAATCTTCTCCATTGGTGGCAGAATTGCCACAAGAAGTGTCTGGTTACTGCTCGTTCATACAGGGCTTCTAAGGTACAACTCTGCCATCTGGAGCTGCTCCTTGCCCACCGGAGCAGCTGATGTTGTTGACTTCACCGAGAGGAGAGATGAATCCCAATATGTCCCTGAATCTTCTGAGATGACTACTCTGGTGACCAGTTCTGTCTGCCATTTAGGGCCCAGGAAAAAGCTTCCCAAGCAACAGCCATCTGGCCTACCCCTTCTACAGGCCATTCCCTCTCCTTTCAACTCTGAAGACATTTGTCTGGAGAAAAAATTTCCTTTAGGTCTGAGAAAGAGGTATAAGGGGGTACTGTAATGCAGCATCCCTGCGCTATCCTGCCTCTTCCCTGTAGCAGGGACTCCAACATCACCACCACCATGGCAGGGCTTCCCCATCTCTCTCTGCGGCTGTCCAAGTGCTCTCCTGATAACTCCTGCTCACGGGGCCTGTGCATGCCTCATATGTCTTCCAGGAGTGTGCTTAGCGATAGCACCTTCCCTGCTCCTAAAAGGCACCATTTCTCGAAAGTGCCTCTCAGGATATGGCAGAGAGGCACTAGGTACTAAAGGCATCATCCCCACTAGGGGAGATGCCTGAACAATGAGTTTAGTTTAGTCACTTTACTGTCTGCTTCTTAGCTAAAGTCCCATGTATCCTGTTCCCTATTACTTGTCCCTGTACTCGCCTTCACATACCTGTCTGTATCTTCCATACCCTCCGTACCTGCCTACACCAGCCATCCGATCTGCATCAGCTGTCACGTCTGCATCTGCCTTCTCTAGAGTCTGTATTTTTCCATTCTTGAGCCCATCCCTGCCCTGGATGTTAGCTATCACAGTCCCAGACACTGCTCTAGGAGTGGTACCTGGCATCTCCAGGCAGCCAAGCCCATCCTCACCATCTCAGGCTCCGATAAATGCCCGGTAGGCACTTAGTTAAGCTCCTCCCTAAACAGGGTAATTCCGGAAGCCTCATGTGATCCAGTGGGTCTACTCCCGCCCGCTGCCTCAATATTGATGGGCGTTACACATTGCAATGAAGCATATCTTACTATAAAGGCCATTATTTTGCATAACAATTGTATATTGCTAACATTGTATTTCACATTACAGCATAGCATTGAGAATTCCATAGCAGTTTGAAATTAACTAGATCCTGAACAATTTAAAACGTAAAGGTAGACCATGTGTTGTAGGCATTTAATTTTGTGAAAGGGTGGTGGCTAAATTTTCAGCCCTCTTAATAGAAAAATAGTTTGAGGAGTAAATATTTACTCTACTTTAATGAGTAACAAAATACCTTATGACAAAAACATCTTCCTGACATGGCAGACTTTATCATTGCATGGTATGGCAGAGTTCACTTAACAGCATTCTATCTTCACCTCATATACTATATCCCAAGTTAAAGGTAATATATTATTACAATATTAAATTATACAAGCAGACTTGAAAGGAAGGATTTAGATTAACTTTTTCCTTCGCCTTATCATGACACTCTCAGTTTACCAGTAAAAAAAATATGCACAAATAAAACTCTCTAATGTTGTGAAAAGATGTGAGGATGCCATTTTTGCCACAGGGAATTTGCTTTTAATCTCCTCGTGCTTTTAAATGCTGATATGAACTCTATTAAGGATAAAAATTATTTTTTTTATGATGCCATCCACAAAATAAACATGAATATATATTGAAATAGTGTGCTTATGAAATACTATGAGTGAAGGAATGCAATCAAATAAAAAGATATTGAGCAATGTAAGAAGCTATACAGAAAAATATCTTAAAATATTTTTATTTAATTTCCGCTTGAAGCAAACACATTTAACTGAACTCTCTACAAAACAGGGCTACTGACTTCATGTATTGTCAGAGGCATCGCTGACTGCCACTATGGCTCATAAAATGTACAAAACATATTTCAGGCATGTGTGCAATTGCAGCCCTGACTTTTGGGACTTCTGGGTCAATGCAATGTCAACAGCGTGATCAGGGGAGCTGATCACACTGCTGATGTGTAACGCCATTACCGGCATCTTTGCACTGTTCTGACCACCTCCCATGGCAGGGACGCCGGCATACTCACCTTATCTTCTGCTCAAAGGTGGCTTCTGTGCACCCAGTTTCTGCTGCCATCTCCCAGGGCCTACACACGCATATCAGGTCTCCTGGGAACGCACATGGAGCAAGCATACACCTATTCTTAGAGGCTTAACGCGCTCTAACCTGGAAATTTCTCTCAGCCTGTGGCTGAGAGGCAGTAATTATTTAAGGCATCCTCCACCTGTGGTCTAACCTTATAGACACATTGCTATTTGTACAGGCCCTTTACCCTGTGCTGCTGCTGTGTAGAGATGAGCAATGTTCGAGTCAAACGGTTTGCCAATTTCATGTTCAAGTGATTTTGGGGGGTGTTCGAGTCGTTCGACGAACACAAACGATTTGCTTAAAGTTCGGCAGTTCAAGTTACATTTGAGAACGGTTCGATCACCAAAAGCGTGGCTTTTCACAGTAAGTATGTGCGCACGTTCCGTTTCTGCATGCATCCTGGGTCCCCAGCACAATCCCTCTCTCTTTCCTACTCACCGATCACGGGCGCCTTGCTGCACGGCTGTCACAAATCTCCGGCGACTTTTCCTCTTTTGAAAATGACTGCCGCTTCATTATTCAATCAGCTATTCCGTGCCTTCCCCGTTCACCAGCGCCCATGATTGGTTGAAGTCAGACAAGCCCCCACGATGAGTGACAGCTGTCTCACTGCAATCAATCACAGCCACCGGCGGGCGGGTCTATATCGTGCAGTAAAATAAATAAATGAATAAAAAAAAAAATGTGGTTTCCCCCCAATTTTGATACCAGCCAGGATAAACCCACATGGCTGGATGCTGGTATTTTCAGGATGGGGAGAGCCACGTTATGGGGAGCTCACCACCCTAACAATATCACCCAGCAGCCGCTCGGAATTGCCACATCCATTAGATGCGGTAGTCCCGGGACTCTACCCAGCTCATCCCGAATTGCCCTGGTGTGGTGGCAATCGGGGTAATAACGGGGTTAATCATGACAAGCATCTCCCCGAGACACCTTCCATGATTAACCTGTAAGTGAAAGTAAAGAAACACACACAAGGAAAAATCCTTTATTTGGAATAAAAGACAAAAAACACCTCATTTACCTCTTTATTAATCCCCAAACAACAATCCAGGTCCGAAGTAATACACACGACACTGTCAACTCTGCTACATGAAGATGCAGGGAACACCGTAGAACACGAGCGCTCTGTGTCCTCTCCACGTAGCACCTGAAGTGAGCCGTGCTGTCACCGGGGACTTCAGTCTGCAATGCAGACATCAAGATTACCAAATCTGCCTATGTTTCCCATTAGAGACAGTGTCTCAATGGTTAGAGCTTCCGCCTAAGGCTGGAGTCACACTTGTGAGAGACTCGTGCGAGTCTCGCATCACCCGGCACGGCCTGATGCTCTCCGGACAGGAGCTTCTCAGCTGCATAGAAATAAATGCTGCCATCCCATGCTCCTGTCTGGGGAGTGTGCGGCCATGCCGGGTGATGCGATGCAAGACTAGTGCGAGTCTCTCACAAGTGTGATTCTGGCCTAAGAAGCATTAGTTCATGAGTTCAAGTCCCAGCCGCCCCAGTAAAGAATTTAATTCATTTTAAATTATAATTATTATTTATAATTATAATTTAATTCATTTTAATTATGCACTGAGGGAGGAGCCAAACATCAGCTGTGAGCCGTGGGCCACACCTCTAAAATCGGAGCAGTTCACGGAATGAGGCTGCATTGTCTCTCTCTCTCTCTTCTCTCTCTCTCTCTCCTCTCTCTCTCTCTCCGCTCTCTCTTCTGTCTCTCTCCTCTCTCTCTCTTCTCTCTCTCTCTTCTCTCTCTTCTCTCTCTCTCTTCTCTCTCTCCTCCCTCTTCTCTCTCTCTCTCCTCTCTCTCTCCTCTCTCTCTTCTCTCCCTCTCTCTTCTCTCTCTCTTCTCTCTCTCTCTTCTCTCTCTCTCTCTCTTCTCTCTCTCTCTTCTCTCTCTCTCTTCTCTCTCTTTTCTCTCTCTCAGACCTGGCTATGATAAGCTGATACGGTCACCTGATGGAATCAGCTGACACTTTTAGTCGAGCGGTGAGACCGGCCGGCTAAACTATCAGCTGCTGCTGTCGGACACGAGTCTGCACAGAAGTTTGCACTGATGCATCAGCTGATTGTATAAAGGCCGTTTATACAATCTTCTGCTGTGTCATGTGATTCAGGCCCTTGAACCTGACACATCATCTGATCGCTTTGTCTTCCAGCAAACCAATCAGATTATATTGGATCCGGATTGGACGGCGCAGGACCCCTGACCCAGGATTACTGTGGAGAAGGGTTCTTTATTTCAATAAAGATGGAGTCACTAATTGTGTTGTGTTTTATTTCTAATAAAAATATTTTTCTGTGTGTTGTGTTTTTTTTTTATCTGTACTAGAAATTCATGGTGGCCATGTATAATATTGGCATGACACCGTGAAGTTGATAATATACAGCTAAACCTAACCCCATTATTACCCAGCGAGCCACTCGTCACCAGGGCAGCTGGAAGAGTTGAAAGCTTGGGCGCCCTGCGCTGTGGATTCCAATCTCCAGCTGCCTAGTTGTACCTGGCTGGACACAAAAATTGGGCGAAGTCCACTACATTTTTCTTTTTAATTATTTCATGAAATGCATGCAATAATTAAAAAAAGGGCTTCCCTACTGCACTCTCAGTGAAGTTTTGTTTGAGAAAAGACTCAAAGCTGTAGTCACTCCCAAAGTGTCCATCGCTCCTCGTAGACCAGTACAACACCAGGGTTTTGTCGCTGCAGTTGCTTACAAGTTTCTTGCATCGCTTCCCCTCTGACGATGTCCTGGATCCTGGTTGATGGGTGGAGAATGCTGTGGCCATGGGCATGATACTCCTCTCTCTGCCACCACTTCCATTGATTGTGTGTAGGAAGCTGGGAAGCAGTGAAGTAGTGAATGACACTAGCACTGCTGCTAATAACGCTTCATTTAAGGGCGATGCAAGAGGCAGTTGGGCGACTCATATTTCTGGACCTACTGTAATTGTACGTGTACTTTACATCAGTATCCTTTTACTTCTTAAGGACAATAGGAGGGTTACAATTTAGCAGTAATTTTTAATTTTAAGAAAATTTACAAACTTTAATTTTTACAGACGTATTAACCCCTTCCCATCAAACGATTTTCCGTTTTTGGGGGATTTTTTGCTCCCCTCCTGCCAAGAGCCGTAAATTTTTTATTTTTCCATCAGTCTTGCCAAATAAGGGCTTATTTTTTGAGGGACGAATTGTACTTTTAAATGAAATCATGAGTTTTACCATAAAGTGTACTGGTAAGTGGCAAAAAAATTCCAAGTTAGGAAAAATTGCAAAAAAAAGTGCACAATTGTTTTTGGGACATTTAATTCACTGTGTTCACTACATGGTAAAACTGATGTGTCGCTGTGATGCTACAGGTCGGTATGAGTTTGTAGACACAAAACATGTATAGGTTAACTTTTAGCTCAGGGGTTAAAAAAAAATCACAAGTTTGTCCAAAAAAGTGGCACACATTTTGTGTAAGGCTGGAGTCACAATTGCGATTAACTAGCACGAGTGCAATGCGAAAAAATCTCGCATTGCACTCGGACCAATGTTAGTCAATGAGGCAGCTCCCATCTGCTATTTTTTTCTCAGTCTAAATCGGACTGAAAAAAAAATCGCAGCATGCTGCGTTTTGGTGAGTTTATCACGCGTGTCTCCCCAATGAAACTCTATGGGTGCGTGAAAAAAAACAGATGTCACACGGACGGCACACACACACTATCCTAGTGACATTCGTTTTTCTAAATACATTTATCGCATGTTGCAGAAAACACTAGAAATGAGTGAGGTCTGTCGATGTCGGTCAATCTCTATCTCTGTCAGTTGGTCTCTCTCTCTCTCTGTCGGTCTCTCTGTCTGTTGGTCTCTCTGTCTCCCTGTCGTCGGTCTCTCTCTCTCTGTTGGTCTATCCTTCTCCCCACCTCTCTCATACTCACCGATCACCAGCGCGGTGCTTCACAGCTGTCACAAAGCTCTGGCAGCTTTTCCTCTTTTGAAAAAGCTGGCCGCTCATTATTCCATCTAGTATTCACTGCTTTCCCCGCCCACCGGTGCCTATGATTGGTAGCAGTTAGACACGCCCCCACGTTGAGTGGCAGCTGTCTCACTGAAACCAATCACAGCTGCTGATGGGCGGGTCTATATCGTGCAGTAAATTAAATAAATAAATATTTAAAAAAAAAAACGGCGTGCGGTTCCCCCCAATTTTCATACAAGCCAGGGTGAAGCCATACGGCTGGAGGCTGGTATTGTCAGGATGGGGAGCGCCACGTTATGGGGAGTCCCCCACCCTAAAAATATCAGCCAGCAGCCGTCCGTAATTGCTGCATCCATTACAAGCGACAGTCCCAGGACTGTACCCAGCTCATCCCGAATTGCCCTGGTACGGTGGCAATCAAAGTAATAAGGAGTTAATGGCAGCAGCCCATAGCTGCCATTAAGTCCTAGGTTAATCATGGCAGGCGTCTCCCCGAGATACCGTACATGATTAACCTGTAAGTTAAAGAATATAAAGACATACACTTAAAATTCCTTTATTTGAAATACATGACAAAAAAACCCACCCTCTTTCACAACTTTATTCAAGTCCCCAAATACCCCTCCAGGTCCGACGTAATCCACAGAGGTCCCACAACGCTTTCAACTCTGCTACATCAGAAGCTGACAGAGACCTTCACCAGTGACCAAAAATCAGGCCATGACACACATACAGAGCCACGGGATGACAATGAAGTCGGGTGAAGTTCATCCGACTTCATTCTGATCGTGCGGCTCTGTCTATGTCTACTGTCAGCGGCCATGTAGCAGAGCTGAATGGCAGATGACATAGCTGCTGAGAATAAAAATGGATCACATAAGCATCAAACACGGATTGCACATGGACTACAATCAAGAGAAAATTCACAGAATCGCATTGCTGTTGCATTGCACACTGATCAACACTCGGACAGAGCTCATG